>NC_137140.1:33705378-34305378 GCF_949319135.1 Squalius cephalus
AGAAAGATGGTACTTGAATTTGATTAAAATGTTTTATACAAAACTGAATTTAAAATGCAACACATTTTGATTTAACACTAACATAACACTTAGTAGTTATTGTTGTATGTGGTAATATTTCACAAATATGCTTTGCATATGAAACTACTAGACACATACACACAGCAGGTTATTACCATTTTTATCCACTGTAACGTGGAAAATGTGTCTTCCATACTGAAACCAGACCTTTTCTAATGCAGGGCCTCAGGCCACGAGAAAGCAGAACACACACACACACACACACACACACACACACACACACACACACACACACACACACACACACACACACACACACACACACACACACACACACACACACACACTCTTAGCAGGAGTGTCTGCAGTGAGATCATTTCAATATCAGATCTAGTGCTTAAGCAAACGGTCCAGATGACTCAGTTTCAAGAAACGCCGGCTGACAGATTCCTCATGAAATAAGCGGAACAGAAGCAGCTGGAGGCTTCAAGTCTACAGGGACGTTTCCCCTCCGTTCTACTCATTCAAATATAACAAGCACAACAATCCCTGCAACTCTCCTGGGCAAATTCATATTCAACAAACATGCATTAGATTTTATTGTATTATTCAGGTTTATGCAAATTATCCATTGGAAATGGAAAGTTAAGTCATGTGCATTGCATTGTGGGAAACAGTGTTTTGCTGTACTTTTTACTGCACAAAAATCATCTTTGTTACAGTTTTATACTCTTCAATGAATTATAGTTAACTTTGCATATTAAGCTAAAATGTGAAAAGCTCTTTTAACATGAAAATTTCACACTTTGGCAAATTCTGATAAATCACTTACAGATCCAGCACCTTCCTTCCTTCCTTCCTTCCTTCCTTCCTTCCTTCCTTCCTTCCTTCCTTCCTTCCTTCCTTCCTTCCTTCCTTCCTTCCTTCCTTCCTTCCTTCCCTCCTTCCTTCCTCCTTCCTTCCTTCCTCCCTCCCTCCCTCCCTCCCTCCCTCCCTCCCTCCCTCCCTTCCTCCCTCCCTCCCTCCCTTCCTTCCTTCCTTCCTTCCTTCCTTCCTTCCTTCCTTCCTTCCTTCCTTCCTTCCTTCCTTCCTTCCTTCCTTCCTTCCTTCCTGCCTTCCTTCCAGAAAAAGTTGATACATTTATTTTAAGTTAAGTTACAAATGAATAGATTTTTTGGGCAATTGCTTTTTTTTTACATTTATATGCTCTTTTATTTAAATTTTTTTTATTGTCTTGTGACTTCATTGCAATTTCGAATAAAAAAAAATGTAAAAAAATTCTAATAACCATTAAAAAAAATATCTAAAAACGTATTCTAATTACTTTAGTTTACATATCAGGTATATGATTTACTATTTAAAAGATGGCATTTAGAATTAAATCAAATAACATTAAATATTTTTGTAATCATCATTTCATAAAAGCAACCTTGCACTGCTGTATTTGAAATATATTCACTCTGCTCTGCATTGTGCCTGATGGCCTTTAACTGTGACTAAATGTTGACGATATCTCACCTGAGCCAACTATCTGTACGTTCCTCTGATTCTGTTGGTTACATCATGGTAATCGTAGCTAAGGCGCTGATCTGTAAAACCATTTCAAGTAAACACACCCCGTGAATGCACCAAAACTAACTTTTCCATTTGAACCCCAATAACCGCACGGCTCCTGCTGCGACTCGTTCACACTTTAATGTCCTCTTATTTGAGAGAAACTTTTCTGTCTGTCAACAGAAATAAAGCTATAGGGATCTTCACCGCCTTTTGCACAGGCCCATTGAGATAACCATTAACCAACACGCACTCTCGCTGTTTCGGGATAGCAGTAATAATAATAATCCAGAAATAAGTCGTGGAGTTTGGGCTAGTTAATCGTGTGGTTCCTGGAGGGGGCCACATTAACAGTAAGTGAGTGTAAGTGACAGAGATTGGCCTAAGTACAATCTCAGCATGAGTCCGGTTTTTGGCTCTAATTCACATCTGAATAAAATCACCCCCGCTAAGATCTCATCAGCGTTATTACCCCCGCGTTTACCCTGCGTTTATACTGTTGTCCGCTAGCTTCCTGCGGGGTTGTAGATGTTTTAACTCCACATTATCTTGCATGTGTTCCGTTGAAGACGCGCCTTAATGTCGATGATGTGATTTTGGGCGGGGGGTGCATGAGATGCTTTTAGTTTCGAAGAAGAAAGATCAAAAGATTAGCGATATGACTGTTTGTTAAAGTGTAGCTTGCCATCATTTTTGGAAATATGATTACTGCAATGCAGTTCAAATTGAGGGTGTATTAGAGGGAGTCCCGGACCCCCAAAGAGTCAAGGGACCCCATGAATGTGCTTCCAATCATCGCTCTGACATAACATGATTGTTTTAGTTTGTCCATTTTTTTGTCAGTGATTTAAAATTCAAGCAGTGAAGGGTTTGCACAATGAACACTGTAAAAACATTTCAATTACTTAAGTTAAAAGTTAAAAAAAAATTGGTTCAAATACATTGGACAAATCTTCACAGTAAATCAGTGAAGAAGTTAAAAACTTTAAAAAATAATTCTCTATAAAAGTTTAAGGCTGGGTCCGAAATTGCGTACTCTTGAGTCGGTACTTATTTTGAATTAGTAATTACTTCACGACTGCTAAAAAAAAATTGTATATAGTATGAATGTAATCTGGACGTACTACATTCGCCATGTTGTCATTATCATGTGACCTACAGCGTTACGTCACTTCACTGCCATTCATAAACGCCCCGATATACTTCAAATGAAACTTATGTGACGTCCTTTCGAACAAAATCAGGCCAAAATGAACTTCGTTCGGAGTTCGAAGTTCGGAACTCTCCGGGAAAGTTTGCTTTGGCTTGTAAACACCTTTGTTCTACCATTGGTCCGTGGCAATTACATAATAGGTAGATGTGCACAGAGGATCCCCTTCTTTCACGTGAAAATCTTTTCTCCTCTAGAATCAGACATCAGTGAAAACATGAACACACTGGAAAACTGCTTTATAGTAGAATATGAAGTTGTACTTCTGATGAAACTAGACACTGACACTGTTTTTCATGTTTAATACGGTAAAGCTGCTAGATTTTAAGCAATCTATCATATAAACTGCTATATATATATATATATACTTTTTTTTTGCTTTATTAAAAAAAATGCTTTCTGTTTTCTCAGTTTTGTTTTGTTTATTTTGTTACCAAGAGGAACGAGTGCGGCACATATTCACATATTCATCTAACCATCGCTCTCAGCAGTGTGGCCAGTGTCAGATGTTCGAGAATAGTATATCGCTGCTCACGGATTTCGAAGTTCGTTTTACCCCAAAACGAAGAACGCAAAATATCTTCGCCGTGAGCATATCAGGGCCTTAAATCCTCTCCCGTGGCCTCATGGGACAGTAAAGTGTCCATCATATGCACACTTCAAAATCTCACCAGATGTAGAAGATCATCCAGGTACTTTTTGCCTACACTTTATTACTAATATAGTATTGCAAATTCTGACTTGCTTCTTTTGTCACATACTGTTTTTCGCCTACTATACAGTTCTGAAGTATTAGATTTCGGATGAAGCCCAAGTGATTTTTAGTCCCTTCAAGGCAAGTCATTTCACTCGGTGGCCATCTCTGAAACGCCTCTCGGTCAGCTATTTCAGTCAAGCAAGTACAGCTCTTATCTCATTGAATGGGGAAACATCAAATTCTCCAAAGCTGTTCACCAAGCTTACAATTAAATTTAATATTTGAAATCACCAATGAAATCTGACAACTGTCTCAAAAAAGTTGTTTCTAAACGCTCAAATCATGACAAAAAAAAGAAGCATTTTTCAGGCAGTTTTTAGCCAGTGTGCGTGTATCAGAACACTGACTGTTTCTATATCACACTGAGCTTCTAAAGGAAACTGCAGTGATGCAATGACTTTACCAATTGGCTATTGGCTCTTTTAATTTAGAAGGCGGAGCTTATTCCACAATATTGCGAGTTGCACTTTCTCCCATTCATAAGTAAAATGAGTGCACCATCTTTGCATATCTGTTGAGTTGAGTGTTGAGTTTAACTGCAAAAAAATGGAACAAAATATTCAGTGAACAAACATTTGTGGCTCAATTTGCCAACAATTTTGATTAACAGAACTGAGAAAGTTGTTGAGCAGACTTGCTGACGTTTTAATTTTTATGACTGAAACATACACATACATCTGATTTTTGTGCATTTCTCAATTTCCGGTCATCTTGCTGTCGGTCGAGCCGATGTTGCTTCGTCAGGATGCTCTTCAACTTTTTATTGAGTGTTTTCTTTTGTCATATTGCTGTTGATGACATTTTAGAAAAGCAATACGGTTGATGGCTTCTTGCTTTGTTTTAACACTTTAAGAATCCATTTTCTGTACAGTACATTAATTTCACTTCTAAAACGAGAATAATATATGATTTTTGGTATCGCAGAGAGGATCGAGAGTGTATTTGACTGCAGGCCATCACAGAAACTCGTCTGTCCCCACCACGTTCATTTAATTCATTCTTGGGTAAAGATGCCTCTCACGGATTGCTGCTCTCGCTCAGATAAATTGATCTGTCGGGTCACCTACGGCGCTGACTCCTCGACGGCGGGGCAAACAGGGAGGCCCAGAGCAAAGCTATCTTAGAGCAATATCAATAAAACCCTACAGTATACACCCACTGAGCTGTGTACACAGACACAACACTGCGCTCCAGCCCTCCGCTCAAATCAAATTGTGCAAAATCATTGGGCCATGACCGACAAAATGGGGTGTAAATGTTAAATACAGTCCGATATTAGGCACAAGCGCATTAGAGGAGCATTTCAGCCAACAAACATGAGTCGGCAGAATTTCGTTTAGCTCCTAAAGCCTTTCTGACACAGTCTTGTGCAGTAAAAACATCCAAGAACAGCCGCAATGCTGATACAAAGTACTCTCCTCTAAAATGAGTATTACTGGAATATAGTTGGATCAAAAAATCATTTAATTATACTTATTTGAGGGCTTTTTTTTCTGAGCAAATATTATATGGCATATCATGTAAATAATTCTGTTAAGTCACTTAAAGTAAAAGACTTTGTGGGCTTTAACAGTGTCTTAATGACAGTTATGGCCTTAAGAAGAACATCAAGGGACTTCTCGTCTGATTTGCTGCAGCTCAGCAGTACTTGTCCCCTTAATGAATTTTTAATATCCTTAATGACAGCAAAAGAATGATGTAATTAAGAAGGCCAAGTTTGGAAAAATGCTGACCGGCACTCTTTTTGGAGAACATCTTAATAGCACTTCCCATAAATTAACATATTATCTTAATGAACAGATTGCCTTCAAGGGAACTGTGTTCTTGATCAGGTTGATGCGAGTCTTGAGATAAATTAATTAAGCAGAATAAAAATGAAAAATAAATGGATTAAACATGCACATTTGCACACATAAAGTGTGGCATTTTTATAATGTTTCTTCTTTATTTATTTTTTGTCATTAACAACAATAGGAATGCATATATATTTATGAACCATTTGATGTTTATAGAATATTGAATTCATACGTGCATTTATCAAATGATGCTAGTTAAATATGCCATCAAATTTATAGAGTGCAACAGTGCCTGCACACTTTTAAGCAGCGCTGGTTCCGGAAATATGTTTTCCATAAAAGATTTTTCCATCTGGAAATCTTTGTTAAAGAGTTATATATCATGAACCGAGCTATGAGGTGAATGACAAAAAGTTGAAAATCAGACAAAAAGGCAAAGCGCATAATCAAATAAAAAAAGATTGAGAAATCTAAAACTAATTTACAATTGTTAAATATATATATATATTAAGTTTTTTGCTAAATATGCATATATAAAGTATACAGGCATTTTGATAGCGTAGAAAGATCGAGTCAATAATGTAATTCACAGTGCTTCATGGGAGTGGGCGGAGCTAAAGAGCTAGTTTGGCTTGTGTTGCTTTTTTCAACTCTCTGATTGGTGTAATTTTCTGTAGAGCATCATGGGTAATGTAGTTTTTCACCAGTTCCACTGTTAAATACAGTTATTTAAAAAAATAATGAGCTTCAGCAACCAATGAGCTTCAAATACCACCAATAAACAACCCTATAGCTCACAGCTTTTCTGTCTTTAAAGGTTTATACGTTATCGTTCAAAATCAATTTCAGTTTTTACTTCCGGAAACCGACTGTTGCACTATAAAGCATTTATCTCATTTTACACCATAACGGTTCCATTCTGTTCAGCGTAATTGCTAAAAACTAAAGTAGTCAAAAGCCTGGTTTGTCTCAGCCATGAACCATGATTTGCATAAGCCACAGAACTTGATTTCTTCTGGGTCTTTAGCCTATATTTGTAGAAAGAGCAGATAAGATCATTGCAGAGTTAGTAGATATCCTTTAGCTAACTGTTTTATCTTACTCAGCGAAGGAGGGGCTCTTGTGTTATTGATTAAAAACAGAAGGAAGAAGAATCCCACAGGCACTAAAAGGAACAGGCAATGATTAATGTCCCTCTCGGAAAAAAGAAATTATATGGAATAAATTAAACTACTGCGGCAGCAAATTGAAAAATAAGGACGCAAATGAGGTTTGAATACTTAATATCTTTTGAAGAGAAATAGTCAATGAAGCACAAAAACGATGAGGGATTGGCAAAGAAATGTGATATTAGCACTAATGACCCAGGCAAGGTTTGCTGTACTGTCAGAATTCACCTGTCATGTGTGATTTTACACCGCAGCAGTGAAACAGTGAGGAGTGTAGCAGTGTGTTTATCAAGGATGTGTACAGAGAGCTGTCCGCTCGATCCTAGAACTAAACAAAATGCTTATTTTGTCCGAGTTTTTCCAGACTTTTCAATGCTTGTCAATGGAGAAAGATTGATGAATGTAGTTGCATCATCTACCAGCAGGGGCAGCCTTGGTGTCTATGCAGAACACAGTAACATGCAGGTTATATTTCAAAAATAAATTATTTTATTATTATTTAATTATTTAAACGGCTCCTAACTACTGTCATATGTTTAGAAGAATGTTTTATTTCATTAATCGTGAGTAATAATAATTCATAATTAATTATCATTAACATCATTAATGTTATATTATAGTTTTTATTTTCGGTGTAAATTTAATTTTTATATTTTATATTCATATTTTATTAATATGTTTTAGTAATTTTATTGTGTTTTGTCATTTATATTATTATTATTTTTAAAATATGTCTGTATAGTTTAATTCATTTTTATTTATTAGTTTTAGTTAAGATATAATATCCCTGTTTAGAACATATTTAAATATTTATAAAACATTATAACAGATGGATCCGTGTCACTCATCTATCATTACAACCTTTAAGAGTTCCTCAAGTAGAGCACAAAAGATGTTCAAACCGGTTCATAACAAATGATTTCCAATGCAAATGATTTATACAAGCCCACTATAACTTATAGCGAATGATTCATATTTCATTGATGGTTATTCTTCTTTGTCTTTCCTTAAAAAGGTCAGACTGTTGAAACGGGCCTTCGATACATCACACACTGTCATCAGACATCATCAGCTCCTGTTGCAACATCAATTAGGTGCCGGTGATGACACAGCTATCCCACAATGCACTTGTGACGTCCGTTGCACGAATTGCGCTTCTCCAGTCAGGCATACAGTCCTAAAGGAAGTGTTTAAAACCTTAGGGGTGTGTGTGTGTGTGTGTGTGTGTGTGTGTGTGTGTGTGTGTGTGTGTGTGTGTGTGTGTGTGTGTGTGTGTGTGTGTGTGTGTGTGTGTGTGTGTTTGGAAGCTGCTTTAGCCACACCCCATTACCTGAGACGGATGTTTGGTGGGGAGGGACATTAAAACACTGATCGGCCACATGGAACCTTTAATTAGCCTCATTCTGCAGAACACACTGATGCCTGCACAGATGCTCCAAACTCACCACAGCACAACCGTTCTGCTACACACACACAGACACACTCACACACACTCTCTCTCTCTCTCTCTCTCTCTCTCTCTCTCTTTCTCTCACACACACACACACACACTCACTCACACTCTCACACACACAAAAAAACTTACTGCATTTTTACATTTTCATAAAACATCACTTAGTATGATTAATAAGCTGTTTTCCTCATGGGGACCGAATAATGTCTCTACAAGGTCAAGGTTTTTGGATATTGCTATCTTTGGTGGGGACTTAGGTTCTGTCAGGACCACTATCGTCAAATATGTTTGACAGTTAGCATACAGTTAGGATTGGCGTCTAGCATGGATAAGAGCAATAACCCCCCTTGGGGTAAACAGAACAGAACCAACGTGAATGTATTGCAGATATCATTAATTCAAGATTTTAAAGTACAACATAATTTGAGAATTCATTCTGATTCGAGGGGAATCATAATGCCAAATCCTGACTGGGCGAGAGGAGGAGCTGGGGATGGAGGAGGGTAATCGCTCCTGAGAAACGCGATAGCTGCTGATAATACTGAAGGAGCTTATATACGGTGATAGGCGTCGTATTCCTATAGGTGTGGATCAGCTGAGAGTCACTGATGCGAGCTTGACTAACGTGACCTGCCAGAACTGATGCTATACGCTTGATGTTTACCTGAGACACACACACACACACACACACACACACACACACAGACACGCAGCAGCATCTCAGTGCTTTGAAAGAATACATTCTGCATGTTTGTCTTTGTAGAGAGACATTCAATTGTTTTTAATGAATGTTGGTAACCAGACAGCTGTATTTTTTTGCTACTATGGAAGTCAACGGCTGTTTGATTATCAACATTCTTCAAAATATATTTTGTGTTCAACAGAAGAAAGAAATTCATACAGGTTTGGAACAAAATGAGAGTGAGAAAATGATTTCAATTATTCTCGGAGCTTTTATCCGTGACTCGAGCTTCACGCGACTCGTACACCAGCACTTTGTATCGCGCAAGTTTACTACGTCAGAAAAGCCATAGACTTATATATATATATATATATATATATATATATATATATATATAGAGAGAGAGAGAGAGAGAGAGAGAGAGAGAGAGAGAGAGAGAGAGAGATGGTCATGTGATGCAAACACCGGAATTAACACAGTCACTTTGCAGTGAGAAATATCAACACGTTAAGAATCAAACGTGGACAGTATCGCTCATTTTTATATTATTGCTGTTTTTCTACATTTTAGAAATGTAGTTTAGTTAAATCAAAACTTTGTTATATGTAAGCTTCTTTAACGTCACCGGCCTGGATATATGACTGTGTCTGCTCTTAAAAGATGTTTGTCTAACTCATCTCAAGGATTTATATCTCTCTTCTAAGGGATCATATTTGAGATAATGTGTGCAGTCACTTCATGTACGTACAGTATATATCTGTTATGAGTTTTGCTTTGTGGTGTAAAAAACCTCATTATTCCATCAAGTAGTTTAAAGCAGTGTAATGGGGTTTTATAACAGAGAATCTAACCAACACAATCACTGTTAGCAAGACATTATGTGTCAATATACAGCGTATTTAAAGACACACACACTTGCAGAGCTTGTGGATCATAGACATTTTAATGGATTCTGGCATCAGCCTCTTTGTGTTCTCTCAAATCTTATTAAACTGTGTTTAGTATCATAAAAGCTATGAACCACAGAGGCAAAACAAACATGTAACATTCTTCTTGTAATACTGGCTTGTTACGAGATGCTTTTAATACCCATCAAATCCTTCCAAATGACTATAAAGTTGAATTGTTCCGAGTTTTGACTGGTATTTCATTAGCATGAACTTCCTTCTGAGTAACAAATTCAAATTAATTACTCACTTCTGGGATTTTATCTGTTGATGGACAATCTTTATTTAATAGTATACAAGCAGCTTTCTTTCCGGAATGAGGTCCGTAAACTCCCACAATACGAGTGAAGCAGAAGCTGTCAGTTTTCTGTGTTTTACCAGCCAGCTGACTCTCACTAAAGAATTAAAAAGAAGAAAATTAAAGCAGAAGGGAAATAGATGTAGTGTGTTGTTATGAGTGATAGAGCTTATTGACCAGGCAATTCTTTCTTAAAATTGTATTTGCTGTTTTAAAGGATTTAGTTTTCTGTATGTTTTTAAGTTTGAATTCAAATGTTCATTAAATTGAAATGATAGAGTGTTGGTTAATAATTTTTATTTGATTATCACAGTAAATTCTTCACAAATTTGTATCACTCCATAGTCTCATTATGCATTTATTTATTTTTTATAATAAAGTATTTGATTTAATTCCAAGATCTGTACTGAGCTCTGCTTAAGCTTATTGTGATGACATCACAGTAATTTCTCTCTCTCTCTCTCTCTCTCTCTCTCTCTCTCTCTCTCTCTCTCTCTCTCTCTCTCTCTCTCTCTCTCTCTCTCTCTCTCACTCACTCTCTCTCTGTCTCTCACTCACTCTCTCTCTCTCTCTCTCTCACTCACTCACTCACTCACTCACTCACTCACTCACTCACTCACTCACTCACTCACTCACTCACTCTCTCTCTGTCTCTCTCTCTGTCTCTCTCTCTCTCTCTCTGTCTCTGTCTCTCTCTCTGTCTCTCACTCACTCTCTATCTGTCTCTCACTCACTCTCTATCTGTCTCTCTGTCTCTCTCTCTCTCTCTCTCTCTCTCTCTCTCTCTCACTCACTCACTCACACACACTCTCTCACTCACTCACTCACTCTCAGTCTCTCTCTCTCTTTCTCTTACTCACTCACTCACTCACTCACTCACTCACTCACTCACTCACTCACTCACTCACTCACTCACTCACTCACTAACTATCTCCCTCTCTCTCTCTCTCTCTCACACACACACACACACACACACACACACACACACGTAATTGGTGCATCGTACCTGAACATGTACAGTGGCTGATTTGGCCCACATTTCAGTTTTGCCCCATTGGTCTTGTGAGGTGATGGCAAAATGTCAAAGTGAAACGCAGCAATTTGCTTTCCACACAAAATAATCATGTTTTCCTCCAGGAACAAGGATATAGGATATTAAAGCGAATGCAAAGACAACATTTCCAAGTGAAAGCAGGCGCCTGAATGACAGCAGCGCTGTCTATGTTTTTCTCATTCCCTGCCTTTCTGTTCCTCAGAGGTTTTTCAAAGAACAAACATAGAACATTCAGAGAGATTAAAACAATACTGAATGTGAGAAAATAAACTGTAACCTCACACTTTTTACTGCCAGAGTAGAAGTGGGTATAGAATAATGGGAGAAAACACCCGCTATTTACTGCATTCGTGTATAATTTGGAGGAAAGAGGCGCAGAGACTTTGTAAAGTGGAGCGATGCATTAAGCGTTTTCTCTTCTACACAGCTGCATTCATCAGTGTCACACACACACGGGTTTAGAAATCTAAATGCACTGAAGTGTGTTTCTGTCTCCAGCCGCCTGTGACTCTCTCTGGGAGAATGTGTGTATATTAGCTGTGGAAATCCCTACTGTGATGTTTTTTTTTTTTAATTTTTTTTTTTTTTTACATTGTCCAGTTTGTTGGACAATAATAACACAAACTACATCTAAACCAGGGTGACCGGGGCAAGTTGTCACACTGGGAATTTATCGCAACATCTCTGTAACTATGAGATGTCTAATTACAGAAATGTTTGTTTTCTCTAGCACTGGTTTTGAGTCCAAGCACTCCTCTCATACTTTTATACACATTGTTTTATCCCATAATATCTAAATAATTAAATGCTCAGAGAATAAATGTTGAATACTGATTTTTCTTTTGTAAGATACTGATTTATTTTAAGTTCATTTAAAACACAGAATATGTACAAATTATGTCATCAGTAATAACTGCACAAAAAACTACAACACAAACAATAAAAATGATGTAGATTTATGTTTAATATTTACACGTTCACATCTGGCCTAAGTATATGGAGAAAGAGAAACAGTGTAATTTTTGTATTATTTACATAGTATTATTTAAATTATATATATATATAAATAAAAAAAATTAGCTTTCATTTTTATATTTTCAGTTTTCATTTTAGTTTTAGTATTTTTTTTTTGTATTTCTCTTTAGCCTTTTTTTTTTTTTTAATTATTTTATTTATACATTTTAGTACTTCATATAATTCAACTTCAGTTGCCAAGGCATTATTTCTATTTTTTTTTTTCAGTTAGTTTTTATTTTTATTTTTAGTAGTTTTAGTTAACATAACACTGAGATTCAGTGTGCGAGTCAACAACAGAACCGAACACAAGTAGCCAGCATTGTTTCATCTGTTTAGTGATGTAGAAACTCTGAAAATCAATCTAGTACAGTAATAATTACAGCTGTTTGTTTTCAACTGGTGACTCAAGACCCAAAAGTGGGTCACAGCTCTGTTCTGTTCTGGACTTGCCTTTAGGTTTGAGAGTTGACTGATACACTGGCTTCAGCAGATACAGTAATGTCCAAACATCCACAGCAAATCTCCCAAACATGAGTGAAGTTTATTGGAAAATGCAAAGAGTCACAGCACCCTCTAGTGTCTAACTGAAAACTGCACATACATTTATAAAACAGAACTCATGTAGATGGTTTATCTTTGCTACACAGGTGAATCTTCCTTGAAGTAGTCAATCACAGAAGCTATATTAAAAAATAAAATATATATTTTTTTTTTATATATCGATCCTTGCTATTTCCGCAGAATTCAGCATGTATACTGTGCACATCTGTATTGAATAGCCTGCCTGGTTGACCTACATTCTCCAGAATGTACAGTGTACAAGCAGAACTAATGTGAATACTGTATTCATCTTTTTATTTGATCCTTTTCATTTGTGTGCTGGATTCAAACTCAGCTGGGATTTTTGATCTTTTTGACTCATTGTAGACATTTTAAACACAATACCTTTGTAACTGTTAGAAGATTGTAACTGTATTTATTTATTGATTGATTGATAATTTCTGCAAAATTAGAAATAAGTAAACGCTTGTCTGATAATATGATAGTTACTAATGATGGACAGGTCAGTTATGTTTTTATGTGCCATTACCTGTCATAAACCCACAGACATTATCATTGTTCTGTGACAGAGACTGTGTTCTGGACTTACAAGACTTACATTATTTATTGATTGATTGACTGATTGATTGATTCATTGATTGATTGATTGACTGATTGACTGATTGATTGATTGATTGATTGATTGATTGATTGATTGATTGATTGATTGACTGATTGATTGATTGATTGATTGATTGATTGATTGATTTTCAGAGTGAATTATTTGGGGGTCCAAGCACTAATTTTATTCTTATTGTTATTCTCCTTCCTCTTCTTCCTCTTCTTTGTGTTTTTGTCCTAATAGTGTATCCGTCAGTCCATAAATCATGTGCACATCATCTCATGCGCACAGACACTCATCTGTCAAACACTAGGTGGCGCTATAATACGGTGATTTGCATCCCAGAATCATTCAGTCAAGTATTACCCATTGGCACTTGGACACTGATGATTGTTGCTTGCGGTTATATTTTCTAATTAAAGATGTTTCTGAGTTGAAGAGGAAGGAAAATGTCTTTGGTTATGATTAAGCTGCATTTTATTCATGATTACCTCTCCATCAAATAGCCTACTTTTCTTTTGTTTAGAAACACACATTATAACAGTATCATAGTGTTCAGACCAACCTAACAATGTTGTAAATGTATGGATTGGACTACATGTGGCCAAAAGTGAGCATCTGAAAACCACACTAATAAAACTTTGTTGAATATGTCATTTTAAACCCATGCTCATAAATAACCATCTCAAATGTGTTCAGTGAGGTTCAGGTCTGAGGATTGTGCGGGCCGGTCAAGTTCTTCAACACCTGCCTCAGTAAATCTCTTCTATGTGGACGTTTGTGCAGTCCTCATCCTTTAAACAAGCCGTTCTTTTAGCTTTTCAATGGGTAGAGAAAGTTCCTCCCATGATCACAATTATTATTAAAGGACACTACAGGACCTGGATAGTGAATAGGATCATGGATAATGCCGGCCCAAAAAGATTAAGATTCACAGCTTTATATGTATGACAACATTCTCTCACTGTGACTATAATGAAAGATCATGCTCATGGCAGCAGTGCCAAGCTCATAGGTTCAGTTATCAGGGAAAAACTGTTAAACTGAGACCTTAAAATAATGCACTGTAAGACACTGTGGAATAAAAGTTGCAAATCCATGCATAATAAATAACACATACAATCATTGGATTTTTACCCCATTCCCAGTTTTATTGTTTTTTTGTTTGTTTAAAAAATGTATTGTTAGTAGTCCACACACAAAACATATGAATCCATTTGTTTAGATGATTTAAACAGAGGAAAGAGTTAGAAGTGATTAAACAACAGTCAAACAAATGATCAGAAATGGTAATAGAGCTACAGCCATGCACAATCCAGCAGTATTTCACAATATTGCTGTTCTGAGATCGATTTCCATTCAAACAAATGCAGCCCCAGTGAACATAAGAAACTTATATAAGAATCCTTTAAAGAAATGTTGCAATCAATTTAATTCTAATCATAAAGCCAGAAGTCTGAAACAAGAAAGTAGAACAAAAGGTCATCAGATTAATCTCATTATTTCATGTGTCCTCAGAACGATGTTTTCTTGAAGGTTCGATCAGCTTGTAGGAGTTCAGTTTTACAGGAACTCACTGAGGAGACATTCGTTGATTTTCTGAAGTAAAAACAAAAAAGGACAGAATCCAATTTAGAAAGAAATACAGCATTCTTGAATCCTTTGAATAGATCAATATGTGTTCATATCCTATAAAAAATATTGATAATAATGAAATGACTTGAAAGTTTAATTGTTTAAATGAAAGTATAATTTTTAATACCGTGTCCCCAAACTGACAAGAGGGGAATTTGACATTTTTGCTGATCATATCAAACATATCTTTGAGTGTTGCTGAACTGAAGTCATTCTGTGAATATAAAGACAAATACACACATTTGTCATGATTACTTTGTGAATGTATAATTAAATCAGAATAAAAAAATTTAAATGCCATTTGCAGTTTAAAGGTCATTGACAGGAAACTCTTACCTCATAAATGAACTTCAACAGAGCTGAGGAGAATTGATCTGAGAGGTTGACTTTCAAGGTTTGGTTAGAATCACTGGGAATGTTCTTGTTATTCTCATCACATGAAGTCACTGCATAGACTGGATCACAGATTCACGTCAGAACAGTTTTTTTTATAAAATGATAATGGACAGAAACCTTTAAATAAACACAAAGTGTATGAGCCCAACTCTTGATACTTTTAAGGCAGAACCATTTGATGTGATCTTCATGTAACATCTTACCATTTTTTAAATTGGAATGGTTTACAAACATTGATCCAGATTTGTCGCTGTCCATGTATATCACCATCTGCAGCACATACATGAAGAGGAAATAGTAATATATATTTAAAAATACAGCCAACTAATTCTCGATAGGTAAAGTGTTGTATATAACTACAGATTGTTTTAGCCCCTTTTGAGAGTTTTGCAGTTGCATTTGTAAAAGCAGTTCTGTTATGACAAATTTACCAGAACATACCTTTGAGAATTTTTTGTCAGTGGACATATTGTTGATTGCTTCAATGAGTCTAGAGGTAGAAAGCTGTCATAAAAACATACCAGAATGAATTGTCTAGAAGTCAGCAGGTGTTCAGATTAAACAAGTCCTTTGTCTTCATTAATCTACTTCAAGAACTTGAATCTAGAATTGTATCTCCTGACATCTCCTTCTACATTATAAAATCCAGGTTCACTGTGTCAGTTTTAAGATGGTCACTTTAAGATGAACACACAAAAGGTAAATGATGCCGGTAACACTTTTTAATAAGTATTTATTGACAAAGTACTTTCAAATCCTTTGCAAAATATTGCAATTTTCAGTGACCTAATCTAAAGTTAGAACTATTTATGGTTAATAAGTTGCTAACAAAGCATAAAAAAACCTATATCTAACTCCTTACATATGAGCTAATTAAACAATAATAATTTGATTTATTACAGTCACGATAAATGAAGAACTCACTATTTGTATGTGCTATTAATATATCAACAATGTAGAGACTACAATATATAAACTATGAATTAACTATAAACCAGTGGTTCTCAAACTTTTTACACCAAGTACCACCTCAGAAAATATTTGGCTCTCCAAGTACCACCATAATGACCAATATACAGTAGCGTAGGCCTAACTATTCAGCTACAGTTATGCACAGCTCAAAAATGAGGCAGCTTAATTTCTAATAAGAATATTTATTATTGTCAGCCACTTTAAACTGTAAAAACACAGTTTGAACATTAACACTGCACTGTGCTGCTTACATACAGGTTAATAAAAAACGTAAATAATGATTCAATTCAAATGTATTGCACCTAAAAGTGAAATAAAAACTGTAGCCTACTGTACTTAAAATATTAAAGGACAAGTTCGGTATTTTACACTTAAAGCCCTGTTTACAGATCGTTTCTGATGAAATAGAACGGTTGAGATAAAAATGTGGACACATGCTCCTGTCCCGAGAATTTTAGGTTTATTTCGCTTCTCCCCCCCACCTACACAATGGCAGCCTATGGGCACTGGAACAATCCTTCCTAAAACGCATTAAACTTTCGATTACAAAGACGTGAAACTCACCGAGTGGTCAGGGGTGTTCACTGATATGCTCACACAAAAATCGCTGCAAAAGATGCTTTCCAACAGGTTTTATCGTAGTTTTTGTCCAACTCCATTGACTTGAATTGGATGGGCTGTGTGCAGTACGGTATTACTCCGCCGCTTCTTCTTCTGCTTCTTCTGTGTATTCAATTAAATGCCAGTGGTTTGCTTGTAATTGGCAAAGGTGCATTATCGCCACCAACTGGGCTGGAGTGTTTATTATTCAAGCTCTCAACGGAAGAATCTACGGGTGTGAGACGTTTGGAAAAATAGGTCCACAGTTTTACAACGAATGGTAAAACACCTGTTGGAAAGCATCTTTTGCAGCGATTTTTTTGTGAGCATATCAGTGAACACCCCTGACCACTCGGTGAGTTTCACGTCTTTGTAAACGAAAGTTTAATGCGTTTTATGAAGGATTGTTCCAGTGCCCATAGGCTGCCATTGTGTAGGTGGGGGGGAAAGCGAAATAAACCTAAAATTCTCGGGACAGCAGCATGTGTCCACATTTTAATCTTAACCGTTCTATTTAATCAGAAACGATCTGTAAACAGGGCTTTAAGTGTAAAATATATAAATTGTCTCTGAAAATACCGAACTTGTCCTTTAAGTAAAAAAAAAAAAAAGTACTGTACTTAATAAAAAAATAAAATAAAAAGGCTGTGTATCGATATTTAACTTTTAAAACGTACATTTAAAATATTCTGGCTGACCCCTGTGAGTTTTTCAAGGCGATCATTAACTGATCACTGCATTGTTTCCATGGTGACGCGTCATTGCTTGTCACGTGACACACCGCAGCCACAATATCGCTGACTGACTATGATCTGCTTTTTTTTTTTTTTTTTTTTTTTTTTTTTATATTCACAAATTTGTTAGCTTATGGCATGAACTATTTGATATTCCGATTGTCAAATATATGCAAGTGGAAGTGTTATGTTGTTTAAACACCTTTAAAACGATCGCATTAGTTACTTGCACCATCATGTTAGTTTGTGCCACTGTTCAGAGAATCGGAGCACGTGAATTCATCCACTTCTCCCGAAATACATGAAGTGGCCGGTGAACTGGGAGAAGAATAGAGTTAACTTTAAAGTTGCTAACACAATGTGTAACTTACACAGTCTGAATAGAATGTGTCGTCTAATTATTTCCGCTTCCATGGACATCAGTGTGTTTTACAAATTCTTGTATTGTTTTTTAGTACTTAGGTGAATTTTAATGTCTGAAACCTAAAATAAACATTATGTGGTTAAAAACACTGAATAATTGTGATATTTGACAGGCCTGAGTGGCACGCGTCCGTCTCTGGCTCAGCGCCAGCCTACTACGAAAGCACATTTGAATTTAGCAGTTGATCACGTGATGCACTGGCCGTTCTACTCACACCGGTGTAATCGTATCGTACGCTCCAGGGACCAGCCAAGACTGATCACACAATAATAGACGGTAAAAGATCACACCGGTTTGATCTCACGTGCGAAATTCAGTGATTCCTCTGCGTACCACTAGACGGAGCCTGCGTACCACACTTTGAGAACCACTGCTATAAACGAATAGTTTGCAAATGTTTTGTAAGTACTTTATTACAGTATAGTTATTATAAAGTGTTATCCATCATGCCTTACTCAATTTAGTGGGTTTGTGCTTTACCTTATACAGAATTGTGGATGTAGCAATTGTTTGCCTGTTGAACCTTTTACATGATATTTACATGGTCTGCTACGGAAGCGTATTGCATTCACTTGAGGAAAAAAAATCTACTCTGTTTTTCTGAATTAATGAGTTAATTATCTCAGAATTACGAGATAATTTTTCATGAAAAAAAGTTTTTGCTCTGTTTTTCTGAATTAACGAGTTAATTATCTCAGAATTACGAGATCATTTTTCATGAATAAAAAGTTTTTGCTCTGTTTTTCTGAATTAATGACTTAATTATCTCAGAATTATGAGATATTTTTTTCTTGAAATAAAAATATTTGCTCTGTTTTTCTGAATTAATGACTTAATTATCTCAGAATTATGAGATAATTTTTCATTTTTAAAAAAATTGCTCTGTTTTTCTGAATTAATGACTTAATTATCTCAGAATTCTGAGATAATTAAGTCGTTAATTCAGAAAAACAGAACAAAATATTTTTTTATGAAAAATGATCTCATAATTCTGAGATAATTAAGTCATTAATTCAGAAAAACAGCAAATCTTTTTTTTTCAAGAAAAAATTATCTCAGAATTCTGTGATAATTTTTCCTCAAGTGAATGCAATACGCTTCAGTAGTCTGCAGCATCATGTGCATTATTACAGTATTAAAGCATGCATTTGATTATTCAGATTTTTATAAATACCTCTTCCTCAAGAAAATAAAAAATGCCACTGTCTCCCAGACCGGACATGTAGACGAATATTTCGTCACCGCTTCCACTGCATTAAATAATAATAATGGTTATTCATTTTCCAAGTAGGCTACAGCAGCAGAAGATCCGTAACAATTATTTAAATAAGCATATCATCCTATCATCCTAAAAATCCACATAATGTTTGACCAGTAGTTAACATGTAAATGAATAGAAAGTTGTTGGGGCATCATGAGTTCATGACAAACACACTGACTAAGGAGATAGCAATAGCAGTCCTTCTAGAGTTCTCCTCGGCACTGAATACTAAAATCAGATAGTCATGGCATGAAAACACATAACATGCCTTGACTTGCATTGCTTTACATAATGAAGTTAGAGGAGCTCAGTGGCGATTCTTTTTTCATTAATTTGTTTTAGTGAAATGGAATGTGTGCAAAGGATTGTGGGTGATTGGAGAAAGCAAAGCAAACCAGACTGAAAAAAATTTGGAGTAGGATTTACTTGAAAAAAGCTAGCTAAGTTTTTTCACTCAGAAAATGCTAGTAAATTTACAAAGTTTGCCAAGTAAAAACCTAAACATATTTATCAGTATCTTTAATTAGAAATCTTTAAGTTAAATTTACTTGGAATATGGAATTAAGTAAACTTTACTTAACCTAGTTAAGTGAAAGTAACAAAGAAAATAAGTAATTTTAACTTGGCTAGTAAAAGGTTGATTAATATCGATTTAGTTTAATTTTCCTTTGCATTACATTTCACTCAAACAATAATATTGAATTATACCAGTCATTTATAGTATGTGCTTTACTAAGATTATCTAAGTAATTTATACTACATTATGTCAGATGTTAAGCCTCATGTGAATGCATAGACCTCAATACTTGGTAGACAATACACAATGACGGTAACATTTGATGGATCATTTTTGTGTTTGAATGTGTCATTTTGAGCAGAAAATTTACTCGAAATGTCACAAAATGGCAAGTTACTAATCCTGACAACAAAAGCAATGATAAAACAGTGTAAATACAGCTGGAAAACAGTGAAAAATGAACCTCATTAATTATTCAAGGTCCAGTGCATGATGGGAACCCCAGTATCAGAAAAGTTGAGTATTTTTTACTTAATTTTATTGAGTTGATATTTACGCTTTCATTTCTACTCGCTTGAATTAAGTACTGATATGGAATTTACTTAGTTTTTTAAATTCTTGCCTGAACTAACTTTTTCATGTAAATTACATTGTTTTTTTTCAGTAGTATTTACTTCACCAAAAAATCATTTTTTACAGTGCAGATATACAGCCTTACTATAGGATTCAACCTTGGTTTCTGTTCATGAAAGGTTTTTACAACGTGTTTTAACAGCGTTGAGCATTTTAGCCAATCACAAGCATGTCTGTTGAGCACCGAAGCTGAGTCTGATTCAACGCCATACTGAATTTAATGCAGATGAAAACGAGGCCGTGAGGATAGACTTTTCAATATAAAGGTCCTAGATCATGTCTTTTTTTTTTTTTTTTTGATAAGATGTTTTGTTAACTGAACAATCGGTATGTCCTGTCATGACATCTCTCAGAGTGTTTGTTATGGTAATGGACATGACACTGTTAATATGTTTGGTCTTGCCGGAATAGATCTGCCACGCTGCTGCTGCTGTAATTAAAAAAAATTCCCTTTACAAACCTTTTTATGACCTTTTTTCCCCCTGCACTGCCATCCCCTTGAAGAGCGGCCAGGAAGTTCTCTGGGGTCACTTCCTGTAAGATCAGATTTTGTCATAATTGATAACACCCCCCCCCCCCCCCCCCCCCCCCACACACACACACACACACACAATATTTAACATTAATAATGTTACCCTTTGAGTGTAGTCCTTTGGAACTCCTGTGTACACGTTTTCTTGGTTGATTACACTGACAATCTTTCCTTTATAGTTAAGTGGGTTTCTGCAGGCAGAGAAGAAGAGGAACATGTTAATCATAATCAGCTCCATCAATAGATGTTTTTCACAGACTGTGACACATTTCCTGAATCATTAAATCGAATATTTCAAAGTTTTTTTGTATTTTCTTTTAAAGAATTTACATTTATAATGCTTTACTTGTATTATATTACCTTGGCTTTAAATAACATAGATAGACAGACAGAGACACATAAATAAATAAACTAACGCTGTTACGTAATAGTGTTTCTATATGGCTAAGGGAGTAAATCTGATCTCTCTCTCTTCAAACTGCTGTGATTAATATCTCTATTTTTTTACTTTTTTGGAAAGTTGTGAAAATGCTACTGTATCACAGATTTTTTGGTTTTTATTTATTATTATTATTATTTAGATCTTTTGAGTTCATGGCCAAATCTGTTTTACTATTGTGCTATCCGTACATATATTTCTAGAAGTTCATCATGTTGCTGCAGATATGTAACACAGATAACATTAAAAAAATATATTCATTAGGTTATATTTGGATTATTAATCAGTCTAGTAGTTTTTTATTTTATTTATCTTTCTTGGGGCAAGAAAGCTGAATAACTTTTGGGCAATATTAGCTATTATCATAAACTCTAATCTCATAGATTATTAAGGATGGATAGTATGCACATTGAGTGTTCCAGCGCCTCTAATTTGCAGTATGTTTATCACTGAAGATCAAGTTCAACCATTAAAACATACTCAAAAGATTCAGCAAATTACTCACTTGGCATTGTAAGCGATGTCATCATACATCATCACCACAATCTGCTCATCAGGAATTCCATGAGTCTTAATGATCTGATATAAAGCGCACACATTGGCCTGAAACACACATGATAATAATGATTTCCACGACACTTACTGTCGTCTTTACGAACTTATGAGCAATATGTCTTTGCTAATGAAAAGAACAAAAAACAAAGACAAACCTGGTGTTGGTAATTGTCCCAGCCCTTTGAGCCGGCGACGAGGAGAACCCATTTTTTCCCAGGCATTTCTTGAGCCTTTCAAAAGCAGTTGTAAGAGTTGATTTTCCTGCTAAGACAAAAGCTGAGATAAAACTTATCCTACAATAAAGCAATGAAACGCACCCTGGACAGAAAATCGCAAAGAAAGAGCACAGGACATTGTCTTGCCCAAATTTTTCTCCTTCATTATCTCCTGCATCCCCCTCTCCCTCCTCCCTTCCTTTCCCCCTGAGTCAAGCCACTAAAAGTTCACTGAGATTGTCTATATATCACATATGAGGTATCTTGTGAATATATTGTGTTTCCTGTTCATGTTTGGTATCATTTTAAATGTCTCAGTGTGACTGGTAAAATGGTCTTAATTTCATTGCAGTCATTGGTATAATGAGAAAGATTGAACACTTCGGAGAATCCTGTTCTCCTCTCTGGGTGATGTCTCTTCAAGATTTCTGATAATTCTCTCCTCTCCTCTGAAACCAGGTGTTACCCCCTGGGGTACATGAATTGACCCAAAACAACTCTAAAACATATTGGTATAACCCTTTTGCTCTGGTCTGGGTATTTATGGGTAAGTGGCAGAGCAGTCTTTAGGAACCTGTAACCAGAAAACCCCCATGCAGTGCTGCGTCAGTGTCTTCCTGAGGCTTACACTCGGAACACACTCACACAACACTGTGTGTCTCTGCCAGGAATGCATTGCTTACTCTTCGTGTCATCTTTGAGTAATTGATGCCATGTATTTATTATTTTTGAAGTGGCTTTTAATCATTTACTCATGTAATTGGCATGATACATTTTTACTTGACAGATAAAATGCTATATTTGAATTATTCTGCATTATTCTGAAATAATTATTACTAGATTAATGTGGTGTTTCCGCAAATCTCTTCCAGGATTGATCAAACCAAAGGCACTAATGAATGGAGCATGGAGCACATCATTAAGGAGACCTTCCGATTTCTGACTATCACTGACTTAGCACGTTGCATCTCGCAACTATTAAACAATTACACCTCTGTTATGAGTCAGCAGAGAGCGACCACTTAAGGGTAAAATAGTTCGCACTGCATCCTCTGACTATTTCAGAACTGGCAATAGTTTGTGATCGTGAGCACACATTCGTGACGTGACGTCTCAAAGCGACACTGGGTCCATAATGAAAGAATAATTGAAAGTATGGGATACCCAGAATAATCAAAGATCTAAATTAAACCATAAACAATATTTATGATTACTTTCTGATAAGAAACACAATCTAAATTTGCTTATCATTTGAAATTGGAGTCAGATTAAGTGTAGAGCTAAAGTAATATTGAAACTAAATTCTAATAAATTAAGTGAACTTCACTGGAGCGCTGAAAAGACATACACGCAGTATCCCTTCGTCCACCGTTGGATTCCGTCGTTGGGCCAATGGGTGGTCTTTACACAGTCTAAAAAATAATAATATAGTTGTTATAGATATACTTTGCTTTGTTATAGAAACAATCCAATGTTTGAAATAACCCAACAGAACGACCCAATATTTTTAACCCAGATATTTTGGGTACAAAAAAATAGCCCAACATTTTTTAGAGTGTAACATTCAGCTAACTTTTGTGATGACTCATTTATAATGTGATTTAAGAACACAGAAAAGAACACAAACAAGTAAGCGATGTGTTATAAAATGTTCTCTACTGAAGTGTTGCTTTCTGTTCATCAAGTGCTGAAATGTCAATCAATCGCCATGATGTTAAAAATACTAATTTGCCTGGTCAAGAAATGTTTAAAGTTTGTATTTAGCCTAATTATCTTCATAATTAAATACAAATGCTAAAAGTGTTTAGGGTTTTAGATTATTGATGTAGTCATTGATCATATATGTCATCATACCTGTGTTGAGTGTCAGGTGTTCTTCTGTTTCTGTCCAGTCGTGTTCTGCTGCTTTTAGTCGGACGATCACTGTCTTTATATAGGCAGTTTATTACTGTCATTTGAGACACACGGATGGAGAGTTCATGCTGGTGGGAGGGTCAGTTTAATATTATGCAATATTTCCCATATTTACTTTGACAGCAGTTGAAGTGGGAAAAGTGCCACTCCCCTTTATTTGCACATGTGTCATCTAGTATCAGCAAAAAATATGAATTCAGTTGTGAATTGTAAAGTATATGAACACAAAATGTATTTATGAATTTGTGACATTTAATGTCTGTTGCATGATGGACATTTATCTGTTGTGTAATCTTCCTTTATTTCACTTGTGAGAGCACATTATAGTTTTGGTGTCAGATTTCTACAGATCTCTACATTAGACACATCATCAGCTCTTGTGGTTCATTTAGAAAACACTCTTATTTAAAATGGCATTTTACCGATGATCTAAACCAGAGCATAGTGTGTGAAACACTTACAGCTAATTTGTTCACTTACAAATCAGACAAAATTAATTATTTTTCATCTTGGATTTTCTGTTAATAGTGAAAATATTAATCATACATATTTACAGTATTTGTGCATGAAGAAGTGAAAAGTTGTTAATTTTAAGTCTTTACATATTTTCTTTTTCAGTTTTCATTTACTATGACATGATTGACTGCACTGTACAGGTTTAAATAGACTCTGCTTTCCCAACGCAGTACTGTAGGAATTATGTGTGCATTTTACGGGACTTACAAACTGTATGTAGATTACCGTAGCATTACAGTATGCTGCACATGTAGAAGTTGCTCTGAAAAACCTCATTGAAATAGGAGGCCATTGTCATATTATGTAGTGTTCTGTGTTTGAGGATTTGATGACTTTGTGAACATTTAGAAGCCGAGTTTTGAATTAGATTTAAGTAAATTTGGTTTTAAACCAAATTGTTTTTTGGTGTTTGAGGTGAGTACACTTGTGTTTGAAGTTTGTATCTTGAGCTTTTAATAGAAGTATTTTATGTTTCAGGAAATGTATCTTAGCAATGGAGAAAAACTGCAGCACATCTGACCTTCATTCAGCTGAATTACTATAAAGCGGTCTAATAATGCCCTTTTCACAAGATGTAAAATAAGTCTCTGATGTCCCCAGAGTGTGTATGTGAAGTTTTAGCTCAAAATACCCCACAGATATTTTTATAGCATGTTAAAATTGTCCCTTTTTGAGCTCTGACACAGAGTTTCTCCGATCACCTCACACAGACATGCACTAAAAATCTCCAAAACTTTTAGCTTTTTATATTTAAACCGGAGTCAGACAAAGATGGAGAGACTCAAGAAGAAGTGAAAACATGTAGAAGCAACAGGACATTTCTGAATGGTTGGTTGATGAATTTATGTAGCTGATGTGGAGTTAACTCTTCTAGTCATTGATTAGCATATTAATAAAAGTATTAATTTCTTTAAAAAAAATAAAGAAAACAAATTACTGAATTTTGAATGGTAGTGTATATTGTTACAAACGATTTCTATTTTAAATAAATGCTGTTCTTTTTTAACTTTTTATTCTTCAAAGAATATTGAAAGAAAGTATCATAAGTTGACTATTAAAAACTATATAAAAAAACTATTAAACAGCAGCATTGATAATGAATCAGCATATTAGAATGATTTCTAAAGGATCATGTGACACTTAAGACTGGTGTAATAAATCACAGAATCACATAAATAAATTATATTTAATATTTTAAAGTATATTAAAATAGAAAACAAAACAAAAACTTATTGTTATAATATTTCACAATATTACAGTTTATTCTGTATTTTTGATCAAATAAATGCAGGCTTGATGAGCAGAAAAGACTTCTTTCAAAAACATAAAAAATTGTTTGCTAATGTAGATACTATGTCATGAAGTTCATCCTCGGGTTTTCTCGTTTCTCCAGAAAAACCAAACAAAGACGTTTTGACATATATTTCACAATGTATGTAATTTATGGGCTGATTCAATGGAGTTCTATCAGATATGGTTAGAAATCCATCAAGCGTGACATTGTACAGTTTGTCAATCAGCAAATGCGATTCCCAAGAAACATATGAAACTGAAGATGTTTGTTTTTCTAGACTTTTTGTTCTAAGAACGTTCTTCAAGTAAATTTGCTCTTCTTTTTTTTTATAATTTTTTTTTTTTAACACAACAACAAACATTGCCTGACACAAAGTAAAGGGGTAAATGAATAATACAAACATTATGGGTAACACTTTGCAATGTGGGTGCATTAATATGCTTTAATTCATGCTTAACTAATGCACAGATAATCATGTATGACTCCTGAAGAGCTAAACATAATGATTACTGCATAAGAAACTAGTTTAGTTCTTCATGAGTCATACTTTAACTCATGATTATCTCTGCATTATTTAAGCATGAATTAATGCTTATTACTGCACCCATATTGTAAAGTGTCACCACATTAAGAATTTGATTTCACTTACATAAGTTATTACAACTAATTAGTAAGTAATGAAAATGTATTTTTGAATGTGGCAACAGCCTGTATTAGTGTAACATCTTTAATTCATAAACAGGAATGATGTGAAACATTTTTCTTGCCGTGTTTGCTATTGAATGAACTGATTGTTAAAAGTACTAAATAGAACAAAGATATAGTTGTATTTTAGTGATTATGTTCTCAATGTTCTCAAATGTTCTCATTACATATTATAATAATTGTGATATTTTAAACAATTATTATGTGGGATATGTATAGCTATAGAAGCATGAGATTATGAATGAGCAGCTCTGCTACAATTATGATCACTTTGGAGTGTAATGTTTGAAAATTTCCCACTTGTGAAAATTGCACCAAAGTGAAAAAGAGAAGATAGAATTTTTAGTGACAATCTCAAATTCCTTTAAATAATTATTTGTCAGTTTCAGAAATTACAAAGCAGTTATACATGATCTATCTGTGAAAATGTATATTCTATATATACATATAAGACAAATGTATTAAACTTAACCAGAAGAGATGCAAATGAAAAAGTTTGAGAGTATAAGCATTAAGAAAGGCAGTTTATCTATTTGTTATATAGATGAAACAGTTATAATGTATTGTGAAAAAGATTTGTGTACTGGACAAACATTATTGAAAATATTCTAGAATGTCTGTAAACCTTGCATTTTTGATGACCTGAAATTAGTGCTCAAGTTTAGAAAAGTTATGGTTAGAATATGAATAGCAATTACTGTAAAGCAAAGGTTTTTTGCTGATGAAATAATTTCTAAACATGATAAATGTTTTAGGTATTGTTAAATAAGTAAACAAATATGTTTGAGTTTTATATATATATCAGCCCGTTCTCATCCCAAGGCATCATATACTGACGCTTTTGAAATTTCTTCAATATCCGACGCACAGGGCACCCTTAGGCGTCAATATGAGACGCAGATAAATATGAGCCCAGGAGGCGCCTCCTAGCGGTCTAACCCTAAACCTACCCCAGACCTAAACCTACCCATAACCGGCGTCTCATATTGACGCCTAAGGGTGCCCTGTGCGTCGGATATTGAAGAAATTTCAAAAGCGTCAGTATATGACGCCCTAGGATGAGAATGCGTTGTATATATATATATATATATATGAAAAGCGTTTTGACCTGTTATTGGGTTCTTTTCACAATGATTGTCATATACACTCACCTAAAGGATTATTAGGAACACCTGTTCAATTTCTCATTAATGCAATTATCTAATCCAATCACATGGCAGTTGCTTCAATGCATTTAGGGGTGTGGTCCTGGTCAAGACAATCTCCTGAACTCCAAACTGAATGTCAGAATGGGAAAGAAAGGTGAGTTATGCAATTTTGAGCGTGGCATGGTTGTTGGTGCCAGACGGGCCGGTCTGAGTATTTCACAATCTGCTCAGTTACTGGGATTTTCACGCACAACCATTTCTAGGGTTTACAAAGAATGGTGTGAAAAGGGAAAAACATTCAGTATGCGGCAGTCCTGTGGGCGAAAATGCCTTGTTGATGCTAGAGGTCAGAGGAGAATGGGCCGACTGATTCAAGCTGATAGAAGAGCAACTTTGACTGAAATAACCACTCGTTACAACCGAGGTATGCAGCAAAGCATTTGTGAAGCCACAACACGCACAACCTTGAGGCGGATGGGCTACAACAGCAGAAGACCCCACCGGGTACCACTCGTCTCCACTACAAATAGGAAAAAGAGGCTACAATTTGCACGAGCTCACCAAAATTGGACAGTTGAAGACTGGAAAAATGTTGCCTGGTCTGATGAGTCTCGATTTCTGTTGAGACATTCAGATGGTAGAGTCAGAATTTGGCGTAAACAGAATGAGAACATGGATCCATCATGCCTTGTTACCACTGTGCAGGCTGGTGCTGGTGGTGTAATGGTGTGGGGGATGTTTTCTTGGCACATTTTAGGCCCCTTAGTGCCAATTGGGCATCGTTTAAATGCCACAGCCTACCTGAGCATTGTTTCTGACCATGTCCATCCCATTATGACCACCATGTACCCATCCTCTGATGGCTACTTCCAGCAGGATAATGCACCATGTCACAAAGCTCAAATCATTTCAAATTGGTTTCTTGAACATAACAATGAGTTCACTGTACTAAAATGGCCCCCACAGTCACCAGATCTCAACCCAATAGAGCATCTTTGGGATGTGGTGGAACGGGAGCTTCGTGCCATGGATGTGCATCCCACAAATCTCCATCAACTGCAAGATGCTATCCTATCAATATGGGCCAACATTTCTAAAGAATGCTTTCAGCACCTTGTTGAATCAATGCCACGTAGAATTAAGGCAGTTCTGAAGGCGAAAGGGGGTCAAACACAGTATTAGTATGGTGTTCCTAATAATCCTTTAGGTGAGTGTATATGGGGGCTGCTTTAGTGAAGTTTCATCAGAAATGGTTAGCAATCCATCAAACGTGACAATGTATGTCAATCAGCAAATGCAACTCCCAGAAACACGTCGAAACGGAAGATACTGAAAACGGATTCCAAACTGCTCATGACACTTCATGGGGGCTGTTTCAGTATCTCTGTATCTTCAGTTTTGGCGTGTTCTTGGGAATTGCATTTGCTGATTGTCATTGTACATTTTCATGTTTGACGGATTTCTAACGGATGGATTTCTGCTTCACTGAAGCAGCCCACATACTGTAAATTACAGATTTTAAATTACACATAAATTACAGATTTTAAATTACACAATTTACAGGTTTTAAATTACACAATAAATCATGTTTTTTTTGTTTGTTTTTTTCCTGGAAAAATTTGAAAACCTGTGGATGAATTTCATGACTTATCTATATATTTTATATTGTACAATACCTAAAACAGTTATTTTGTAATAATTCTGTTAATAGTGAAAATATTAATCATACATATTTACAGTATTTGTGCATAAAGAAGTGAAAAGTTGTTCATTTTAAGTCTTTACATATTTTTTTTCAGTTTTCATTTACTATGACATGATTGACTGCACTGTACAGGTTTACTCTGCTTTCCCAACGCAGTACTGTAGGAATTATGTGTGCATTTTACGGGACTTACAAACTGTATGTAGATTACCGTAGCATTACAGTATGCTGCACATGTAGAAGTTGCTCTGAAAAACCTCATTGAAATAGGAGGCCATTGTCATATTATGTAGTGTTCTGTGTTTGAGGTATGGTGACTTTGTGAACATTTTAGAAGCCGAGTTTTGAATTAGATTTAAGTAAATTTGGTTTTAAACCAAATTGTTTTTTGGTGTTTGAGGTGAGTACACTTGTGTTTGAAGTTTTTATCTTGAGCTTTTAATAGAAGTATTTAATGTTTCAGGAAATGTATCTTAGCAATGGAGAAAAACTGCAGCACATCTGACCTTCATTCAGCTGAATTACTTTAAAGCGGTCTAATAATTCCCTTTTCACAAGATGTAAAATAAGTCTCTGATGTCCCCAGAGTGTGTATGTGAAGTTTTAGCTCAAAATACCCCACAGATATTTTTATAGCATGTTCAAATGTCCCTTTTTGAGCTCTGACACAGAGTTTCTCCGATCACCTCACACAGACATGCACTAAAAATCTCCAAAACTTTTAGCTTTTTATATTTAAACCGGAGTCAGACAAAGATGGAGAGACTCAAGAAGAAGTGAAAACATGTAGAAGCAACAGGACATTTCTGAATGGTTGGTTGATGAATTTATGTTGCTGATGTGGAGTTAACTAACTAGTCATTGATTAGCATATTAATAAAAGTAATAATTTCTTTCAAAAAATAAAGAAAACAAATGACTGAATTTTGAATGGTAGTGTATATTGTTACAAATGATTTCTATTTTAAATAAATGCTGTTCTTTTTTAACTTTTTATTCTTCAAAGAATATTGAAAAAAGTATCATAAGTTGACTATTAAAAACTATTAAAAAAAACTATTAAACAGCAGCATTGATAATAAATCAGCATATTATAATGATTTCTAAAGGATCATGTGACACTTAAGACTGGTGTAATAAATCACAGAATCACATAAATAAATTATATTTAATATTTTAAAGTATATTAAAATAGAAAACAATTTTTTTTTAATTGTTATAATATTTCACAATATTACAGTTTATTCTGTATTTTTGATCAAATAAATGCAGGCTTGATGAGCAGAAAAGACTTCTTTCAAAAACATAAAAAATTGTTTGCTAATGTAGATACTATGTCATGAAGTTCATCCTCGGGTTTTCTCGTTTCTCCAGAAAAACCAAACAAAGACGTTTTGACATATATTTCACAATGTATGTAATTTATGGGCTGATTCAATGGAGTTCTATCAGATATGGTTAGAAATCCATCAAGCGTGACATTGTACAGTTTGTCAATCAGCAAATGCGATTCCCAAGAAACATATGAAACTGAAGATGTTTGTTTTTCTAGACTTTTTGTTCTAAGAACGTTCTTCAAGTAAATTTGCTTTTCTTTTTTTTTATAATTTTTTTTTTTTTTTAACACAACAACAAACATTGCCTGACACAAAGTAAAGGGGTAAATGAATAATACAAACATTATGGGTAACACTTTGCAATGTGGGTGCATTAATATGCTTTAATTCATGCTTAACTAATGCACAGATAATCATGTATGACTCCTGAAGAGCTAAACATAATGATTACTGCATAAGAAACTAGTTTAGTTCTTCATGAGTCATACTTTAACTCATGATTATCTCTGCATTATTTAAGCATGAATTAATGCTTATTACTGCACCCATATTGTAAAGTGTCACCACATTAAGAATTTGATTTCACTTACATAAGTTATTACAACTAATTAGTAAGTAATGAAAATGTATTTTTGAATGTGGCAACAGCCTGTATTAGTGTAACATCTTTAATTCATAAACAGGAATGATGTGAAACATTTATCTTGCCGTGTTTGCTATTGAATTAACTGATTGTTAAAAGTACTAAATAGAACAAAGATATAGTTGTATTTTAGTGATTATGTTCTCAATGTTCTCAAATGTTCTCATTACATATTATAATAATTGTGATATTTTAAACAATTATTATGTGGGATATGTATAGCTATAGAAGCATGAGATTATGAATGAGCAGCTCTGCTACAATTATGATCACTTTGGAGTGTAATGTTTGAAAATTTCCCACTTGTGAAAATTGCACCAAAGCGAAAAAGAGAAGATATAATTTTTATTGACAATCTCAAATTCCTTTAAATAATTATTTGTCAGTTTCAGAAATTACAAAGCAGTTATACATGATCTATATCTGTGAAAATGTATATTCTATATAGACAAATGTATTAAACTTAACCAGAAGAGATGCAAATGAAAAAGTTTGAGAGTATAAGCATTAAGAAAGGCAGTTTATCTATTTGTTTATATAGATGAAACAGTTATAATGTATAGTGAAAAAGATTTGTGTACTGGACAAACATTATTGAAAATATTCTAGAATGTCTGTAAACCTTGCATTTTTGATGACCTGAAATTAGTGCTCAAGTTTAGAAAAGTTATGGTTAGAATATGAATAGCAATTACTGTAAAGCAAAGGTTTTTTGCTGATTAAATCATTTCTAAACATGATACATGTTTTAGGTATTGTTAAATAAGTAAACAAATATTAAAGGTTTGAGTTTTATATACATATTTGTGTGTGTGTGTGTGTGTATTATATGTTCTTTAATTATGTTTATATATACATATAAAGATGATAAGTCTTGAAGTTCATCCACAGGTTTTCTTGTTTTTGTTGTTTTGACATATTACTGTTCTCATTTCACAATGAATGCCATTATTGAGCTGCTTGAGTGAAGTTTCATCAGAAACGGTTAGAAAGCCATCAGATATGCCTTATTATGCCAGTATGTCTACCAGCAAAAATGCAACTCCTAAGAAAATTATGAAACTGTAAATGAGATGCTGATAACAGCCATTTTGATTCCACACAATCACTGGTTTTACAGTTTTATTTTTGTTTTGTTTTTTGGTTTGACAGGTTTTTTTTTTTTTTTTCTCCAGAGTAAATAACTTAGCAGTTCTATAGAATCTACAGTGGTGGTCATTAATGGCACTCCTGGTAAATATGATAAAAAATGGCTTAAAAAAAATCTTTCATTCAAAAAAATTCACAAAAATCTAACCTTTCATTGAAGTAAAAGAATTGAAAGTGGGGGGGAAATCACATTATAAAATAAATGCTTTTCTCCAAAACACGCTGGCCATAATTATTGGCTCCCTGTTATTAAATACTTTTTGCAACCTCCTTTTGCCAAGATAACAGCTCTGAGTCTTCTTCTATAATGCCTGGTGAGTTTGGAGAATAACTGACAAGAGATCAGAGACCATTCCTCCATACAGAATCTCTCCAGATCCTTCAGATTCACAAGTTCATGTTGGTGCTTCTTCTCTTCAGTTCACCCCACTCATTTTGTATAGGGTTCATTTTAGGAGACTGGGACGGTCATGGCAGAAGCTTCATTTTGTGCTCAGTTACCCATTTTTGTGTTGATTTTGATGTTTGTTTTGGACCCTTGTCCTAATGGAAGATCCAACCACGGCCCATTATAAGATTTCTAGCAGAGGCAGACAGGTTTTGATTTTTTATCTGTTTGTATTTGCTAGAATCCATAATACCATGTATCTGAACAAGATGTCCAGGACCTCCAGCAAAAAAATAGGCCCAGAACATATAAGATCCAGCAGTATATTTAGGCATGGGGTACTTTTTATCCTTGTGTGCACCAAACACATCTGCTGGGTTTGCTGCCAAAAAGCCCTTTTTTTGTTTCATCTGACCACAGAATCCGGTCCCTTTTGAAGATCCAGTCGTGTCTGACAACTGAATATGCTGGAGTTTATTTTTGGAGGAGCGAGGAGGATTTTTCTTGAAACCCTCCCAAACAACATGTTGGGATGTAGGGTTGTTTGATAATTTTTTTTAGGCTTTCTGACCCCAAGACTCAACTAATCTCTGCAATTCTCCATCTGTGATTATTGAAGAGTCTTTGGCCACTCAAACCTTCCTCGTCACCGTCCATTAAGACAGTATAGACACACGTCCTCTTCCTGGCAGATTCGTAACATCTTTAGTTGATTATAACTTCTTAATTATTGCCCTGATGGTCAAAATAGGGATTTTCAATTCTTTAGCTATTTTCTTACAGCCACTTTCTATTTTGTGAAGCTCAACAATCTTTTGATGCACATCAGAACTATATTCTTTAGTTTTACTCATTGTGATGGATGATTAAAGAAATTTGGCCTTTGTGTATTCGTCCTATTTAAACTCCTGTGAAACAAGAAGTGAACACCCTGGTGTGCTAAATAAAGATAAATATTAATGGGAATATACTTCAGAGATATTTTACTCGTAAAAAATTCTATGGGTGGCAATAATTGTGGCCGACGTGTTTTGGAGAAAAACATTTATTTCATAATGTGATTTCCTCCCCACTTTCAATTATTTTACTTCAATGAAAGGTTAGATTTTTGCAATTTTTTTTAATGAAAGATCAAAAGGATAAACAATGCAGATTTATTTTTGTACACTCATTCTGACCACCACTGTATATATGTGGAAGTAAATAGATGATTCATTGATTAACCTGGCTGGGTGGCTGTCCCCCTGAGTGCGGTGAGGAAGGAATTACACGAAAGCCTCCTTGTGTTTCTTCACCTCCCGAAACCTGCTGACGACTGTGTTCATCATATGAGATTGGGGCATCAAGCGGGAACACTCTGACCCTGTCCTTGATGCCCGTGAGGTTCAGCCACAGGTGTTGCGAAATTAGTGCAAAAAGTTTAGAAAAGTTATCACGGTTTGATTATAAATACTGTACAGCAATGTTACGTGTTAGATGAAGTACTCACAAAACATACAAAATAACTGTTTTAGGTATTGTACAATATAAAATATATAGATTAGTCATGAAAAATTTTCAAATTTTCCAGGAAAAAAAACAAAACAAAACCGTGATTTAATGTGTAATTTAAAACCTGTAATTTATGTGGGCTGCTTCAGTGAAGCAGAAATTCATCCGTTAGAAATACGTCAAGCATGAAAATGTACAGATGACAATCAGCAAATGCAATTCCCAAGAACACAGCAAAACTGAAGATACAGAGATACTGAAAACAGCCCCATGAAGTGTCATGAGCAGTTTGAAATCTGTTTTCAGTATCTTCAGTTTCGACGTGTTTCTGGGAGTTGCATTTGCTGATTGACATACATTGTCACGTTTGATGGATTTCTAACCATTTCTGATGAAACTTCACTAAAGCAGCCCCCACATATATGACAATCATTGTGAAAACAACACAATAACAGGTCAAAACGTTTTTCTTTTCCCCTTGGAAAAAAACATCCATATTGTTAAAAGCACTATATAAATGAAGGTGACTGACTTGACTTGACCCACGATAGTCGAATATATAGACGTTGAAGGCACAAAGACATGGGAAGTATAGGTTTTCCCATCTATGAGTTGACTCGTCATGGAAGTCTTCAAAGAAGGGGAGAGACTGTTATTGTGGTCCCTCTGCCTGGCCACCAGACAGAAACCTGTCTCCCAGTTTAGAGAGTTTGTGGGTCTCTTGTTCACGTAGCCAGTCTATTTGTAATCTGGCCACCGGGGGAGTTACCACGTTGAGTAATTCCTCAACAGCTTTTTCATCACGTGAGGAACGGTCGGAGGTAGGTAACTCGAAATCCAAACTGGATTCAAGAGATTGGTTATCCTCTGCACGAGCCGAAGAGGCGACCAGGGCGCGCTTTGGGATCATGCGAGAGGACATGTGGATCTGGAGAGAGAGCGAGCGATTTGTCTCTCACTCCTCACTCCATTCGCGAGCCCCATGGTGGAATGGTGGGTGCTAGCCCTTGGAAAAAGCCAAGACGAGGACGTAGCATTTTAACTGTAAACAACTCACAATGCTCGCTCTAACGCAAGGGCAGCATGCTCTTGCCCCAAACATACACAACAGTATTGTTGTGTGTCTAATTCAGCCATAGGGCGTGAACACGGAGACACACACCGTTTGTTTTGTAGATCGCTCATATTTCCTTCTTTTTTTTTTTTTTTTTTTCTCTCACTTGTAAGACAGAGTGAAGATGAAAAGAGAAATGATTTTCTGCGCACTGCCAGCAAAAACTAACTCCTTCCAGAAGAAATAGTTTTTCAGAGATTGAGCACACACACACACAGTATGGTCTGAAGACAAAAGACCTGCTGATGCATCTGTGGCACATCTAATTATAGACTCAGACACGCACGCATTCTGATGACGTCACTGCCTGAGGCTATAAAACTTCAGTCTATTCCACTGACGTGTTGTACACACATATTCACAGCTGGTCACGCACAAAAGCTTTCCCATAGCGCTTAAATCAAACGCAGCATTGAGTGTAGCTTTTGAATGAGAACAACCATTACGTCTATGGAATGTCCCCATAATGATAGGAATACCTGTGTGTGTGTGTGTGTGTGTGTGTGTGTGTGTGTGTGTGTGTGTGTGTGTGTGTGTGTGTGTGTGTGTGTGTGTTTGTGTGTGCGCGTGTGTCTCTTTCTCTCTCTGTGTGTGTGTGTGTGTGTGTGTGTGTGTGCGCGTGTGTCTCTCTCTCTGTGTGTGTGTGTGTGTGTGTGTGTGTGTGTGTGTGTGTGTGTGTGTGTGTGTGTGTGTGTGTGTGTGTGTGTGTGTGTGTGCGCGTGTGTGTCTCTCTCTGTCTTTGTGTGTGTGCGTGTGTGTCTCTCTCTGTCTGTGTGTGTCTCTCTAGCCCCTTTCACACAGCGCATTGAACCCGGGGAATTGCCGGCAAATTGCCGGAACGCCTTTTGAGTGAACGCAAACACGACCCGGGATTGATGCCGGCATCGATGCCGGGTTGGGGACCTACTAGTAACATTGCCGGGTTCAGTCCCGGAACGCGCGCTGTGTGAACAAAAGCCGTAATAATGCCGTGTCGCAGTGATGACGCTGAAGCGCGGGATCGTTCGCCAGCTGTGAAGCGGTACGTAATGCGCAAGTTTATGATCGAATCAGAGAAATAAATGCACAAGCGTGGTTTCTCGAGAGAGAAATCGCAGCTCATAAGCAAACTGAAGACGCTGCTGAGACATTACAAGTCACATCGATGTCACGTGTCTTTCCGGGACATACACGGGTTGTGTGTGAACGTGCTCTCTGATTCCGGAAAATCACTGGCAGTGTGAATGAACCAAAATCAAACGAACCTGGGTCAAATCCCGGGTCACTTTATCCGTGTATTTTCCGGAATCTCTGTGTGAAAGGGGCTTCTGTGTGTGTGTGTGTGTGTGTGTGTGTGTGTGTGTGTCTCTGTGTTAGAGCCCTGCATTTCAGCCCGAGCCCGACGGGCCCCGACTTTTTTACGCCCCTAGGGCCGGGCTTCGGGCCAATTTTCACGTCATAGTTAAAATGCGGGCCGGGCCTCGGGCCTTTTTTGGGTTATCCTGCTTTTTATATTTTTAGACATTAATTTAAAAAAATATATGAGAAGTTGACGTTGACGATAGAAAAACAAACATAGAAAGACATTTCGTACCCTCATAACTTATGGCGTTTTTTTCCTGTCAAATGTCGAGAGCGCATTATTGTAGCGTGAAAGTAGGCTACATTAATATAATGCGCGAGCGCGAATCTCTCTGCTCGCACACGGAATATAATGTGCCGAGCGCGAATCTCTCTGCTCGCGCGCGGGAACTGGACGTGCCCTGCACTTAAAACGTGTTTTAAATACTGGCCATTATAGCCATCAGCTAATCTTAAAATTACACTGACATGATATGACTGACATGACAGTCTGTCTCACGCACGCACACAGAAGGTTTCCCGTCAGCGCGACCCATGATTCACCTCATGTGCAAATAATGGAGAATATTAAGAGAAAAATCGCATGCGTGAGAAGAATTCGTGATAGAAGAAAGGAGGACTGGGTTAAAACCTTCCACTGTGGATGCTTAGCTATTCTTTTTCTCCACGATGCTCTGTTAGAGACTGTTCTAACTTTTCGTTTGATTGGACTTTATTTTCGTTTAACTATTGGAAACCTCTGATGTTTTTCGTTTGATTGGACTTTGTTTTTCGTTTAACTGTTGGAAACCACTGGAAAAAAAGAATGGCCATGTTCTGTGGTGCATTTTTGAGGTAAGATAATCTGCAAGTTTGTTTTTAATTTATTTAATTTAATAGGCTATTGCTCATTTCGTTTGCAAGCGCTGTTGCGAGCAGCCTGAGCCTGCCTCAGTATTTCAAAAAAAAAAAATTACTCACTGTGGTTTAATAAATAAACATTTATTAAACTAACTGTCTGTGTGATATGCTTGAAGTTTTTTATATCTATTGATTTTATTGTAGACAAGTAAAGTATTATAGCATTGATTTGAGAGGCTCAATTGATCAAACATGTTTTACTTGCTGTCGGCTCGGTTTGCTTGGTCGTCATTTAAAAAAAAAAAATGCTCCAAACATTTGTCTAAATTAACCTAATAAAGAAATGAAAAGAAACATTAATTTACATAACTAACAAAGAAACATAACTAACAAAACTGAGCTATTTTAATGGCTGCAAATAGGGCAGGCTGCCGCTGTGTAATGAAAAAAAAAAAAAAAAAAAAAAAAGGGCTCGGGTCGGGCTCGGGCTGATAATTCTGATGAGCTGTCGGACACGGGTCGGGCTAGGGCCTGAGCGTCTCGGGCCAGGGCCGGGCTCGGGCCTAAATTTGAGGCCCGTGCAGGGCTCTACTCTGTGTGTGTGTGTGTACCTCAGATTACCTCAGACAGACACACACTGAAAATTTCAAAAACTTTTAGCCAGGGGCAGAGCTAGACTCTCAGTAAAGTGAAAAAGAAAGCCACATTTTTTGACAAGTTTGTATTGACGAACAAAGAAAACCGTTCGCCAGTCAAGTAAAAAAAAATCAGCACCACGGACAGAGGCATCTGATTGACAGTGATGGTGCTGAACAGGCCAAGTGCGCTCAATCAGTGCCACATTATATAATTGACATAGCACTATTATATATATTAAACACACATTTTTTTACAACTCCAGGTGCTACATGAAAACTTAACTGGGATGAAAACTTTGAGAAAAACAACTGATTTATAACATTCTGACTGAGTGACTTATTCATAACTAAAATATTTTTTTTTTCTTACCATTTTGTTGTCTGCTTAACGATCCTCCAGAACAAATAAATCTAACAGTGTTGAGTTGTGGACAAAGTCCTTTTAGGCAAGTCGTGCCACTCGGCCGCCATCTTGGCAACGCCTCCGGGCAGCTATTTCAGACTAAATAGCTTTCGTCTTTAAGGCTCCTATCTAAATGAATGGGCAGAGAGTCAGAACTGCACTTTCACTGGTCACCGGGACATAAAAACTGCATGTATAGAAACAGCAGTAAAATATGATAAAAATCGCTGAAAAAGTTTGATGACTTTGCCCCCAAATAAGGTTTAAAATGCCTTTTCCCCCACAGGTTATACCTTTACTACGCATGCGCAAGGGTTCACGTTCACGACACCAAACTTCATTTACGTCACTATCCAGAATGCCGGTGTTGTGCCAAGCACTTAAACAATTATATGTATTTAAATGTATGAAACCTAAAATAAACATTATGTGGTTAAAACACTGAACAGCCAGTTCTATAAGCAAATTGCAGAGAGTCAAGTTTACCAGTCATTGCCTGGGAGAGTTGCTGACAAACCACTCTCTCAATTTTCGGTTTCGGACCAGAATTTTCATTTTGGTGCACCCCTACTTAATAAGCATATTCATATATCTTAAAACTTCTGGTTACATGAGCCTAAGCTCTTTTCAATAAAATACATGCAAAAGTAAATATCAGATCATTTTAGAATACAGTATAGGAGGTGATACAGATGAGGAGGTGAACAGAAATACGAAAAATAGAATATCAGATCTCTGTCATATGGCCAAAAAGAATTGAACCCCCCCCCCCCCCCCCCCCAAAAAAAAAAACAAAAAAAAAACTGTAACAATGTATTTTGTATCTAACACGATGTAACCTTGCTCTCACTTGAAATGTGTCCCCACATTAAGTCCTTGGATTTAAGGGTATTGGACCTGGAAAGTCCTTGAAAGTTCCTTGAATTTGAAGTTAACCAAAGTGTGGGAACCCTGTGAATCCTTCTTTCACAATAGTTGTTTTGTAATATTCAGTTCCTGTGAAAAATTGTGAAATACTGTTCCAGTAGTTGAAGATACACAACAATATGCTGATTACACAACAATAATATTTGGCTGTAATATTCAGTTCCTGTGAAAACCTGTTCCAGTTAATGAGTGTTGACAGGTTATTCAGTAGTAAACTCCACACGCTGGAATAGTTTCTTAACTGAATATTAAACATCACCTGCTCACGTTTGCAAACTGTACTCACAGATTTGTGGCCTATGCCTTATTTTAGAAATCAGTTTTTCTGTATATTGATTTATTGTGTTTTGTTAAGATGAATACAACTGTCTTAACTGAATTGTTCTATGATTTGGCGATGGGGTGTGTAATGTAGATGACATGAAACCGCATGTGGTTGAACTGAATTCACTGAAAAAAATGATTCGTTGATTATCGTATCGTTACGAAATTATCGTAAGTGGTTGCACACAATTGATTTTAGCCACATTTAAACAAATCACAGCAAACATTTGGACGTTTAATGACCGTTGAAAAGACGTCCGTCCGAGAAGTCCCGTCATGGTTGAAAAATAGTTCCAAAATGGAAGTTGAAACGACGTCTTTTCTGGCCGTGAATTCCACGTCTTTTCTGGCCGTGAATTCCACGTCTCTTCTGCGCGTCCCTGGACGTCTAAATGCGTTGTCATATGTGTTTAAATGTGTTGCTGCATAATTTAAGTGTATAAGCCTGCATATAAAATAATCACACACCTATTGTGTAACATCGTGAAAGGCAATCAAGTCTTGAGGTCTACACATCTTGACAAAGGTTCTAAAAAGGTCCAAAATTGGTCCAGTCAGACCTGAACGTCAATAAAACGTTTTAATCACGTGTACATCAAAAACAATAACACATTATTTGTGGACATAAGCAAAAAAGAAGCATGTTCTGATTAAGCACAACATTTTATTGATCTTGAACAGCCAAAATTTCTCTTTATTTTTTTCAATGTTTAACATTTCGTGAACTTAGAATTATAAGGTTCTATCTCCACTTTTGGTCGAAATTGAGTTTTTGACAATCTGATTCATTAGGTGTTTATTAATGCCTGTGTGGTGTTATTTTTGTAAAAAAAATATTTTGTTAGTAGTTATTAATAAAATAAAAGGTTCCATCTCACAAAACATAAACCGAGTTTAAAAACTTTGATCCTCAATAAACTACAATAAACGGAGATAGAACCTTATAATTCTAAGCTCTCGATTTGTTAACCAAACTAAATACCAATAGCAAAATACTGAATTATTATATAAAGATAGTTCACCCAAAAATGAAAATTATGTAATTTACTCACCAAATTCCAAACCTGTATGAGTTTCTTTCTTCTGCTGAACACAAAAGAAGATATTTTGAAGAATGTTTGTAACCAAGCAAATAGAGCATCCATTGACTACCATTATTGGAGAAAAAATGATTATTAATGGGAAGCGACATGCTTGGTTACAAACATTCTTCTAAATATCTTTGTGTTTAGCATAGAAAGGTATACAGGTTTGAAACATGAGGTTGAGTAAATGATGACAATTTTCATTTTTGGGTGAACTATCCCTTAAACACATTGTTTGGCTCATTTTTTGTATCCACCACCCCCAGCTCTTCCAGGAGCGTGTTTCAGGTGTTCTGCCATTGCTGCATCAGTTTCAGAGTCTGTAGCATGTGGGCTCCACCTCTTCACAGCATCTAAGGGAAGAGAATATATTTCTTTTTAAAATAAATGAAAATTAAAAATTTGAGGTAAATGACATGCACTTATTTTCAAAATATTTTTATGGTCTTCAGCTAAATTCAAAACAGCATTTGTCCCCTGCCTCTTCAATACCACTGTGGTGCCCTTGAGAAAGAGCCTTAACTAGGTGTGTAACAGTGAGAAAGTGAACAGGACATTTCTGATAAAGACAGGTGGGCTGGGATGTCCCCTGAATAGACATGTTTAGCAATTCTAAAATTACAAAATATTTTTAAAGCAGTTACTGAAAACATACATGTTCAAATCCAGCTAATTTCATTCTACTTCAGATAATTTACTTTCTGAAAGAAACTCTCAAAAGGCTACATTAATAATTTACAGTAATAACTTTGACTGTATCATTAAACATACTTTATACTATGGTATATACCGTTGTATAAGTTCAAATTAACTTTTAGCCTACTAGCTAATTTTAGCCAAACTCAGTTAGCCAATTTCAGTTGACAATGTGGGCATCATTTCTTTCGGTTCATTCATGTCAAACAAGTAGGCTAAAACTCTAGCACGTGAATCTAATAATACAAAATGTACGTACCCAACAGTAGATTTCTAATAATATGGGCCTCAATTCCTCCTCTCTTCGTGGTTGTTCAAACTTCAGTGTTCCGGAGTGAGTCTATGGGGAAAACGCGTTAACATCTCGTGAGATAATCTAACCTATCGCGGGATTTGGTAATGTCGGGAGATCTTTTGTTACATCTTGGCAGCACAGTTTTGGCAATTACATCCAACTCAGACATAAATGGTGACCAGATATATTTCTGTTTTACATGTATATGCATACATTCCATAAAAAAAAAACACACACAAAAAAAACCACACAACGTATCAGCCTACCTGGTTGAAATAATGACTAGAATGCAGAGGCTTTGCATTCACTTAACCACACTAGGAACTGTGTGATTATAATTTATTTAAACAAGATAAAGTAAATATATTTACTTTGTATACAATTCGTGTATTTCATAAAGATAATTCCTGTTTTTTTTCTGTCTTGCTTGACTAGACGTGTAAAAGACATCAGTGGACATCTATTCACAGCCTTGACGTGTAAAGGACGTCAGTGGACGTCTTCACAACCTCTTAAAAACTACTTGGGCAATTAAATTAATTTTTGCAGTATTAACCATGCAAGGATCAAGCACAGCTTTTGCATATTTCACAAGGATTCCATGATGGAGGGTCATGATGGACTATAAATGCACGTGTAAAAGACGTCGCCAGGTGACGTCCTCTCACCCGATACACTATATTGAACTACACGTAGCTAAAAGTCAAAATAACAATTGTACATGCAACCCCAGAGAACTGTAGACATGTACAAATGTATCTGAATGCATTTTTAGGAAATGTGTGTTACATATTTTTACCGATTTATGCCGTCATACCGCGACTATTTTTGGCCAGGGACACGACGTTGCCGTCGGACCAATGTTTGCTGGGATGCATTAAGTTGAACTAAAATGTATTAAGTTCAACTTAATGCATTTGTTTAAATGTAGCTAAAATTATATATTATCCTGATATATTAGTTTGTGGTGAAAAATTACAAATTGTGTCATATTTTAAATATCTTGGAGTTATTTTAGATACGCACTTAACATTTGAAAAGCATATTTAAAAAATAGTCCGCGTAGTGACACCTCAACTTAGAAACTTTAAATTTATACGGAGTCAACTTTCACTGGAAGCTGCAAGAATTTATTTGCATTCTTTGATTCTTTCTCATTTTTCTTATTGTATTACTTCATGGTCACAATCAGGAAAATCTACTTTCAGACCTTTATATACCTTATACAAACGTGCTCTAAAGGCATTTGACAAGAAACCTAATAGATACCATTATTGTCTTATAATCCAAAAGCACAATTTCTTTACTTTTGACAATTTTATTATATTTTACAATTGTTGTTTAATGTATAAAATTGTAAATGATCTTGCACCTCCTCCCTTAAAAGCATTTGTTGCTTCACGTAGAGAAAACATAAGACAAACAAGGGCTTCATCAAGAGGTGACTGAAGCACATTTTAGAATAACTGAGTTTGGTCGATCAGCTTTTTCTGTAAGAGCTGTTAAAAACTGGAATAACTTACCAATTGTTATTAGACAATGTCATACATTGACACAGTTCAAGCTGCATTTGAAAATGTGGTTAAAAAGGAGTCAGGTCTGTAATCATTAAATACTCTTGTTTTGTCAAGGTTTTATAATTATGGGGGATTGATTTTGTAATATTATGTGATCTTATAGGATGTATATTGAGATTGTTTGGTAGTAATATTGCTGTATTTATTGTTAATTGATAGACAATGTGTCGTATATTTTTCTTGTGGGTTATTATATTGTATGTAATGTGATTTGATACTTTCTGCCCAGGGACTGCAGATGAAATTTAGCTCTGTGGATAATTCTGGGACAGTTTCTTACTGTCCATTGTCCCTTTCAAATAAATAAAAATGAAATAAAATAAAAAAATGTATTAAATTCAATGAATAATTTTTTTCAGTGTTCAACTGAATAGAGTTGTTAAATCCATTTAATCCAACCTGGTTTAGATCAGGTTCAACGGGCTCACTTCTCACGAGAGCGCGATATAAACTCGCAATTCTGAGATCTTATATCACGCTCTCGTGAGAAGTGAATCAAACTGATGCTCTCTATGTACGGTGATTGGCTGTTCGCTGCACATGACACACAATCTGGATTAAACCAAGCGTTGTGAGCCCGTTGAACTATCCCTGCAGCACCAAAGTAGTTAATATTTTTACAATCAGTAGAGTATATTTTACTGAATGAAAATGGCCAAATCCAGTGTCAGATGAAACTAAGATAAGATCCTGTCCCACACATTCATGATCAATAATTCACTCATTTAATTTCTTCATAATCTTATCTTGTTTCTTCAGTGATTTATTGAGTAGATTGTGAAAATGGAATGCACTTAAATGATTGCAAATGTGTATGTTTGAGGAAAACAGCTTATAAATCATACAGAATGATGTTTTTTTGAAAATGTAGAATTATTATTTTTTTGTTATGTTTTGACAGAATATATATTTTTGTGGACAGAATAAATAGTTTTTTACAGTATAAATTATAGAAATGCAGAAAGTTAAGTCAATGAGACTGTATGGTGTCCTTCATTTAACCCTCATGTGGTGTTCAAAACCCTATAACACCTGTGGTGTTCCCGGTCAAAAATGACAGGCCCATAAAAAAAAGCTTATAAATCACTCATTATACCATATTTTCACCCAATCTTGGATTCAATCTTTTTGTCAACATGTTCTCTTTCAATTAGGACTGGTTTTATATTTTGATTTGCATCTGAATAATCATAGGCCTCATTTATTTGAGAGTAGGCATTTCAGTTTTTGAGTAATTTTTTTTAATTTTTGAATAATTTTGGAAATATTAAATAAAATCTGAAGAAAATTGGTATTGTTGATCACACTAGTCTACTCTAATGTTTCACCAGGAATTTTGTTTTGAAACTTTTGTTTTGTAAAAAAATATGGCACATAGTCACACTTGTGGTGTTCCCGGTCAAAAATGACCGGCCTATAAAAAATAGCTTATAAATCACTCATTATACCATATTTTCACCCAATCTTGGATTCAATCTTTTTGTCAACTTGTTCTCTTTCAATTAGGACTGGTTTTATATTTCTGTTTGCATCTGATTAATCATGGGCCTCATTTATCTGAGAGTAGGCATCTAATTTTTTGAGTAAAAAACAAATAATGTATGAGTAAATTTGGAAATATGAAAAAAGAAATATGAAAAAAATGGCTACTGTTGATCACACTAGTCTACTCTAATATTTCACCAGGAATTTTGTTTTGAAACTTTTGTTTTGTAAAAAATATGGCACATAGTCACACTTGTGGTGTTCCCGGTCAAAAATGACCGGCCTATAAAAAATAGCTTATAAATCACTCATTATACCATATTTTCACCCAATCTTGGATTCAATCTTTTTGTCCACTTGTTCTCTTTCAATTAGGACTGGTTTTATATTTATATTTGCATCTGATTATTCATAGGCCTCATTTATTTGATAGTAGGCATCTAATTTTTTGAGTAAAAAACAAAACATTTTTGAATAATTTTGGAAAAATTAAATAAAATCTGAAGAAAATTGGCACTGTTGATCACACTAGTCTACTTTAATGTTTCACAAGGAATTTTGTTTTGAAAAACTTTTATTTTGTACAAAATGGCACAGAGTTACTCTTGTGGTGTTCCACTGGGCCATTGAGGGCTATTGTTTCAGTTGGCCATTGAAAGTGAATGGGAGAGACATGTGTTAGAAGTCCATGAGGAATATCTTTAGATCTGAGTGATGGATTATGGTGAGTTTGGGCTCTTTTTAATATTAACAATCTCATGTAAATAATGATGTGCCATTTTCCACAATTTCTGCATGCTTCATTGAGTTATGAGTTAAAACGCGACATAAGTGCTAGGCTACATCTATATTCAAGGCTCTGTGTGCGCCTGTTGGGGTTTGTGTGTTACAACTCCATAAGGAATATCTTTAGATCTGAGTGATGGATTATGCTGAGTTTGGGCTGTTTTTAATCATGATAGTCCGCTGAAAATAATGATGTACAGTTTTCTACGATCTGTGCATGCTTCGTGAAGTTATGAGCGAAAACCAAACGTGAGTGCTTCATGAGTATATACTTGGCTAGATGCGTCTGTGATATTTTCTGTGTTAGAACGCCATGAGGAATATCTTTAGATCTGATTGATGGAATATATTGAGTTTGGGTTCTTTTTAATCGTGAGCTCCTGCTGTAAATACCGATGTGCCACTTTTCATGATCGATGTATGTTTCATGAAGATACGAGTAAAAAGGCCAAGTCTAAGCTACCTTGGTTGGCTATACGTGAGTCTGTGCGTCTGTGGTATTTTTTTGTGTTAGAACTCCATGAGGAATATCTTTAGTTATGAGTGATGGATTATGTTAATTGTGTTTATGTTAAATGATCATTTTAATTGTAAGCATCTGCTGTAAATAATGATGTGTCATTTTCCACAATCGGAGCATGTTTCATGAAGTTACGAGCGGAAATGTGTCTAAAATTCAGAATCCATACATGGTTTACACATGGGTCTCTTGAAGGGCTTCTTTTAGAAAAACCTCGCTCAAGTTTAGTAAAAAGCCTGAAACAATTATGCTTGTTGTATTCTACTCATTGTGACCTTTCAAATGACATATGACACAGGACTATCTGAGCTGTATGATGTATTTGACATATTGCTGAATGTAATACAAAAAAGTAGTTTATAAATTATGATTTTTTTTTTCTTCTAATTATCAGCAAATAACTCAGCACTACTTAGGAGTTTATCAAAATGGCTACATTCATTGTACATTTCAGACTCTAAGCTTTCAAATGACACCTATTTTAAGTTGATCAAGGTAATAGTTTTGAAAAATATTATGATTATTTATTTCGCAGCTAGGTGGCGCTTGCAGGGGGTACACTCAGTTTTAGAGTGATAACTCAGCAGTCGTTAGGAGTTGATCAAAGTGATTAGATGCATTAAAAAGCTGATATTCTAAGCTTTAAAATGATACATATTTTGTGTTCCACTGTTCCATTCATTGGATGCATTGGTCTCTCCCATTCACTTTCAATGGCCCATTGAAACAATGGCCCACAATGGCCCTCAATGGCCCAGTGGAACACCACAAGTGTAACTCTGTGCCATATTGTACAAAATAAAAGTTTTTCAAAACAAAATTCCTGGTGAAAAATTAAAGTAGACTAGTGTGATCAACAGTGCCAATTTTCTTCAGATTTTATTTAAAATTTCCAAAATTATTCAAAAATAATGTTTTTTTTACTAAAAAAATTAGATGCCAACTCTCAAATAAATGAGGCCTACGATTAATCAGATGCAAATATAAATATAAAACCAGTCCTAATTGAAAGAGAACAAGTTGACAAAAAGATTGAATCCAATATTGGGTGATAATATAGCATAACAAGTGATTTATAAGCTATTTTGTGTAGGCTCGTCATTTTTGACCGGGAACACCACAAGTGTGACTCTGTGTCATTTTGTACAAAATAAAAGCATTTCAAAAGAAATGTCCTGGTTAAACATTAAAGTAGACTAGTGTGATCAACAGTGCAATTTTATTTTCATATTTTTCTCAATATTGCCAAAATTATTAACAAATAATGCTTTTTTCACTCAAAAACTGAGGTGCATAAGCTCGGATAAATGACTCCTACAATTAAACTGTTTGAAAATTGAATACAAAACCAGTCCTAATTGAAAGAAAACAAGTTGATAAAAAGATTGAATCCAATTTTTGGGGATAATATAGCATAACGAGGGATTTATAAGCTATTTTGTGTAGGCCTGTCATTTTTGACCGCGAACACCATAGGTGTAACAAGGTGAAAAAAACAACACAAAAAAAGTAAAAAAAAAAAAAAAAAAAAAAATTTGGACAAGTTGTTATAGTCTCTGTGAACAAAGTCACTAAGTTTCAGTTCAATGCGATAACATTAACTAGTATTTTCAGGAAAAAGAAAATCTTCTCCAGTCAAAAATGACATGAACACCACATGAGGGTTAAAACACAGAATTTGTACACATGATGTCATCAGTAATAACTGCACATAACAACACATAGACAATAAAAATTATGTAAGTTTATGTGTTTCACATCTTGTGTTACACATGTTCACATCTGGCCTAAGTACATGGAGACAGAGAGAAACAGTGTTATTTTACTATTATTTTAGTATTATTTAAATGTTTTTTTTTATTTTTTTTTTATTAAGTAGCTTTAAAGTTTTCATTTTAGTTTTAATATGTTTTTTTTTTTTTCCTCTTTAGCCTAATTTATTAGGCTATTATTTTTTTATGTTTTAGTACTTCATAGTAATTCTACTTTAAGTTGCCAAGGCATTATTTCTATATTTTTTTCAGTTAGTTTTTCAGCTTTATTTTTAGTAGCCTAGTTTTAGTAATATAACACTGAGATTCAGTGTGCGAGTCAACAACAGAACTGAACACAAGTATCCAGCGTTGTTTCATCTGTTTAGTGATGTAGAAACTCTGAAAATCAATCTAGCCCAAAACTGGGTCACAGTTCTGTTCTGTTCTGATCTTGCTTTTAGGTTTGAGAGTTGACTGATACACTGGCTACATCAGATACAGTAATGTCCAAATATCTACAGCAAATCTCCCAGATGTAAGTGAAGTTTGTTGGAATATACAAAGAGTCACAGCACCCTCTAGTGTCTAACTGAAGAACTGCACATACATATAAAACAGAACTCATGTAGATGGTTTATCTTTGCTACACAGGTGAATCTTCCTTGAAGTACTCAATCACAGAAGCTATATATATATATATATATATATATATATATATATATATATATAATATATTTTATTTTATCGTTTTCCTTATGTTAGCTGGATTAAAACTCAGCTGGAATTTTTGATCTTTTTGACTCATTGTAGACATTTTTAAACACAATCCTTTGTGACTGTTAAAAGATTGTAACTGTATTTATTTATTGATTGATTGATAATTTCTGCAAAATTAAAAATAAGTAAAAGCTTGTCTGATAATATGATAAAGATGGACAGGTCAGTTATGTTTTTAATGTGTCATTTCCTGTCATAATTCAGAGTGAATTATTTGGGGGTCCAAACACTAATTTTATTCTTATTCTCCTTCTTCCTAATCTTCTTCCTCTTCCTAATCTTCTTCCTCTTCTTTGTATTTTTGTCCTTACAGTGTATCCGTCAATCCATAAATCATGTGCACATCATCTCATGCGCACAGACACACATCTGTCAAACACTAGGTGGCGCTATAATAAGGTGATTTGCATCCCTGAAGTCTTACCCATTGGCAGTTGGACACTGATGATTGCTGCTTGCGGTTATATTTTCTAATTAAAGATGTTTCTGAGTTGAAGAGAAAGGAAAATGTCTTTGGTTATGATTAAGCTGCATTTTATTCATGATTATCTCTCCATCAAATAGCCTACTTTTCTCTTGTTTAGAAACACACATTATAACAGTATCATAGTGTTCAGACCAATAATGTTGTAAATGAATGGATTGGACTACATATGGCCAAAAGTGAGCATCTGAAAACCACACTAATAAAACTTGTTGAATATGTCATTTTAAACCCATGCTCATAAATGACCATCTCAAATGTGTTCAGTGAGGTTCAGGTCTGAGGTTTGTGCGGGTCAAGTTCTTCAATCTTATCTATGTGGACGTTTGTGCAGTCCTCATCCTTTAAACAAGCCGTTCTTTTAGCTTTTCAATGGGTAGAGAAAGTTCCTCCCATGATCACAATTATTATTAAAGGACACTACAGGACCTGGATAGTGAATAGGATAATGGATAATGCCGGCCCAAAAAGATTAAGATTCACAGCTTTATGTGTATGACAACATTCTCTCACTGTGACTATAATGAAAGATCATGCTCATGGCAGCAGTGCCAAGCTCATAGGTTCAGTTATCAGGGAAAAACTGTTCAAACTGAGACCTAAAATAATGCACTGTAAGACACTGTGGAATAAAAGTTGCAAATCCATGCATAAATAACAAATACAATCATTGTATTTTAACCCCATTCCCAGTTTTATTGTTTTTTTGTTTGTTTAAAAAATGTATTGTTAGTAGTCCACACACAAAATATATGAATCAATTTTTTAGATGATTTAAACAGAGGAAATAGTTAGAAGTGATTAAACAACAGTCAAACAAATGATCAGAAATGGTAATAGAGCTACAGGCATGCACAATCCAGCAGTATTTCACAATATTGCTGTTCTGAGATCGATTTCAAACAAAACAAATGCAGCCTCAGTGAACATAAGACACTTATGTAAGAATCCTTTAAAAAAATGTTGCAATCAATTTAATTCTAATCATAAAGCCAGAAGTTTGAAACAAGAAAGTAGAACAAAAGGTCATCAGATTAATCTCATCATTTCCATGTGTCCTCAGAACGATGTTTTCTTGAACAAGGTTCGATCAGCTTGTAGGAGTTCAGTTTTGCAGGAACTCGCTGAGAGGACAGTGACTGATTTTCTAAAGTAAAAACAAAAAAGGTCAGAATCCAATTTAGAAAAAAAGTACAGCATTCATGAATCCTTTGAATAGATATATATATATATATGTGTGTTCATATCCTATAAAGAAATATTGAAAACAATGAAATGTCTTGAAAGTAAAATTTTTTAAATGAAAGTAGAATTTTAATACCGTGGCCCCAAACTGACGAGTTGTTTTGACATTTTTCGTGATAAAGTCAATCAGTTTTTTGAGTGTTACTGCACTGAAGTCATTCTGTGAACATAAAGACAAATACACACATTTGTCATGATTACTTTGTGAATGTAATTAAATCAGAATATAAACATTTAAATGCCATTTGCAGTTTAAAGTTCATTGACAGGAAACTCTTACCGAATAAAGGAACGTCAACAGAGCAGAGGAGAATTGATCTGAGAGGGGGACTTTCAAAGTTTTGTCAGGATCACAGAGACTGTTCTTGTTTTTTTCGTCACATGAAGTCACTGCATAGACTGGATGACAGATTCACGTCAGAACAGTTTTTATTTTATTTTTTTAATACAATGATAATGGACAGAAACCTTTAAATCTGCAGTAGGTAACTTTTCTAAAAATGTATTTTTTACATATTTGTTAAAACTGTCATTATGTCCTGACAGTAGAATATGAGACAGATAATCTGTGAAAAAATCAAGCTCCTCTGGCTCCTCCCAGTGGTCCTATTGCCATTTACAGAAATACAGCGCTCCCAGTCAGAAACAACCAATCAGAGCCAGGAGGAATGTCTTAGCAGTGTCAATCACGTGCTGATCATACCCCTCTCTTGCACAGCGTGTACTGTCGGTCAAAATCAAGATTGCCGGTGTGCAGCAGCTGTGCTAATGGCGGACCAACAACCCAAACTGCCAATTTCTCGAGTGGCACCTGCTCATATAACAAAGACAGGTGAACAGAAAAAGACCGATGACGATAAACAAGCCCGTCGGAGCCCATTGACTCAGTGTCAAAACTCTAGCTGCATAACAGATAAAATGTCACGCACTGTGCAAAGCAACAATTGAAACCTGCTAATTCACTGGCTTGTCATGTTGCTGAAATAATGTTCTAGCAAACCTTATTTAGCATTACATATCGCTAGAATAATTACTTACATACTGTAACGTTAGTTACCGTTATATTATCTTACTAGCTTATAACTTATAGAAAGAATACAACGTTATAAAGTTACATTACATGTATTGCAAAATATGTAATGATGTCAAGTTTGTAGTCAAAGTATGGGGAAGCCATAGTCAGTGTAAAGCATATTATTGATGTTTCGTCCCTACCAATGAATGTGCCATAACTGTTTATCTGCCGTCATCGTGGCCCTGCTTACTAGCCTGTGCCAGAGCCATAGAGAGAGAATTTTTTCTCTACCACTCTGGCCGGTGCGTGTTCACAGCAGGCTCCACTGTGGGGGAGGAGCTGTGGAGGGAGGGCTGTAGCGCAGCAGAGAGCAAGGGGGAGTGACCTGTAAGTTGTGCTTGTTCAAATTTTCAGGCTAAGCCAACGTTTTCTAAAAACTCCCTACTGCAGCTTTAACTAAACACAAAGTATGAGCCCAACTTTTGATACTTTTAATGCAGAACCATTTGATGTAATCTTCATGTAACATCTTACCATTTATTGTACTGGAAAGGGATTTAAGCATTGATCCAGAGTAGTCGCTGTCCATGTATATCACCATCTGCAGCACATATACATGACGAGGAAATAGTAAAATATATTAAAAAATACAGCCAACTAATTCTCGATAGGTAAAGTGTTTTATATAACTACAGATTGTTTTAGCCCCTTTTGAGAGTTTTGCAGTTGTATTTGTAAAAGCAGTTCTGTTGGGACTGTTGGGAAAGATGGACCTGCTATAAGTAGAAGAGAAGCAGCAAGAAGAATCACAATGGGCCCTATTTTAACGGTCTAAGCACATGGTCTAAAGCGCACAACACTTGTCCGAATCCACTTTTGCTAGTTTAACGACGGGAAAAATGGTTGGAGTGCGCGACGCATGGTCTAAGAGGATCGTCGTATTATCTTAATGAGTAATGGGTGTGTTTTGGGTGTAACGTGAAATAAACCAATCAGAGTCTCATCTCCCATTCCCTTTAAACGCAAGTTGCTATTTACATGATGGAATCTACAAGTGGAAAGACTGAACACGTCTCCAGAGAGCAAACGGATCTGATCGTGCGCGAGGTTAAAGCGGACCACAAACATCTACAGTACGGGACAAGTCGGATTCCATCATATCTTTATGTACACAATATTAATATTTTACATTGCAATCCTTTTATTTTAATAATTGGCATGTTTGTGTGCTGCTGCTTATTTAAATAACAAAGAAAATATTGTGCCATTGACTTAAGAGCAGGTTTCAGTTGGTCAGTGGGTCAGTCTATTTCTGTTGCCTCAAAACAGCAACGGTCCAACAATGCGCCAGAACACACACCTCGTTTTCAGACCAAATGCATTTGCTATTTGAACAACGTGGCGCAGGACATGAAAATGCTAACTGAGTCGAGCTGAAACTAGCAAAAGACAATTACGTTGTGATTGGCGTTGCATTGCGCCGGGTGTATGAGGCCCAAGAATTGGATTTCCTTTACGATTAAAGACTGGGATTTCTTAAAGATTTTAATAATTAGTCCATCAAAGACATTTGTATACATTTGATTATATTTAAGATATTTAAGTCTTTTAGTCAATCAGTTTCATGTTATATGTAATATTTGATAAACATATTAATATGGATAATGCACACTCTTTTCCTCCACTCAAGTGAGGTGAAAGAGGGAATGATTGTTGCATTACAAATTATTTTTAAGTTTAATTTATCATGAAACTGAATCCATGTCTCTGTGGACTGTTTGTCAAAAATAGATATGGAAATGTTATGTAAAATTTACCAGTACATACCTTAAAGAATTTTTTCTCAGTAAACATGGTGTTGATTGCTTCAATGAGATCAGTGGCAGAAAGCTGTCATAAAAACATACCAGAATGAATTGTCTAGAAGTCAGCAGGTGTTCAGGTTAAACAGGTCCTTTGTCTCCATTAATCTACTTCAAGAACTTGAATTTAGAATTGTATCCCCTGACATTTCCTTTTAAATGATAAAATCCAGAGCTCTAGGGTTCACTGTGTCAGTTTTAAGATGATCACTTTAAAAAAAGGTAAATGATGCCGGTAACACGTTTTAATAAGTATACAGTAACGAAGTAATTTCAAATCCTTTGCAAAATATTGCAATTTTCAGTGACCTAATCTAAAGTGAGAACTATTTATGGTTAATAAGTTGTTAACAAAGCATTAAAAAAAAAAAAAACTATATCTAACTCGTTAAACACTAATAATTTGATTTATTACAGTCACGATAAATGAAGAACTCACTATTTGTGTGTGCGCTATTAATATATCAATGTAGAGACTAAAATATATAAACTATGAATAAACGAATAGTTTGCAAATGTTTTGTAAGTACTTTATTACAGTATAGTTATTATAAAGTGTTATCTATGGGATCAATTTCCCGCCTAAAGTATTGCAGCCATGGATCAAAAAATAATAAGCGTGAATCAAAAATTTAAAAACACATGTAAAAATATATTGCAAAAACTGAAAAAAATAATGCAAAATGATCAGAATAGCAAACAACGTGGTCACGGATCAAAATATAATAGGCGTGAATCAAGAAATAACAAGCATGAATAAAAACTTTAAACGCATTAAAAGTTATTTTGCACAAAACTTAAACTTATGGTCATGCTTTCTTAAAAAGTATGTTTTCCTTGGTTTTATTGCTCTGTACTTTGTGCTCTCTTGCATTTTCTGCTCATATTTTACTATTTCGTACGCTTGTGCTGTACGCTCTTCGCTCTTCTTTCCACGTTCTGCGCTTGCTTTTCCAAATGTTGCAGTTCCAGTTTCATGTAAATTAGGGCGGGCTTAAGCGTCACCATGGGTCCACTAGTTCTAGATTGACAGCTACTCCTCTAGCCAATCAATCGAAGAGGGGAGTTGACGTCAAACCAATGCGACTCATGGCTACTGATGCTTGTACCGGGGAAGATGACAGTTTAATTTAACTTTACAAATACTTTCAAGCAGTTAAGCTAACTGAACTCTGGAAATAAATAATTAAATTCATCTTTTTTGAGATACATGATAATGTTAATGTGCACACTGGTAATTGGTGTTAAACAATATTTCTTGGCTCATGATGTCAATATGCTACGGCTGCTGTAAGTGAAACATCCTGAACTTACTGTATGAAACGCTACAATTATTTGCAAAAAAAAGTTAAAAACGGCCATTGTCTGAAGACTTTAGGACTTTGAACTGTCATTTCCTACCCTTTTTATTAACCTCGCCAAATTTGACAAAAGATTATTGAAAATTGAGAAGATATACAGAAACCAGTTGGATTTAATATACAGTGATTTATTACATACTTATTGTGTTTATTTACATAGCTACATAATTGCATAGTACTTTAGGATTAATGTTTTAAATATAGCTTCAAATTTGAATACAGCAACATCTCCATCAGGGATAGGTAACGTTGTTTCTGGAGTGCCGCTGTCCTGCAGAGTTTAGCTTCAACTCCAATTAAAAACCTCACCTGTCTGTAGTATTAATTATCCTAAAGACGATGATTAGCTGGTTCAGGTGTGTTTGATTAGGGTTGGAGGAGCTAAACTCGGGCACCAAAGACCGACATTGCCCATCCTTGTTATTGATTAAATATGAAAGTAAAACGGCCAGTAGGTGGTGGCAAGTTACTGTTTTTACGAGCGAGTTATTCATTCAAACTTCTCGTTCAAATCGGCAATTCTTTGATGAAACACTGTAGCTTTACTGCTTGAAAGTCTTTGTAAAGTTAAATTAAACTGTCGTCTTCCCCTGTATAAGTAAGCATCATAGACAGTATACGGTAAGCATGATGTCAACTCCCCTGGCTAGAGGAGTAGCTGTCAATCTAGAACTAGTGGACCCATGGTGACGCTTAAGCCCGCCCTAATTTACATGAAACTGGAACTGCAACATTTGGAAAAGCAAGCGCAGAACGTGGAAAGAAGAGCGAAGAGCGTACAGCACAAGCGTACGAAATAGTAAAATATGAGCAGAAAATGCAAGAGAGCACAAAGTACAGAGTAATAAAACCAAGGAAAACATACTTTTTAAGAAAGCATGACCATGAGTTTAAGTTTTGTACAAAATAACTTTTAATGCGTTTAAAGTTTTTATTCATGCTTGTTATTTCTTGATTCACGCCTATTATATTTTGATCCGTGACCATGTTGTTTGCTATTCTGATCATTTTGCATTATTTTTTTCAGTTTTTAAATTTTTGATTCACGCTTATTATTTTTTGATCCTTGGCTGCAATACCTTAGGCGGGAAATTGATCCCATAGTTATCCATCATGCCTTACTCAATTTAGTGGGTTTTTGCTTTACCTTCTACAGAATTGTGGATGTAGCAATTGATTGCCTGTTGAGCCTTTTACATGATATTTCAATGGTCTGCAGCATCATGTGCATTATTACGATATTAAAGCATGCATTCGATTATTCTGATTCTTATACATACCTGGTACTCAGGAAAATGAAAAGTGTATTGGTCTCCCAGACCAGACATGTAGACGAATATTTCGTCATCGCTTGCACTGAAAGATTTTTAGAACGTGTTTTAACAGCGTTGAGCATTTTAGCAAATCACAAGCATTACTTTCATATTTCAGTTTAGCATTTTAGCAAATCACAAGCATGTCTGTTAAGCACAGAAAGCAGTTGGCGATCACTGTTCACTCTCTACTGGTTAAATCCATTCAATAGACCTTAGTCTGATTCAACGCCATACTGAATTTAATGTAGATGAAAACGAGGCCGTGAGGATAAACTTTACAATGTATAAAAGAGGCTGTGAGGATAGCCTTTACAATGTATAAAGGTCCTAGATCATGTTTTTTTGTTTTTTTTGATAAGACGTTTTGTCTGAACAAAAACTGAACAATCGGTATGTCCTGTCATGACAGCTCTCAGAGTGTTTGTTAATGGATATGACATTGTGAATATGTTTGGTCTTGCCAGAATAGATCTGCTACGCTGCTGCTGCTGTAATTAAATACTATTATTTTCCATTACAAACCTTTTTATGACTTTTCCCCCTGCACTGTCATCCCCTTGAAGAACGGCCAGGAAGTTCTCTGGGTTCACATTCTGTAAGATCAGATTTTGTCATAATTGATCAACTCAGTAAATTTCGAGAAAAAATGTCAAAATAAAATGTTAGCAGCAAGCACAACATTAATAATGTTACTGTTTCAGTGTAGTCCTTTGGAACTCCTGTGTACACGTTTTCTTGATTGATTACACTGATAATCTTTCCCTGATTTGGGTTTCTGCAGGCAGAGAAGAAGAGGAACATGTTAATCGCAATCAGCTCCATCAATAGATGTTTTTCACAGACTGTGACACATTCACCAGAATTCAAAGTTTTTTGTATTTTCTTTTAAAGAATTTACATTTATAATGCTTTACTTGTATTACAGTACATTACCTTGTTTTTAAATTACATAGACAGACAGACAGACAGACAGACAGATAGATAGATAGATAGATAGATAGATAGATAGATAGATAGATGTCTCTTCTAACTGCTGTGATTAATATCTCTATTTTTTACTTTTTACATATATTTATAGAAGTTCACCATGTTGTTGCAGATAATATGTAACAGATTACATTAAACATTAACATTAACATTAAATATTTTCATTAGGTTATAGCATTTGGATTATTAATCAGTTGAGTAGTTATTTTTTATTTATCTTTCTAGTTTTAAATGAATCCTCCTGAAAGCTTAAAGGTCCCGTTCTTCGTGATACCATGTTTCAAACTTTAGTTAGTGTGTAATGTTGCTGTTAGAGCATAAATAATATCTGTAAAATTATAAAGCTCAAAGTTCAATGCCAAGCAAGATATTTTATTTAACAGAAGTCGACTACAGTGAACGGCTCGTTTGGACTACACCCCTCTACTTCCTTCTTTAATGACGTCACTAGAACCATTTCTTGACTAACCTCCGCCCACAGGAATGCTCCCTCAACTCTACTGGCTACTTGCGCACTTCTTATAACTTACTGTTTACTCAGCTCTTACGGTGATTTTCTGAAGTAAAACTGACGCTTCATCTTTTGTGTGATGTACAATAAACTTTATTAAACTCATCAGTACATGTTTGATCATCATTCAGACAGCAGACTTGTAGGCTATTAATAAATAATGGATACATACAAGCAGATGACAAATACGTTATAATAACCGTAATTAAACTACTAAACTATTCCTGTTTCATCTCTATACAGCACTCTGACTCTGTAGGCATTATTGTCCGACTCGAAATGAACACCGTTACTGAGAGTTTCTGATATTATCATCATTCCGTGAGATGAAATTGTCCTGAGAGACTGAGCGTGAGCTCGTGAAGCTCCGCCCCCTGTGTCGTCCAGCAGCAGCTTATTTGCATTTAAAGGGCACACACTAAAACAGCTCGTTTTTCTGAGCCCCAAAAAATGTCAATTTAAACATGCTGTAAAAAATGATCTGTTGGGTATTTTGAGCTGAAACTTCACATACACACTCTGGGGACATCAGAGACTTATTTTACATTTTGTGAAAAGGGGCATAATACGGGACCTTTAATAACTTGTCTTTTAACCGTTGTCATAAACTCTAATCTCACAGATTAATAAGGATGGATAGTATGCACATTGAGTGTTCCAGCGCCTCTAATTTGCAGTATGTTTATACTGTTCAACCATTAAAACAGATACTCAAAAGATTCAGAAAATTACTCACTTGGAATTCTGAGCAATGTCATCAAACATCATCACCACAATCTGCTCATCAGGAATTCTATGTCTCTTAATTATCTGATATAAAGCGCACACATTGGCCTGAAACACACATGAAAAAGATGATTTCCATGTTCACTTACTGTCATCATATATAAACTGTGGTTCAGCACACCTTGAGGAACTTATGAGCAATATGTCTTTGCTAATGAAAAGAAAAAAAAAAAGAAAAGAAAAAAGGACAAACCTGGTGTCTGTAATTTCCCCAGCCCTTTGAGCCGGCGACGAGGAGTACCCATTTTCTTCCAGACATTTCTTGAGCCTTTTCAAAGCAGTCTAAAACATAATACTACAGTTGTTATAGATATACTATAGTTGCGTTGTTATAGAAACAACCCAATAAATGTTCGGAATAACCCAACAGAACGACACAATATTTTTAACCCAGCTATTGGTTACACAAAAATAACCCAGTGTTTTTTAGCGCAATTTTCCACCGGACAAAATTGCGATTGTTAACTCATGATTTCAGGGGCCTCATTTATAAAACTGTGCGTAGGAACCTTACTAAAAGTGTACGTACGCACAAAAGCCAAAAATGGCGTACGCAAAAAAATATTCAGACTTATAAAACCGTGCGTACGCCAGAACCTGCGCAGAATTCACTTTATAAATCCCAGTCAGCGGAAGATTGTGCGCACATGCGTCTCCACCCGAAATAACCATATGGAGCTTACAACGCCTAGTTTTACTATGCAGATCCTCATCTACATATCATTTGCATATGATTATTCATCCACGTGATAACTTAAACGTTATCACGTGGATGAATAATCATATGCAAATGACATAAACGGTACAAGAAACATTACATTAATACAAATCAAGTAGTTGTCTATCCTTACCTTGTTTTTGAATCGCCTACATAAATCAAATAGTGTAAAATACATTTCAGAGAAAGTCTTTTCCACTTGCCGAATTGTATTTTTAATTGATTTATATTTTTAATGAAAACAGATAGGCCTTGGGCATTATTTGCACGAAACTATTTTCTCAGACAATCTGGTATTATCATGATAAGCAATTATCTCTGTGGTTAAAACATTAAAACACAGCACGCCACAGGAAAAGTGTTCAAAAACAAGCGCATCCACAACAAATATTTCTATTGATTGAATATAAAAAAATGTTGTAACTTTTCAGTATGATTTCATGTTTAAGTGTTTAACTCCATAATTTGAATAGCATATTTAATCTAAATGTTTATATCAGAAGTAAAACATAGTTTAAATCATTATTTTATTTATTTAAACTGCGTCAGTTTCACTAAACGGCCCAACGCGCTCGCTGGCGCGGACATTTAAGAAGGAATGGATATTTGCTTCAAGTGACAGGCTTGGTGAGTGAAATTATATTTGTATTATCTTTCTGTATTATGTTTAATTTTAATTCTAAATTCTAAAAGTGACCAAAAAGACATTTAACTCCAACTCACCATCGGTGTCGCCAAACTGCTCCGTCTCCAAAATGTGCGTACGCATGGGTCAGAGTTTGCGTGTAGGTGCGCATATTTTCACGTCAAGTTTTTCTTTATAAATCCCACCTTTTGCGCAGGAACTGGCGTACGCATGTTTTCAGCCCCGTTTTGTGCGTACGCAAGCTTTATAAATGAGGCCCCTGTTCTGTGCGTCTATGCGCACCAATCTTGCACTTCTATCTACTCCTCAACCAGACCACCTAGAGACTTCGGGTTTTCGGCATTATGTTAAGGAAGGTCTAATCTCGGGAACGCAAAAAAAAAAAAAAAAAAAAAAAATCCAGGAAAAGATTTACTATCTCTTAGTGTTGTGATCCCATGACGTCAGAAAATTGCGCTAAAACACTCACTGAGTTTTTATTACTTGTTTAGAGTTCAGCTAACATGTACTTTGTGATGACTCATTTATTATCTGATTTAAGAACACAGAAAAAAACACAAACAAGTAAGCGATGCACTATTTACCCTGAGAATTCTCCCAGATCACTGTGATTTTAGTATATGTACCAGGACCGGATTACGCACTTGCTGCTGTGCTGAACATATAACAGACAGTTACAATAGGGCTGTCAATCAATCTGGCGAACAACCAGTATTTTTGCTGGGGGATTTTAACAAATGCGATGTCACCACACATCTACCTAACCTGGAGCAATATGTTACAGTCCCCACTAGAATGCACAACAGACTTGTGCTATGGCAACATTCCAGATGCGTGTATATCAAAACCTCGTCCTCCTATTGGTCGTTCTGACCACAAGGTTATTCTGTTGTTGCCAAAGTACAGGTCACAACTTAAAAGGGGTGCACCACTTTTAACGAAGAGACTTCAGAAGCACTGAGAGGATGTTTTGAGTTGACTGATTGGGGTTTGTTTTTTGAGGATTGCGGGAATGATTTTAATTTACTGACTGATGTAATACCTCTTACATCTTATTCTGTGAGGACGTGGTAACTCCAACTAAACATATAACAATACATCCAAATAACAAGCAGTGGGTCACTAAGGACATGAAAATCTGTCTGGTATTAAAAAAGAAGGCTTTTTTAGAAGGTGACACACTCCGGGTGAGGGAGCTACAGAAAGAATTTAGAAGGAAGGCTAAGATGGCAAAAATCCACTACAAGGACAAAGTAGAACAAAAATTAACCTCTGGAAATGTGAGGATGGCATGGCAGGGGTTAAACACCATGATGGGGAGAACACCTAAACCTGCAGTGATTAACTGTCAAGATCCTGCCTCTTTTGCAGAGCAGTTAAACAACTTCTTCAGCAGGTTTGACAACTGTAGCACATCAGTCAGCTGGAATCCCCCCAGCTCCAGTCTATCCAACCAGGCTCTCATCATAGATGAGAAACTAGTGGCATCTGTCCTAAGCCGAGTGAACCCACACAAAGCCCCTGGCCCTGACAGGCTCACAGGAAGGCTGGACCCACTCCAGTTTGCTTATAAAGCTAAACGTGGAGTGGAGGATGCAACTCTAACTCTCTTGGACACTGTGACCAGACAGCTGGACTCATTACACACTCATTTTATTACTGAACCTAATCACACACAAGGATTTTATTTATGGACTTTTCCTCTGCTTTTAATACTGTACACATATACACACTTCTGCAACACCTAGTCGAGCTTCAGGTCCACCCAACACTGATTTTATGGATAAATAACTTTTTACAGGACAGACCACAACAGGTGCGTGTGAACGGTTTTAATTCTAGGATTTTAAATACTGGGCTCCCCCAAGGATTTGTTTTATCTCCTGTTCTTTTCTCTGTTTACACAAACAATATATCCTGCAACAGGGATGGAATGTTTCTTTTTAAGTATGCTGATGATATGGCCTTAGTAGCCCATTTGTCTGATACTCAGGCACTGTCTGTTTATCACCAGACAGTTAATAATCTGGTCTCAACATTCCAAGAAATTTCCCTGGAGCTCAACATCGATAAAACCAAGGAGCTGTGCTGTCAGAGTAGGGAAACCTTGAATACACAGCAAATGTTTCAACCCCTCAGCATCAATGGTCAGCCAGTTGAACAAGTCAATGGGCCCTATCTTGCACCCAGCGCAATTGACTTTGTACACCGACGCATGTACTGTATCATTCCTATTTTGCACCGGCGCACAGCAGACTTTTCCCTAAGAAATACACTTGCACTCCCGGGGGGGGGGGGGGGGGGGGGCGGTTCAGCGCAAAGAGGCGGCGTGAATTCCGGCGCAAACGTTCTCTGGTGATATTTTGCAGGTTTAGAAAACAATTCCGCCACTAACCAAAAAAAAAAAAAAAAACTAGTTTAAAGTCAGTGGCGCGTTGTGCATGTTATTCATATGCTAGGCTATTTTAAGGGCACATGCTTGGCCATAATCAATGTAGCGTGTGCACAACGCGCATACGGGCTGTTTACACCTGGCCACTTCATGCGTTTTCTCAGATCGGATAGCTATCTGATTTATCAAAACGATTCCATTTACACCTGGTCACATAAATGTGTTTTTTGCGAAACGGATTTAAATCCGATCTTAAATTCTCGCGCTATATGCAGATTTAATGGAGTGCACGTCACCGAAAGCAACAGATATGAACTGCATTTTATTGATCATCAGCTAAAATTTCAAAATCAAAGACCGCAATAAGAGAGAGCGGCAACAGCCCTGGTAAGATCATTTCGTTTCTTTACTTTTAATGATGATGATTGTGTGATAATAAGCGTCTGCGACTTACTTTCATTGCGATAGTTTGCATGTTGGCTTAATGAATATGTTCAGCTTCTCATCTGCGGTGATGCGTGTTCCAGTAGCGTCGTCATATCTGGCTATAACATTACATATAGCCTATAACACGCTCTCACACGTTTATTTTTTTAGCATTTTTGGGAGGAGTACAATTTACATGTGGTTTCAACAACCAGATGCGTTTACACGTTCCAGTTTCGTCAGGAATGCGGCCCAGACCACAGAAGTGGTTTGAGCGATCGGATTCAAATCTGTCTCGAATGCGTTTCAGAGGGCATTTACACCTGGTCTTTTCACGATCGGATAGCTATCCGGTCTGAGAAAATGCATGAAGTGGCCAGGTGTAAACAGCCCCTGATTCTCTCATCTACACAGAAGTAGCAGTTTTCATTTTTGCAAATCATACATTATTACGATAGATAAATAGATAGATAGATAGATAGATAGATAGATAGATAGATAGATAGATAGATAGATAGATAGATAAACAGTTTATTATAAAAGCATACATCTAGCATACACATTAACCCAAATTATCATACGCCTGTTTAACCAAAGTTAATTTGGGTGGGTTTCTCCATCCCCAGTGTCACTTCTCTGTCTTTTACGGCCCTGACGAGAACGTCGGTCTCCTCGGCTGTGATCCGCTCCTGGCAAATCCGCCGTTATAATAGCAATCCGCGTTTTTAGTGTGAGCAAGGATATTTTAATTAGGGTGTACAGGTCACTCATTGAATCCATACTCACTTTCAATATCTCAGCCTGGTACAATGCCTTCACCGTCAAGTAGGCTACAAATCCAAACTTGCACGAATAATGCATAATAAATCAAGCCAGTAAGATAATAGCTAGGCTCCCCTCAAACTCCCCTAACAGAACTTCACACCCGGTCAGTAGGAAAGCCACTACAATCACACAGGATCCCAACCACCCCCTTAACCAATCCTTTCAGTTATTGCCATCAGGTCGACGCTGCAGAGTCTCACTTTACAAGGAAAAACATATACAAAAATTATTTTATTCCCACGGCCATTACTTCACTGAACAATCGTATATAGAACACATTACATTTTTGCATTTTGCACATGTCTGTATAGTTAATTTATTTATTTATTTATTTCCTTTATTTAACCAGGAGAATCACATTGAGATATTATTATCTCTTCTTCCAGCGAGACCTGGTCAAGATAGCGGCACATAGAGTTTCACACAAAACAAAATAACAATAAGACAACACCACAAATTACAGCAATCGAAAGTTAGGTTAAAACAAATCAATTAAAACAATTACAAGTATCCTGTAAGACATTTTGCAAAATACTTTTAAAAGTGCTTATAGTTGGAAGTAGGCTACGTCTAAATTAAGATCTTTTTGCAATTCATTCCAAGCCCATGGAGCATAAAAGGAAAATGCACTTTTGCCAAACTCAGACAATACCCTAGGGACTTTTAACCGAATGTGGGAACCTGACCTAGTACAATAATTGTTTGTATAATAAATTACAAGATTTGATATATAAAAAGGTAATTTACCCAAAAGAGCTTTTGCAATAAATAAATACATATGTAGCTTTCTCCTTTGGTATAAAGATAACCAAGATAAAGAATCATATAAAATACAATGATGCGTCCGCGACTCTGCACCGGAGACAAAACGCAGAGCTGCATGATAAACAGAATCTAGTTTTCTAAGTAGAGATGTAGCTGCATGCATATAAAGAAGATCACCATAGTCGATTATAGATAAAAAAGCACTCTCTACTATTTTCTTTCGGGCCTCATAGGAAGAACAATTTTTTCAACGAAAAAAGAAACCTATTTTCGGCCTAAGCTTCTTCAATGAATAATCTATATGTACATCAAATGCTAATCTTTCGTCCATCCATATACCTAAATATTTATAAGAACTCACTCTTTCTAATGGTAAGTCATTTGAAGTCATAATTGAAATGTCAGTTACTTTCGAGCGACCCCGGCTGAAAATCATGTATTTTGTCTTTTTTGAATTTAAAACCAATTTTAATTGCGCCAAAGAGTGCTGCAGTACTTGAAAAGCGTTCTGTAGTTGCTGCATAGCTTGATTTAAGGAAGATGCTGTTGTGTAAATAATTGTATCGTCTGCATACAAATGTAATTTAGCGGAATCTATTCCATGGCCTAGATCATTAATATAAATAGAAAATAAAAGAGGGGCTAGAACGGATCCTTGAGGAACCCCAGTATTAACTTGTAGGAATGGTGAATTGTAGTTTTCCACAGACACACATTGAGTACGATCTGAAAGATAATTTTCAAACCAATTTAAAGCAGCTTCACTAAGGCCAATAAACCTGAGTCTCTGTAATAATAATTTGTGGTCTACCGAATCAAAGGCTTTTGATAAATCAACAAATAAAGCAGCACATGACTTTTTGCTATCTAGAGAGGTTATAATATCATTTGACACTGACATTGCTGCAGTAATGGTGCTATGTCCTGTTCTGAATCCAGACTGATAATCATGAAGAATATTATTGGCTGACAGATATTGTTTTAATTGGTCATTTATTAATGATTCGAAAACTTTGGTTAAAACTGGCAATCTAGACGGTAGTGACGGTAGTGTTAATGTAGCTAAATTGTTTTGAGTGTATTTATGTTTTCTTTTTGTATATGTTTTTATGTTTTCTGAGCCTGCCTCGTCAAAGACAAAATTCTATCACAGTGACAGACAATAAAGTTTTTCTAATTTAATCTAATCTAATCTAATCTAATCTAATCTAATCTAATCTAATCTAATGTGTTATAAAATGTATGTTCTCTACTTAAGTGTTGCTTTCTGTTCATCAAGTGCTGAAATGTCAATCAAAGCTATAATGTTTAAAATACTAATTTACCTGGTCAAGAAATGTTCAAAGTTTCTATTTAGCCTTATTATCCTCATAATTTAATACAAATGCTAAAAGTGTTTAGGGTTTTAGATTATTGATGTAGTCATTGATCATATATGTCATCATACCTGTGTTGAGTGTCAGGTGTTCTTCTGTTTCTGTCCAGTCGTGTTCTGCTGCTTTTAGTCGGACGATCACTGTCCTTATATAGGCAGTTTATTACTGTCATTTGAGACACACGGATGGAGAGTTCATGCTGGTGGGAGGGTCCGTTTAATATTATGCAATATTTCCCATATTTACTTTGACAGCAGTTGAAGTGGGAAAAGGAGCCACTCCCCTTAATTTGCACATGTGTCATCTTGTATGAGCAAAAATTATGAATTCAGTTGTGAATTTACAGTAAATGAACACAAAATTTATTTATGAATTTGTGACATTTTATGTCTATTGCATGATGGACATATATCTGTTGTGTAATGTTCCTCTACTTTCACTTGTGAGAGCACATAGTTTTGGTGTCAGATTTCTACAGATCTCTACATTAGACACATCATCAGCTCTTGTGGTTCATTTAGAAAACACTTCCTTTTAAAATGCCATTTTACCGATGATCTACACCAGAGCGTAGTGTGTGTGTGTGAAACACTTACAGCTAATTTGTTCACGTACAAATCAGACAAAATTAATTAATTTCCATCTTGGATTTTCTATTTATAGTGAAAATATTAATCATACATAGGCTATTTACAGTATCTGTGCATGGACAACTGAAAAGTTGTTAATTTTAAGTCTTTACATATTTTTTTTTCAGTTTTCATTTACTATGACATGATTGACTGCACTGTACAGGTTTAAATAGACTCTGCTTTCCCAAAGCAGTACTGTGAGTGTAAAAGCTATGACAAGCTATATTCCACACATAGAGTGAAGATAGTAGTGTTTTGCATTTGTCACATCTGTGTTTAGTTAAGACAGAGTGAATTGTTTGATGGATTGTGTGTAGAGATTTGGTGCAAAAACAGCATTTTGAGAAGAGTTCAAATAATTTAAGAGTTTGCTGGTGCAAGAGATGTGATCATGATTTACATGTTGTGTGTGTTTTGAGAACAGGAGTCTTCGTTTCAGAAATCACGAGTAAGCAATTGTCAAAAACATTTATCCTTAAACATGTTTATGAATTACAAGTCAATGGTTTCACTGAACAATTATTTTAGTGAGTAAGTGATTGTGAAGAAGAAGAAGAAGATTGTATTTAATTTACTTGGTGAAAAGTTGTTAATTTCAAGTTTTCATTTACTATGACATGATTGACTGCACTGTACAGGTTTAAATAGACTCTGCTTTCCCAAAGCAGTACTGTAGGAATTATGTGTGCATTTTACGGGACTTACAAACTATAGATTACCGTAGCATTACAGTTGTCATAACCAGGCTCAAAGGTCATGACAAATGCGAAGAGGACGCGGAGGATTGCCAAAAGTAAATATATTTATTATAATACAAATGCTGCACATTTCAAATTGTATAGAAGTTGCTCTGAAAAACCTCATTAAAATAGGAGGCCATTGTCATATTATGTAGTGTTCTGTGTTTGAGGTTTTGGTGACTTTGTGAACATTTACAGAAGCCGAGTTTTGAATTAGATTTAAGGAGAAAAAAAAAAAGAAGAAAAAAAAAAAGATGACAATTACTAACCCTTAAATGTATATAAACCCCGCCCCAGGGAACACGATTTATAGATTATCATGACAGAATATGCTAATCAATGACTAGAAGTTAGTTGACTACACATCAGCAACATAAATCCATTAACTAATCATTCAGAAATGTCCTGTTGCTTCTACATGTTGTCACTTCTTCTTGAGTCTCTCCATCTTTGTCTGACTCCAGTTTAAACATAAAAGGCTAAAAGTTTTGGAGATTTTTAGTGCATGTCTGTGTGAGGTGATCGGAGAAACTCTGTGTCAGAGCTCAAAAAGGAACATTTTAACATGCTATATAAAAATATCTGTGGGGTATTTTGAGCTAAAACTTACACACTCACGTACACACTCTGGGGACATCAGAGACTTATTTTACATCTCGTAAAAAGGGCATTATTGGACAGCTTTAAAGTAATTCAGCTGAATGAAGGTCACGTCAGATGTGCTGCAGTTTTTCTCCATTGCTAAGATACATTTCCTGTAACATAAAATACTTCTATTAAAACTGTGAGCTCAAGATACAAACTTCAAACACAAGTGTACCCACCTCAAACACCAAAAACCAATTAGGTTTAAAACCAAATTTACTTAACAAGCAGTAATGACCACTGACGACTTGAATTAAAATAAACTAACTGTTTACTGAAGTTTATGAACAGGATTACAAATAGCGAACACACATGGAGTCAATCTCATTTCTCTTCTGTCTCTTTTTCTATCTGCCCACTATGCATTATGGGTAGACATTTCTTAAAGCTGAACAACCTTGTAAATGCCAAAACTGTTTATGTTATTATTAAAGATAATTAATTAAACATTTCTATTCTGTCACTAAACCATGAAGAAGCTTGTGTAGTCCCAACCAGCCGTTTGTTGTAGTCCTTAAAAAACAATTTCTGTAACAGAAAATATCTCTCTTTGCTTTGAAATCTGCAGATGTTGTTTAAGCTCAAACAGCAACATTACACACTAACTAAAGTTAGAAAAGTGAAATCATAATCAACCACCGCTTTAAAGAAAAATTGTGTTTAATTATTGTTATTATTATATTATACACTTTTAAAGGGGGGGTACAATGGTGTTTCATGTATTCAGAGTTGTTTACAGTGTTAAAGAGATGGATTCTCATGCTAAACATGGGCAAAGTTTTAAAAAAATATTTTGGACGAATAACGGAGAATTTCTATGCTGAAAATCTTACTTCCGGGTTGGTACAAGTTTCGGCTGTTTTTTTTTAGATCGTGGATCTAATGACGTAGATAAGAGTGGAACTCCTTATATGAGCATTTCTCTCGGAAAAGCGCGGCCGCGCGCACGTCGACTAGAGGAGAGCGAGACCGCGCACATCAACGCGCTTCAACAGGAAATCATCGGCAGCGCTACATAGGATTTGTTCAAGAATGTCTCCAAAAAAGTGTGTATTTGGATGTGAGGGAAAGCTTACCGTGTTCAGTTTTCCAAAGAACCCAGTGTTACAGGAACAGTGGATGCAGTTTGTTTTTCCGGGGCAGCAACGGAGTGTAGGAAGTGCGGTTGTGTGTTCTGGTCGTTTCAGTGACGAATGTTTTATTAACAAGGCTCAGGTCGACGCTGGATTTGCAAATCGTTTGCTATTAAAACGTGGAGTGGTCCCAGTGATAAAAGACCCCATTCATGTAAGTACAACTGGATCAGATTTCTGTCTTTTGCTGGAAATCAAGCACTACCGCTTGACTCTATAGCTCCGCCTCCAGGACCTCGGCTTTTTCCGGAGAGAATCGGAAAGCTGTATTTTTCTTTTATAAATTTAATAAAACTAAACACTTTTTTGAGATATTAAGGATGCACTACTACTCTATAGGTACTCAAGATTAACATGAGATTAGGTGAAACTGTGCATGTTATGTACCCTTTAACCTTTTTTTCTGGGATGTATTGTATTTTGCCCTGTAGGTTACTGATTGTGTAAAACATACAATGTATGAATTAAATATCTGAAAGTATTTTTATTTTATTTGATCATATATAATTTTAGGCTGCTATACTCTTGAAAATTAAGGTTCTTCACTGGTTCTTTGGAACATCTTATACGTTCAAAAATCAATTTAAGTAAGCTAATTTGAATTTAATTTCATTTACAATTACATACAAGTAATCAATTAGGAAATATGAGTCTAAGTCATGAAGCTCATCCACAGGTTTCTCATTGTTTAATTAGCTTTTTCATTTGACAATGAATGTAATTTGTGTGTGCTGTTTCAATCATCAGATGTGCCACAAATTCAACTCCCATGAAAAATATGCAACATTTTTATTTTAACAATCTTATGTATAGTTAGTTTTTTAAATACTTTTTTTTTTTTTTTTACCACACAACATGATCTTGTATCATTTAGTAACTTTAGATTTGAGGAAAACAGGGCAGGTCTTGAAAAAGATCTACTTATATTTACAACATTAGCTTTCCACTCATTTTAGAGAATTCTGTTACAAACTCATCCATGTCCAGTTCATGTATTATTGCTTTTTCATGAGCTAAGAACACAAGGTCTTCCGTTCGGAACAAGAAATCTGTGCATGTTGTGTTTTATGGCTACAGAGTGTGGTAATCAAGTTCACTAATAGTTAGTTCTAATAAAGCTAATTGGCTGTTACTGTCGTTAGATTGCTTCATAATTCAGCACGTCCGTTTACCTCAAAGGTAGCAAAGTGAATGAGCTAAATCTGTCTCTGAGAAAAAAGAGGGGATTGGGAAGAAAACAGAAAATAACATATCTGGAGCTGAATTGGCCCTTCACAGGGAGTGAACGCGGGGGGACGGAGTGTGGGGAGTGAATTTCGAGGGGGGGCGGCGTTCCAGTTGAAAAAAAAAAAGGTTATATATATATATATATATATATATATATATATATAGGGTGAATAGTGGTAAAGTGGGACAATGGGTAAAGTGGGACAGTTAAGCTTAATAATTTATATCTTTGCATGTAAATTATTCCATTACTAAAAATCAACACTGAGCTCATCATAAGCAAGTATGTGATTAAAAAATATAGATTCTGTGACTATGACATCACTTCCGGGGGTGTGGCACACCATATTCAACAACCTTACAGTGAACCATGACGGTAAAGTAAAATGACATAGCATTCTGAGGTGAATAATGTTAAGATTATAAAAATTAAAACACTTATGGACCATTTGTAATTGTTATATATTTTGTTATAGGATGTAATGGTGAATCAGAATTTGTAAAAATCACATTCATATGAATCTTTTTTGTTTGTTTTTTATGTGATTTTGACACTGTCCCAGTTTGCCATTAGCGTATTGTTAAACTGGGACAGGGTATTACTGGCAAACTGGGACAGCCATTTAAGTCATTCTAATGGAGGAATTGAGTTCCCTTTTTGTATGCCCCTCATAAATTTAGTTACCTAGCTGGATATTTCAACAAAGATTGTAAACTGATTTTAAAAAACAATGCCAATTCCAAAAAAAAAAACCCAACAAAAAACAAACAAAAAACAAAAAAATAAAAATAAAAACAAGAAAGATGGAGGGTACAAGCTTGGATGCCTGGACATTTGCAATATTTGCAGAAAACTTTTTAACAAAAAGAAATTAAACTTAGCCTGTGTGTAATAAAATTAGCCTATAATAAGAAATGTTTATGAAGATTTCTATTTTTTAAATTGATATGAAATACCCAATACAAAATATTGTGGACAGGCGAGGGAGGGAGGGGTGGAAAGAATGTGCTGTACCTGCATCCCTCCTTAAAAAAAGTGATTTTTTATTATTTTTGTTGTTGTTGTTTATATTGTTATTGTGTATTTAATTCATTGGGCCTACATTTGAATAACAATTTAATGTGTTTGAAGTGTCCCAGTTTGCCAATAAAGGTGTCCCAGTTTGACAGTAGCGCCTGGAAAAATGTGGTTTGGGGTCTATGTGTGTTTGAGGAAGAGTCATCCATCCTGTGTTTAATATTTCTTTCTTTTTCATTCTGTATAGTAGAGTAGAGCACTTAAGCTATTTAGAATAGTATCATATGAGCGGCTAAGACATTTGGATCATAATAAAAAAGTATGCATAATATAAATTTTCAGAAAGTGTGGTATACTTTACCACTATTCACCCTATATATATATATTTTTTTTTTTTGTGGACATTGTAACGACTACTATATCTACAATATAATAGATACATAAACGTATATATGATGATAAAAACTTAGAGGGATATTGATATTTATCAATGGCATTCTGTAAAATTGGCTGCGCTATGTCGTCTTTTGTTATTGGCCAATACCTGCAGACTGCAGCCAATGGAAATGCTTCTCTATCAGTGCGCGTCTTTCTTACTACTCACAGAACTTCAAAACAGACCGCTTGAGGTAAATAAATACGACAATTCACCATGACGTCACAACAATAATAGACGTTCTTCCGGGTGGCAAAAGCCGAAGCGTTCCTATGACAACGCTAGCCCAGCAAACAATATGACGTTGTGACGACGTCACGTGCTGGTCATTTTTAAGTGAAACACCAAAAGAGGTCGCTACGTCGTCGCCAACCGACGTCGTGACAACGTCTCCAGTACGTTGCGACAACGTTATTTAATTAAGGTCGCCGATTGGTCATTTGATGACTTTTGACAGTTTTTCATATATTCATTCTGCAGTGGATTTATTGTCATCCATTTATACTAGCATTTACCTGCTACTGTCACAGCAACATCGATAATTGTGGTTCTTGTTCAGAACTTAAGTTTGTTGTTTCAACTAGCATTACTGTTCAAATCTTGACATTTTACTCAAACAATTGATAAAAACATGTTTAAACATTCACTAATGTAAGCATGTTAAAAAACATTGTAGAATAATTGAAAGAACTGAAAAGTGTTTTTGCAGATTTTATTTAACAGAATTTAACAGACAATATAACAAATGGGGAAAAAAATAACTATACATTAAAGCAAAAAATGAAAAAAATAAACGTCACTATGTAAAACACTTCAAAAAGGTCTTCATCTGAATCTTAATCTGTGTCACTGAATTGCTGGTTATTGATCTCTTGTGGGACCGCCACTTCTGGGACTGACTGCACCTAGACAAACAATTTAAATAAATCTTAAATAAATCTTGTAGTCCGGAAGCTCTTTCAGTTTTGACAGCAAGTTCTTCCAAAGACTGGGCCACATGGATTTCTATTGGAGTCTCCGGACCCTGGCTGGCTCCTCCAGTCTGGTTTAACTGGAGGAGGATCTCCTGGATGTTTTTTGCCATCACATCCTGGCGAGTCAACATTGCCTTATTGTGTCTCTGTTTCAAAAACACAAAATGTTTCAAAGACATTAAAATGAAGGTCAGAAATGTACAAAGTGCAAAGATAACACATTGCAGTTATTACATGACTGAAATTTACAATAAACAATAAAAATGAACATACCTTGCATTACTGTAACCGTTTGGGTTAAGGCGGAGATAGAGTCTGACACACTTGAGGAGCAGCTGGCAGTTTCTGTGTGCACATATGCAATACAAAATGCAAGCGATTAAACTCAACACTTAGGTTCAGCATGTTATAAAACAAGAACTACCGAAGTTCAAATCACCAGGCTACATTTCTTGTGTGTCACCATGTTGATAACTGTAACACTTACAAATAAACAAGATTTTCAAAGTCATTAAACCAACACTAAAAATATAAATCATACCATCAGACATCTCAGGCTGAATAGGACTATCTGGATCAAGGTCTGTGTAAATAAATAAAAAAAATGTCAACATAAGGTATATTTTTCTATAGATCCTGTCAATGAAATTTTAATTAATCAACGTTAATTAATCAACTAACATTTGTTTTTCTTGCAGGAATAACATTCATATGCTTTTAATGTGTCAAAACTCGTTGGGGAAAAACTTGTGACTTTGAGTCAGTGTCTATGGGTAAAAATAACATAGTTATGGGAAGTAAAACTAGACAGTCTGTTAGAATCTTATGATTAACGAATTAAGTCATCGTTAGAACCTTGTGATAAGTAATCACAAGATTAGAGTTTTCTTTACCTAGTAACAGAGGGGTTTGCATATGAAGAACCAATCAAATAGTGGGGAAATTATGTAATGCAGTATGAAATTTAAGTCATACCTCTTTGCTATAAAAACTGTTGTATATGTGTTTTTCGGTGGGATTCTCAATGGAATTTGTCTGAGATCCTCCGGCCTTGCTTCTTGGGAGAGATTCCCTGAGAACTGCTCGGGAAGATCTCCTGGCCGTGATTAAAGCATTTAAAGGATATTTGCAGGTCTGTTTGTCAATTTATTCCTGCGCAGGAAGCTAGTTTAGGGAAGCAAGTTAGTTAGAAACTCGGCCAGTTGTCGACTGAAGATGCAAAAGCTAGAGTTTAAGGTATTGGTGTCGAGTGTAGACGCCAGAGATATTAAGGCAGGTGTCGAGTGTAGACGCCCCGGATATTAAGGCAGGTGTCGAGTGTAGACGCCCCGGATATTAAGGCAGGTGTCGAGTGCAGACGCCCCAGATAGTTAGGTTTAGGGAAAAATCCACGACATTTTGGCGAGCCAGAAATCCAGGAGTCCTCGGAATTCTCCCTCTGTCGGATGGAGGGGAGCGAGGAACCACGTTGTCTTCACTCTGCCAGACTGCAGAACCCTGTTCGACAGAGGGACCATTCCAGTCGGGCTAAAAGGACCTAAAGTATTAAGGTAGGACAAACAGACTTGACATTTTTCCTTTAAAATGTTTCTAAATTAATTAAAAGGTTTAATTAAATTTTGGCTTTTCTGTTAAGTAAAATTTTGAAGAAAACTGGTAATCACATCTAAAAGATTTAAGTGATTAAAAAAGATATGTTTTTACCTTGTCTATTAAGGGCAATGAATGATTATGGTTAAATTCAACCAAATTAGTATATGTTGAGTATTTTATTTGTTGTTTTTGAGAGTGCGCCTAGAAAGCTGTTGATGAAACTTTGTTCTGCAAATAGCAACTTGTCATGCTGGAAACCAGATCCAGGAGGGGAAAATACCCTGAGATGCTGTAGTAATGGAACTTGCTTTTTGTTTGAAATTTAGTTTGAAAAGACTTTGATTTTGATTGAATTAAAGATAAAGATAAAGAAAGATTCCATGTGGAAACAAGATAAATAGATCAATATTTTTATCCTGAGATTTATGAATTTTTACATTTTGAAATCAATGAAGAAATTGTTCAAATTATAAATCATAATAATAGGAATATGCATTCTGTGATAATTAGGAAATTTTGAGTCATGAAGAAACTTTTATGAGTTAGACTTTGATTTATTAAAGTAGATGAGATATATAGAACTGAGCAATAGAATTTAAGCAATTCACTGCTTTTGAATTTAGGAAATCACTTAAAGTGATGAATAAATAATAAGATATTAACTGCACGTGTTTAAATATTATAACTTTCTATATGAAGGCGTCTAGAATTTGTATCCCGTTATCCCTGGGAGACAGTGTGAAAAAATGGTTTTGATCTATGAGATTCTGAGAGTCAATGGTTTATGTTTAACTAAGATAATTTTTTGTGCATTGTGCATAGTATGAGAATGAGATTGGGTGACCAACTTTAAAAATGATTTGTGATTTGAACAAGCACATAACTGACATCTAAGAGTCATTTTATTTTGGTTTCTTGTAAAAAAGAAAAGACAAAGAATTCTTTTAATTTACATTATACACTGTGTTATAATTAGAGAAGTTTTTCTGCTTTTTCCTGCGTCTTTGCAAAGAAGAAGAAAGCTTGTTTTTTTCCGCAATGAAGGACTAAGCTTTTTAATAAATTGAAGAATTGCTGTGTTGTAAACCAGAAGAGACTTTTGGAAATTAAGCTGTTTAATTTGATTTTTGCGGTTCTCTGAGTGTTCAAGAATTTCAGACAGCTGCCTTGAAAAGTGGGATGACTGCAGAAAAATAAAAGAGGAAGTGGGGCCTGCAGCCGCCCTCCTGAAAGAAGAAGTTGAGACTTTCTGAGAGGGGTCAGCATGGGGAGACTGAGACACTGCAAAGGTGACAGTTCACTTGAGACTTTCCTAAAGACAATTTTGCCATGCATTATGACATTTTGTGGCAGGATGGATGCAAAAGCCAGACCGATGAGAGAGCCATCACAGCCTGACGATCCAATGTATCAGCCTGAAGTTCAACTGGATGACAATCCACACAGAAAGACAATTAGCCTTGTGGGCTAGGTGCTGCATTTTCAATGATCACTACAGAGACCGTTTCAAATTTAGTTATTATTTAACTTGATTGTTTTTGATTATCCACTGGTTTCAGCAATTCTTCATATTTCTTCATATTCTTCTCTGTTTAAACTAACTCTTTGAGTCTGCTTTCAGTAGGTACCAGTCAGTAACAGCCCTTCTGCAGGAAGTTCAATAGTGGAAGTTAACATTTGAGGCTGGATATGGCAGTAAGAGTTATGTAAAAGCATTAATAGGTTATTGATAATGCAGAATTCTATGGAAAAGAAAAATACAATATAGGCCACAAGGCGTCTAAAGAGAAATTATGACTAGAAAAGCAAAAATATTGGTCACTCCATTTCATTTAAAGGTAATTTTCTAGATTCAATAGAAACAATGTTTTCTAATTCTAAACTTTTGAAATCACATGCTGTCATCATCATGGATACGAGATATAAATGTTATAAATGTTATTTTCTTTTTGTCCATGGACCAAAGATTGTGTGAAGATTTCCAAATCTTCTTTTAAATAGCTTATGAGCAACAGCAAAAAGTTGAAAATTGAAATTGTGCAATGAATGACAAATTGCATTTGAGAAATTAAGATGGATTCTCTCAACTGCAATTGTAGGTCTATTCGATTATTATTTTAAAGTGTTTAATCTGTTTGATTTTGACAAAGGTTTACGTCCACTGTGTAAACTCAATCACATGACGACTGCATCAGACAAATGAAAATTGATATCCTAACGTTCAGACACTGTTGCAAGGGGAATGCCACAGTGTGTCTACGTTCAGTAGTTTTTGTCGTCGTCGAACTTTGTTACCGTTCAGATTTGATGGTATTCCACTCCTAATATATGTTCCCCATTCAGATCATAAACTGCTATGTCAGACAAGAATGTATGAATCTCTGGCCAGAGAGGGGTGTGTGAAAGTGTGTGAAAGTGAGTGTGTGAAATATGGTGTTCAAAGACAAATAAATTATGTCAATCAAAACAGCTGTATATAAATTTATAAAATACGATACACAGGTTAAAATATACCCAACAAAACAACGACCATGGATGATTTTGACTAACTATCCTGGTCTGGGTTTATTGTTATGGCAGAAATAAACAATGCCACACCTGTGCAGCGTAAAACTTTGGGAAGGCAGAGAGCAAGCAAGCTTGCCCTGTCCACCCCATATTTAACTTTTTACTTTTTACAGGATGTCATGATGGATCTCATCGAACAGAACTGATTCTGTTCCAAATGTATAAAATATTGTTTTGTTACTGTTTAACATGAAATTTTACAGGTCTCATCAAAAAGGGACGACCGATCAGACAAGCAGATGAGTCTGGCGACATGATACATGATGTTGTCACTCACAAAAAAAGACTTAAGGTCTCCATTCACAGGTGAAAGCAGCCAGGAAATGGTTCACTCCACAAACAAGGTCCCATCTGGGGTGCAGTGACACCTCCGTCCAAGCATCTCGACTTAAACTACACCAACCAGCCCTCAGCAAATGAAACGCAAACGCCTGCGTCAACACCAACGACAACGCACAGCGTCAAGTGGTGAAGATGGAACGTCCATGGGGCAACGAGATGATCAACACATCTGGAGGAAGATGTGAACCAACTAATGTTTTAAGCTTAGAATACTGTAATAATTAATTTTGTGTGATGTTTATTGATGTTTTATTTGGTTTGATCAAACTGTACTGTACTGTATGATTTAGATCTCATGATTTGAACAATTACTGATTAATTTGAAAATATTTCAGGTACATGTAAATTGTGAAGAGGAAAATCTCTTAATTCTGTAGAGTATAGGGACAAATAGGTACATTACTGTAAAGATAAATAATCTAGGAACTATTTTTGAAGAAACTTGGGGGTTTTAGAACCCTAATTCAGATATCATAGATTAATTAATAGTGTAATAGTTGTTCTCTAATAAGAGAGAATGGAGGAAAAGTTACTTTGCCGGACTAGGTCCGAATAGTAAACTTCTATAGCGATTAATTAATGACTACATTAAATATTTTTTAGGTGTTTCCATTTGCTAAAATAGCAAAAGAAAAACTTTCAAAAGGAGATTGATTTTGGGAAACATATTTAATTTCTGAATTATTATTAGTTAGAGAAGTTACCAGTGTGATTATTGAAATGTTCCTTTCATGTATTGTCTAATGTCTGTATTTGATATCTGAGAGGTGACTGCGGGTCTAGTCTATCTAGGAATACAGTAACAGTGCTTGCTTATTTAGCCCGGCTTCCAGAAATGAAATATGGATTTGTTTTGTTGAGAAAGGTCTTCAACGTGTTAAAATTATTATGTAGGGGGCATAAAGTTAAAACCAAGACCAAGAACAATGTAACTCAAACATGTCAAATTTAAACTAAAATGAATCTAATCAGTTAAGACATTTCAGTGAAATAGAATATTTGCTCATAAAGCAAAATTCTAAAAAGCTTTCTTAATTCAGAATGAAGTTACAGATTTAATGATCTGGATCAATGGATCCATTATGAACTATTCCGCATTGCCAACAAATAGAGGCAGGACATGTTATGTCCATCAGTTAATTCTGGAAAAATAGGATTTTAGGATAGGTAATTAATGATTAAATAGCATATCAGCAGCTAAAGCTATTCTCATGGCAAGAGCTTGGGTTAATTTTAAAAGTAATGACATTGTTTGAAACAAAATAATACAATTATTGATATATGTGTTAAGGATAAAAATGAAAAATTCTAGAAGATTTTATAACTTTTTTGGTTAGATTTTATTACAAAGATCCTTAAATAGATCTTACTAAGTAAAACAATTGCCTGCTTGAATTAAAAGCTAACAAAATAAGGTTAAGAAAAATGGTTAATCAGCAGTATCAGCCTGTTAAAGGCCTAATAGATCAATGTGATTCGAAATTTAGCAAAAGATAATGAAACTTGACTCAAGGTCTACTAAAGTTAAAAAAAAAAAGGCAATGTACTATGGTATGTTTAGTGTTTTACTAAAGATAGAAATTAGATTGTTTGAAGATAGAATGTTGGGAAGAAGATGAAGAAGATGAGAAGATGGTATGTGTATGTAGTAACGTTGAAAATTGGTTGTATTTTAATTACAGCTTAGGATGCTGATTGAAGGAATATTTGACAGGTATTATAAAGTAAAAGATGGAACATGGTATGATAAGAGATATCAGGTGGTATTAAAGTCACTGACTTATAATAGGATGATTTGGTAAAGGTAAATTAGATTGCAGGTAAGTCATGCGGGTATGGAATAATTAATTAGAGTAATTAAAATTCCAGCTATTTGGTCGTATAAATGATTACGACCAGAGAGGGGAATGTCAATGAAATTTTAATTAATCAACGTTAATTAATCAACTAACATTTGTTTTTCTTGCAGGAATAACATTCATATGCTTTTAATGTGTCAAAACTCTTTGGGGAAAAACTTGTGACTTTGAGTCAGTGTCTATGGGTAAAAATAACATAGTTATGGGAAGTAAAACTAGACAGTCTGTTAGAATCTTATGATTAACGAATTAAGTCATCGTTAGAACCTTGTGATAAGTAATCACAAGATTAGAGTTTTCTTTACCTAGTAACAGAGGGGTTTGCATATGAAGAACCAATCAAATAGTGGGGAAATTATGTAATGCAGTATGAAATTTAAGTCATACCTCTTTGCTATAAAAACTGTTGTATATGTGTTTTTCGGTGGGATTCTCAATGGAATTTGTCTGAGATCCTCCGGCCTTGCTTCTTGGGAGAGATTCCCTGAGAACTGCTCGGGAAGATCTCCTGGCCGTGATTAAAGCATTTAAAGGATATTTGCAGGTCTGTTTGTCAATTTATTCCTGCGCAGGAAGCTAGTTTAGGGAAGCAAGTTAGTTAGAAACTCGGCCAGTTGTCGACTGAAGATGCAAAAGCTAGAGTTTAAGGTATTGGTGTCGAGTGTAGACGCCCCGGATATTAAGGCAGGTGTCGAGTGTAGACGCCCCGGATATTAAGGCAGGTGTCGAGTGCAGACGCCCCAGATAGTTAGGTTTAGGGAAAAATCCACGACAATCCGCACAAATTGACAAAGCTTATGCAACAATTGTTAACTTACTGTTCATAGTGTTTGTCTGCGGAAAGATGCAGATGGGAGGTGGAGGGTGAGTTGGTCCTGCAGAAGATTTTCTGTGTAAGTGGCACCTCTGGTGGTCCATGGGACAAATCTAGATGATACATATTACCAAGATACTTTGGTTAATCATTCATTTACGGGACCGTCTAATGATTTCCAAAAATGTAATGCTAGCGATTTTCTTATAGAGGACAGTGTTGTCTTGTGAAGCATGACAAGCTTGAGAAATATTGAACAATTATTTAATATCATACCTCTGGATTTCTTATTAGTATGGAGGACCTGTTCCGCAGAGTCTTCATCTAAAAAGCATACAATAAACTCCAGTCAACAAACCAGTCAGGGATACAGCATGTAATAAATAACTACATGAAAATGTAAATACCCTCATCGCTGCTGTAAGCACATTTTGATGTCCTTTTTGAGAGCATAGCCCCATCCTCGGCACTTTCCACGTTTGACATTGTTTCGGCCTTTCTCAACCGATGAGTGCCTGGTTAAAGTCAGCTACAAAGAAATGTGAACATTAGGGAAAGTACAAACAATATAGGATTAGTTGAAACATTTCACAAGTATTCTACATGATGCAATGTATTTTGCTTTCTTAGCAGCTTTCAAAAAAATTTACTTAAGCATGCACAGCAAAATCAGGACAAGAAATTAATACAACTGTACCTGTGACACCACTAAACACCTTGACTTTCCTGGAAATCCAAGTATCAGGATCAGGTTGTTCCCCTCTTCGTGACATTCAGACATTCCCTGTCTGGCTCGCACGGGCATTTTCTGCCTGGCTTGCATGGAGTTTTTGGAGAGTGTGTCTGGTAGCTCTCCAGGACTGTAAATAGATTCTCTGACTTGGCTTCTTTCTAAAATACAATCCAATTTTATGACGCCAGTTTAGCCAGAGAACCTAAAACTCCATGTAACTACAACGCCCTAACATTGTGAAAAAGTATGGTTTGTGAACAAAATAAGCAAAAGCAATTATCCACTTGAGACCATGTGTTGTGTAAGGATATGATAGCCAATTGATATGTTTCTGAAAAGGTGTAAGTTAGTGGATTGTCAAGTTCTAAAACAGAATAGTTTACAGTCCCCCAATAACAATATTTGTATAGTGCATTTAATACTATCACTTTTTTAAAACATGCTTACCTGAAAAAAACTGTCAATCTTCACTGAAATCGGAAATCACGGAAATCTGCAATTACCGAAAGCTGCAATGGAAGAAAATAGATGTGAGTTTAATAGTTTCCCACACCACTATTGTGTGAATACAACATTTCCTGACAAAAACAGGGTTTCTAGGAATTGGGAAGGGAGAAAAACAATATATAATACAAAACAATTAAATAATAAAGCTGAATTAAGCTATTCTATTTATCAGGATAATGAAATAAATTACCACAGTAAGAGACTACAAATGTAAAAATGTAATAAAAATAAAAAATGTAATTAAATATAATGCATTGTTTTATCATAATAGCAACTGTGTTTAATGATATAAGTAAAAAATATAATAAATATGTAATATTTTAACAATTATAAATTACTCGCATATCCATTTTTTGGATGTTCAAAATACATATATGAAATACTCGTGCACAATAATATGAAATCCATACCAATACATATTTTGTTAGTAATGAATGCTTGTGAATAACTTGCATATAAACTTGACGCACGCATACACCTATACATACTTATAAACTTCCATATACACATGTTACACCCCGTCTAGGGGAAAAGGGGCAACATGAAAGAGTCAACGATGTGCGAGGAATTAGAACAAAAATTATTTATTTTCTTAATTTGGGACATATGATTCAGGAGCTGACAAAGCCAAAATAACAAACAAAACAACCTTAAATTTAAACCTCTTCCCTAAACCTTAACCCAAAAGAAATAAACGGCTTCAAACCCGTTCTTCAGAAAGTCTATGGGTGACGTCACAGACGCTTTGTCCATATTTTTTACAGTCTATGGGTATATGTCGAACGTCGCATGACGAAACCGGAAACCTGGTCTCATCGCATCCGCTTGTCATAGAAAGTGTTAACAGCCGTATGAACTGACGCCGATATCTATGGAATTTTAAGGTAATCAGCTAACCTACCTATCTCACTTTGTTATTGGCGTTTTATTCTATTTAAATATTTAAACGTTAGTGTGAAGATTTTTTTTTTTTTTTACTTTTAAATATCGATCTTCACATGCGAGGGACATTGGTTATGATCATCTTTGCTCGCTCCTTTTAAGTTATCGAGTAAAACAGTAAAAAAAATGCAAGAAGCACATACAAAAGACCTGAACCGGAAGCGATGGGTTCTGTTTTCCGGTTTCGTAATGCGACGTTCGACATATACCCTATTCATTCTGAACCAGTGTCGCGCCCTCGCGCCCTCCCTCCCTCCCTAATTTTATAAAAAAAAAATATTTTTTTATAATTTTTTTTACATTTTATAAAAATGCTTTTATAAATAAAAATATTTTTTTGTAATGTAAATATATTTATATTTAAATGTATATTTTATAAAAACATTTTTATAAATAAAAAATATTTATTTATTTTGTACTCACTGTTGATGTTTGTAACCTTTCATTTGCAATAATAAAAGACATGATCAGACATTTGTCCATTACTGTGTATAATATAAAATATGTATCTTTCTCTGTCTGAATTTACTTGTCCAGAGTAACAAACACAGTTCATTAATTATTCATAAATTGTTTGGATAGGGACAGTATGAACAACAACAGTGACACTGTTGAGTGCAGTGCTTATGTTAGAGGGAGTGTAATAAAGTACATTTATTAATTTAACAGATTATAGATAACAGATTAAAGTAAACTGCAACAGAATAGTCCGGAAGGAAGGAACATAAAAATGGTTTTTTTTTTATTGAGAAACAGAATTATTTCAAGTGTGTTGTGGTTTAGATGATTCCTCTTCTTGGACAAAATCTCTCTAGCCTGGGAAAAGATCCTTTCACAAGAAACAGAGGATGAAGGGGAACGTAAAAATGGCAGTGGTTCAAGTGGTTCACTGATGTTTCTGTTGAGCCCAGACAGGGGAGGATTCCCTCTTTCTTGCTGGCTCCATTACCAGGAAAAAGGAAGAGTCACAAAAAGCAAACAAATCCAAAAGGGCAATCCAAATCAAAAAGCAGTCCAGTCCAGATCCAAAAATCCAGAGCAATCCAAATAATCTTATCTAATTAATATAACAAGACTATAATATAGGCCTACTATGATAATAATAAACTATAACTATTCTAACCTGATAATGTAATAATATACAGCCCTCACATATGACACAATAACGACAATGACAATGATAGTTTTCTAACTCTCTGACTCTCTGACACTACTACAACTGCTTCTACTACTGCTGACAACTCCCACAAGGTGGCGCGAGTTTCGAACCGTCTTTAATCCGGTAGCGACACTCAGACCGAACCGATGACGTAGCCACACAAACCGAGGCCTCGTTTGTCATTAGTCACGTGATTTTCACGTTAACAACACAAGCCTCGAGTCGTGGCTTCATCTGGCACGCCCACTTTTTCTCGACACACGCTCCGACGCCTCGGTTCAAATGTCACATCACTATGCCCCGCGCTCCCCCTATATCTGGCAGCGCAACCCCAAACACAACATGTTTTCATCATCGTTTCAACTTTGATCAACAACAATGTTTTTAACTAACTGTTGCAGTCGCCGGCTGGATCTCTTCAGTTAGTTAGTGGAAGCCGCGTTCTGCCACCCGGAAGTTACTCGGCGCCTATTGTTTACAAACATTCTGAAAAGGCCTATAATCTTGGATGATGAACTGTAACATTGTTCGAAAATCTGAATAGAAACCGTTACTTTAACAGATGTCATAGCAGAAACTTTCATATGGGTAAGCTGTATTAACGTAGCTGAAATGATCTGGTCTAAAATAATAAAAAAATGGCCATCTTAAAATTAACCAGTTGTTTTGTTCGAAAAGAGCTTTTCGGATTTCGAAATCGAATTTCCGTTACACGTATCAAGTAAAAAAAAAAAAAAAAAAAAAACTAACAGATCCAGAAACGCACACTGTAGGCTAATCCATTAATACATGCGTGAGATGCACAAAACAGGCACGGCGCCAGGATTCCAGTTTTGGATGGGCCAGACCAATTGTGGGTGGGCCTTACATTAAAAACGTTAAATTAAAAACGTTATCCAACCACTGTTTAACCTAATAAAAATTACTGACTAATATACTGTTATATTATCTGAGTATACATAATATAGATTTTAATAGCTTGATGCTCTTTGAATATTTTGTTGCATTGTAAAAAGTTTCGGTGCATAGGACGGACCAATCCACGATCGCTCTCCATGGTTCTGACCAAAGAAGAGCGCTTTGGAATCTCCATTACGCATCATCATACGCATCATACCTGGCGTTGTCTCTTAGCGCGCTACGAAGACTCTTAAGGTATAACTTAACTAAAGGTATGCTACCAATAAAGGTATACCATTGCTAGGCGTCTTCAGGGCTATCATCCACTGGCGAGGCAGAGGCGCTGACGCCCTCCTAGCAACGGCGCTGGTCGCTGAGAAAGATATGACATGGAGTGTGTAAGAGTTTTTATTTATTTATTTTTTTTTTTTAGAAAGATTTTTTAAAAAGATTTTCGTTTTGTATAAATTGTATCTTAATTTTGATCAATGTTTCATCAACCAATTACCTGTATTTAATAAATAAGAAGCTATAAAATATAGGCCTATATAGCAGACAATGTAAGGCGCCGGCAGGATCACTTGCATTTCACGTGAACTGGAGGGCGCCGAAACTCAGCTTGTGCCTCACAGATTTGAGAAATATAGGCTATCTATTATAGAAAGCTTGAAATGTCTACTTCTAAACGAAAATATTCAAAACACAAGAAATAGGCTACTCTCTGATTATGAAATCCATATGAAATGTGCATTTCTCTCTGGCGTTCATGGCAAATCCGCATCGTCAACTTCATCTTTGCAGCGACACAGAAAACACCAGTTTATTAATAAACAATTAAATGTCTCCTTGTTATTTTAGACACATTCATAATCATTACTTTTACCGGTTCTTTGTGGCAAGCTTTATGCGTGCGGTCGTGTGCTTGAGTGCGGCTATATTACGTAAACGCTCATTATCCTGTGTAGGCTATAGCCTATTTAAGTAATTAAAATAATGTACGATTTGTCCACGAATGGCTTTATATGAAACTACTAGTCGACTAGAAAAAAAAATTTTAGTCGGAGGCAGCCCATATTCCGCATATTTTCGAGCCAGCAGGCCATTCTGGGTTGAGCGAGCGATACGGAATGAGTGAGCGGAGCGGAATATTCAGAAATGCGCTCTCCACTCACGAGCTCTGATCGGAACAAACCCGAACCTCACTGTCTGCTGAACTTGCGCAGAAACATCACAATAGACCAGTGGTTCTCAAACCTGTCCTGGAGTACCACTAACACTGCAAGTTTTCGTTGGCTCCCTAATCAAACACACCTGATTCAACTCATCAGCTCATTAACCCATGTGATAATGAGCTGATGAGTTGAATCAGGTGTGTTTGATAGGGAGACAACGAAAACCTGCAGTGTTAGTGGTCCTCCAGGACAGGTTTGAGAACCACTGCAATAGACATAACCAGCTTTTTAAAATTGTTTTTAAAACTAAACATTTAGACTATTTTAGCACAACTGATGAGCTTATTTCCGATTTTTTATAATTCTTGACAAACTATCTTTTTGAAGAAAGAAACGCTGTGCGTGGCACCCATAACGCCGTGCCTGGCACAAAACACACACAAATGGCGACACATAAAAAGATAAATCAGCTACATCAAAAACAAAACTGTATCGATATAATAATGATTTTAGAAATGTCTAAACTTAAATCTAAAAGAGATAAAACACATTGAGTAATCCTCTGGAGCCATATAGTGGTTGTAGGTAAAAGTCTTTGATCATAAAAGTTTTTGTTTTGGCAAATAAATAATAAAAATACCATAAATCCCCATAAAAGACTGAGTGGCAGAATTAGTTTGAAAAACACATCTAAAAAGGGAAAGAGCTTTACGATTGACTGCACAATTAAATTTGACAACAAATCTGAAGTATATTTTTTACAGAATGGAGAAAGCTACGCAAATGGATCACTGCAATTCATAGAAACAACTGAATTCCAGGCAGTGAAAGGTGGATTTGCAGTTATCATTTTGAATAAATATGGATATTTAGGGGTAAATTTATGAAAAACACAACGTTTTGTTTTTATTATTTGCAATAGCCGGCCCCAGGGGGTTAAATGAAACATAAAATAAATAATTTATATAATTTAGTTATTATAGATTATAAAGGTTTTTAAACATCTGAAAGGTCATCTAAAGCCAGGTGACCTCTATTATTTTTATTTTTTTCAAAATAGAGTCCGCCCAGTGAATTTTGCCCATTTCCACCACTGGATCTAACCAGTAATAATCGGCCATCTGCGTCCGACAAAGCAGTTAGGAGAGTTAGTAGATTAACATTGGAGGATTTGAACTTGAATAACGGCTTTGTGTACTGACGTCTTTCTGCGGTTAATATGTTTATAAGCAACTGAAAAAAGCACAAATGTCAGGGCATGTCAGAACATCTCAAGGACCCCAAAAACACCCCAGACCCAGAGGGTTAAAACAACATTCCTTCTGATGCAGGGGCGGCTGGCCAATAGAGCGCTAGAGAAATCGCCCCAGAGAGGCGGGTCTGTGGAGCAGCTTAGCCAATAGAGAGCCTAAGTCCCTCCCCTTCCGGTCGACCACCATGGGACCTTATTTCGGAAAAATATTGTATGGTAGTCAATGGCGAGAGACAACAAATATTTTGATCTCGTTTGAATTGTGCTCTGATTTACACATATGATGTTTGTCAATTTAAAAGATACATTTTAAAGTCAAGAAAGTCGCAGCTTGATGTAAAACTGTTGAGGTATAAGACTGTGAAAATACGTAATTACAAGGACTACAAACCCCGAAGGCGCACATGCGACGTCATACCCTTTCTCTCAATGAATGAAGCTAACTTTACTGAAGCTAACGTCTGTCATTTTTTCTATAGTCTTACATTATAATCGTAACGTTACGCCGTCATGCCCGAGTGTTTTGAGCCAGAATACACACATACGAGCAACGGATCTTGTGACGTACATAGTGCGAGACGAGAGATGTAGGCTAGTTCATTGAGCGATTTTCACATAAAACTAAACGTTACTCTTCTGTTTTATGACAAACTGCGACTTTCTTGACTTTCATAATTACCTTTTAAATTGACAAACATCATATGTGTAGTTCAGGGAACAGTTCAGACGGAATAAAAAGATTATCTCTCGCCATTGACTTCCATACATATTTTTTCCGAAATAAGGTCCCATGAGCCGGAAGCGGAGGGGCGGGACTTAGGCTCTCTATTGCGGATTTAAGATATACATGTTTGACATAAACTGTAGCCAATCAGCGAGCTCAAATCTAGTCAGCTATGGGCGCTTTTGTTAGCGCCCCAAGCTGCGCGTGCCCGCCCGCGCCCGCGCTCATGCGCGCATATCTCCATCAGACAGCTATCGGCCTGGGGTGCGTTTCCCGAAAGCATCGTTGGCCAACTATGGTCGCAAGTTCATCGCAATGTCCATTGAACTCTATTGGTAACGACGGAACTTGCGACCATAGTTGGCCAACGATGCTTTCGGGAAACGCACCCCTGGCTAGCTGGATGCGGTCATGCTAATCAGGGGCGGAGCGGGGGGGTGGCTAATTGGGCTTAAGCCCCGAATGTTTTGTCAAAAACCCCGAATCTTTTAGGTTTTTTAAAATAAAATCTTTATATCTTTATATCTTTATATAGATATATATCAAAGTTTTTTATACGGACACTAACAGTAAACCTCACCGGCCGGAGAGAGATTCAGCAGCGTCAGACGAACCGCGGACAATGTAATCAATGATATGATGTAATGATGTTTACACCAAATTCCAATTTTACCTATGTACATTAGGCTAACTTAAAAATAGTCAGATAATGGTTGCCTCTTTTTAGTTGCCAGGGGCGAAAATGAGTCATCCTTAACATTTTTGGTGTTTTGGATTCACTACAGCTGGAGAACAATTAATACTCCCATGGTTACCAGACTATTGAAACCGGCTGAATATGACAGCCCCACCTAAGATATTTTTTCACCAGCCGCCACTGTTCTGATGTTCATTCATGTTTATTTGATGCTATAAATGAACTAGAAGGAAGAGATGATCGGTTCACGAGCAGCTTTAACTGAGGCTCTACAGCGATCTGTCAGACACATTAAAGAGTCACACAACGGTATTTTTTTATTTTTATTTCGTTAAAAAATGACCACATTTGAAAGTTGAGACTGTTTCATATTAAAAGTAACCTGGTCTGTCCTGTCTGTCAGCGCGTTGTCAGTGTCCTCTCTGCTCCACCATGTATGTTTCACTGCATAAGAACATGGTGTGTGGCGTGAGAGGGGCGATTGAATATCGCACCAGTTTTGTGTTTGGCTGTTATGTGGTGTGGGGCCAGGGTGGGCCGAGCTTCTGATTTGGTGTGCCAGGCCCAACCCTGACCCCCCCGTGGAACCGGGCCTGATTTTCCAGCACATGCTGTGGGCGGTCCCGTAAAAAACTATTGACTGCATAAAATCAAGGTTTGATGCACCTGTAACTCCTCCAGACGCCTCAGAAGTGTGTTTATATTCACAATATTAAAAGCAGAAGAAAAGTCCATAAATAAAATCCTAACGCATGAATATGCCAAGTCCAAATGCGTTACAGCAATATCCAGTATAGTGCGGGTGGCATCTTCAACTCCGCACCAGTTCTATAAGCAAATTGCAAAGAGTCAAGTTTACCAGTCATTGCCTGGGAGAGTTGCTGACAAACCACTCTCTCAATTTTCGGTTTTGGCCCAGAATTTTCATTTCGGTGCATCCCTACTTAAAAGCATATTCATATATCTTAAAACTTCTGGTTACCTAAGCTCTTTTCAATAAAACCCAGGCAAAAGTAAATATCAGATCATTTTACAGTATAGGAGGTACTGAATATTCTTCAGTTTTATGCAAAACAGAAATATGAAAAATAGTATATATATATATATAAAATAAAATAAACGTAACAATGTATCTTGTATCTAACACGATGTTACTTTGCTCTCACTTGAAATGTGTCCCCACATTAAGTCCTTGAATTTAAGGGTATTGGACTGGAAAGTTCCTTGAAAGGTCCTTGAATTTGAAGTTAACCAAAGTGTGGGAACCCTGTAAATCCTTCTTTCACAATAGTTGTTTTGTAACATTCAGTTCCTGTGAAAAATTGTAAAATACAAGATACAACAATATGCTTTTTACAAAACAATAATATTTGGCTGTAATATTCAGTTCCTGTGAAAACATGTTCCAGTTAATGGAGTATTGACAGATGATGTGTATTCAGTAGTAAACTCCACACGCTGGAACAGTTTCTTAACTGAATATTACACATCACCTGTTCACTTTTGCAAACTGTACTCACATATTTGTGGCCTATCCCTTATTTTAGAAATCTGTTTTTCTTTGATTTATTGTTTTCTGTTAAGATGAATACAACTGTCTTAACTGAATTTTTCTATGATTTGGCGATGGGGTGTGTAATGTATAGATGACATGAAACCGCATATGGTTGAACTGAATTCACCTGAACAGAGTTGATAAATCCATTAAACATAAACTAGCCTCTTCTGTATTTCCAGAGGCCTGTTGCATGAACCTAGTTGCACAAACTCTGAGTTGGTTTAGAGTTGATAAATCCATTTAATCCAACCTGGTTTAGATCGGGTTTAATGGGCTCACTTCTCACGAGAGCGCGATATAAACTCGCAATTCTGAGATCTTATATCACGCTCTCGTGAGAAGTGAATCAAACTGATGCTCTCTATGTACGGTGATTGGCTGTTCGCTGCACATGACACACAATCTGGATTAAACCTGAGTTGACAGAGAAAGTTAATGCCAAGCGCTGTGAGCCCGTTGAACTATCCCTGCAGCACCAAAGTAGTTAATATTAGTTCATTATTTCACAACCTTTACTGTATACTCCTCGGAAAAATACAGAGGTCCGGACCTCAGGGACCTCAATGGTATGGCGGCCATACTCATGCTCTGCTCTGTCCCTCGTGGCCCAAACACTCCACTCATGTACCGATCACGCACTGGAAGAGCAAAGTCCGTTCAAATAGCCATGCTGGGCAATGATGGTAAAATGACCTGCTCTGATCACATGCTCTGATAATAATAGCTTTGTAGAACTATACAGTGTTGTGGAAATTTTTATCTTTTCTTTGTATTTTAAATTCAATGATTTAACAAATGAATGCCATGCGTTCTTTGGCTGTATTTTGAGTTTCTTTTATGATATTGATACAGCTGCAGGGTGTGTGTGTGTGAGATTTCAGAGGTAAGGAGATTCCCGTGCTGGGGAGGGGTCAAGGGGGGTCCCTTTTGTTCCTTGTGCTGTGGGGGGTGACAAGAGATAACACTATAAAGAAGCTGGCCAACCTCTCCTCTGAGTCTCACTCCGCCTGCAGCTGGACTGTGGATGGACTGGGAACATTCTTGCAAGAATAAATATCTTTTAAGGACAATTTGATCCTGATTTCTGTCTCTTATGGTGTGATGCTATTTTGTTAGTTATTGTTTTTGCCTCAACAATAGAGATTTTCTTTGTTTGAAGAACCCCTTGACTGCTTGGTCATTCACAAAGTACTTACTTAACGAGCACTAAAAGAGTAGGTACTTTATAGCCAGATCTCGTTAAGTATGAATGCGAGCCATAAATTATCCGCCATGTTGACGTTATCATGTGACCTATGACGTTATCACAAGCGCAACAACTTAAAAGATATGAGCGACAGGTTTAATTCATCTATCTGTAAATATCTTGATATTGACGAAACTTGCTCTTTTTGTGATCTTGTTGAAGAAACAGCTGCCCATTTAATTTGTGATTGCAGTATAACCAATACATTATGGGTTGATTTAAGTTCTTATATTTTTTTTAACCCACTAATGTGACCCACAGTTTTATCCTTAAATATAATTTTTTTTATTAAGAAACCCCCAAATCGTCATCTCTTGAATATGTTGTTAAATTTCTTGATTTTATGTGCAAAAATGTTCACCCACAAGCAGAAGTCGCTTAAATCTCCATTGTTTTCCTCTTTTTCTTGTTGAATTTAACTCTCGTTTTATCCCTCAGTCTTATAAATAGCAGACAAAAAAATGCATTTTCTTTATGTATTATGATGAATTATTCAAAGATATTTAACCTTATTACAACCGTTTTTTGTTGTTTTTGTCGTCATTATGATTGTTCATTGTTGAAAAATACAACCATGGAATCTTTCATGATCTTTATGTAACTATAAGTTTTGCAATAACAAAATGATATTTTTTGTATTTTTATACCGGCAGGGTAGTTGATTATGCACCTGCCAAAGCTTGTTGGCTTGATTTAAGAGTAATGAGTGATCGGGCTCACTAGGCGTTATCCCAGTCAGTAGCCTACGATCGACTAAGTCGAACGTTACCCGACTGAAAGGTAACCAAATTTACTTAACAAGCAGTAATGACCACTGAAGACTTGAATTAAAATAAACTAACTGTTTACTGAAGTTTATGAACAGGATTACACATACTGTACAGCGAACACACATGGAGTCAATCTCATTTCTCTTCTCTCTCTTTTTCTATCTGCACGCTCTCGCCCACTATGCATTATGGGTAGACATTTCTTAAAGCTGAACAACCTTGTAAATGACAAAACTGTGTCTATTATTATTAAAGATAATTAATTAAACAGTTAATTAAACATTTCTATTCTGTCACTAAACCATGAAGAAGCTCCTGTAGTCCCAACCAGCCGTTTGTTGTAGTCCTTAAAAAACAATTTCTGTAACAGAAAATATCTCCCTTTGCTTTGAAATTTGCAGATGTTGTTTATGCTCAAACAACAACATTACACACTAACTAAAGTTAAAAAAGTGAAATCATAATCAACCACCGCTTTAAAGAAACATTGTGTTTAATTATTATTATTATTATTATTATTATTATTATTATTATATTATACACTTTTAACCTTTTTTCTGGGCTGTATTGTCTTTTGTCCTGTAGGCTACTGATTGTGTAAAACGGGTCGGCAAGTAACTTCCCTACTCAGTAACTTTGGCCGCTGGCCAATATTTTTTTTAGCCAGTAGATGGCGGGCCAGCTACACATAGGCCTACTGCCTATGGATACAAATTAAATACTCTTATATAGGCCTATAATCGCGGAATATGATGGGTCCGTCACCGTCCGTGACGGTGAACCATTCGATTGAACCATTCATTCAATCGTTTTTTTTTTCAAATTAAAACCAAAAATAAAAAGTTTTTCCATTATTTATTTCCTGAACTAAAATGAGAAAACGAATAACAATAGGTTTTCTGATTTTCTGATTGTGCTCAGATCAAAAATAGAAAAAAATAATTACTGGATTAGACAAATTTTAATTTTGATTTTTAATTTAAAGCTCCAATATGTAACAATTTTGTAATAAAATTTCCGAAAATAACTTGCACAGTGTGATATATTTCCTCCAGTTGTGTACTTACAATATCTCAAAAGTCTCCAAAGATTTTTTATTTCAGAGAAATTCCGATTTTAAATAACTGTCCGTCCCGGAAAAGAATGTCCGGAAAAGCAATGTCCGCACTATCCTTTTTTTCCGGTGTGGACCATGTGATATTCCACCACACCGGAATATCACATGGTCAAATGCGGAAGTGGTGGTTATTATAGCCATAGGGGCTGTTTACACCTGGCCACTTCATGCGTTTTCTCAGGTCGGATAGCTATCCGATCGTGAAAAGACCAGGTGTAAATGCCCTCCGAAACGCATTCGAGACGGATTTGAATCCGATCGCTCAAACCACTTCAGGAGGGGGTCTGAGACGCATTCCAGACGAAACTAGACAAGTGTAAATCGCAAATCAAAGTGAAAGTAACTCGCAGACGCTTAACACACAATCATCATCATTAAAAGTAAAGAAATGAAATGATCTTACCAGGGCTGTTACTGCTCTCTCTTATTGCGGTCTTTGATTTTGAAATTTTAGCTGATGATCAATAAAATACAGTTCATATCTGTTGCTTTCGGTGACGTGCACTCCGTTAAATCTGCATATAGCGCGAGAATTTAAGATCGGATTTAAATCCGTTTTGCAAAAACACATTTATGTGACCAGGTGTAAATGGAATCGTTTTGATAAATCAGATAGCTATCCGATCTGAGAAAATGCATGAAGTGGCCAGGTGTAAACAGCCCCATAGACAGACTGTATGGTTATAGCTGTTATGGATTGCGATTACTCTTTGGCGAGTATTGAAGTGCCAACAAAACGAAAGCGTCCATATTCGGATACACGCAGACTGTGTGACAAACGGAGGATTAAAACCCGGATAAATATCGGCCAGGCGTTTTCGAGATGGAGAGAGCTGCGCGACAATCTTGGACTTGACAGAGACTCTGCTCTCGCGAGTGTATTGATAGACAGGTAAGCAAATCAATTTTTGTGATGCTACATTCCTTCTTAGGAGGACTCCAGGGGTCCGTTCTTCATACGTCGCTAACTCACTTAGCTGGATTTGGTTGTTGGCGATTTGGCATGATCTTGGATTGTTTGGTTCTTCGACGCTCATCCAGGGGTCCGTTCTTCGTACGTCGCTAACTCACTTAGCTGGATTTGATTGTTGGCGATTTGGCATGATCTTGGATTGTTTGGTTCTTCGACGCTCATCCTGGACTTGCTGTCATAGCAACATGTGCGCAAACTTAAACCCGCTCGGGAGCAGGCTTATTTCATGTTAACAGGATTAGATCCCGGCTTCATAAGCGGAGCTGATACGGGAAGTCCAGCACAGCGCGATAGTGCACTTTCTGAGATAGGCTATATATTTTTTCTCGTGATTCGTGAGATTGTCGTTTTTTGTCGCTTTTATGTTTAAAAGACAGTTTTAGTTTTTTTAGTTTTTTTGTGGCATTTCCAAGCCACTTAAGACCCAATGTTGTAAAGCAGTGTTTTTTTAGTTTTTTTTTAGGCTATCATAATTTTTTATGAAGATCATACAATCATGACCATGCCGATTACAGATATGTCACTCAGGCTTCACTAACGTGATTGGTACCATAGACTATAGGCTACCATAGTCTCCCATCAAGGCCTCAATGAAGGAGATTATGTGAACAGAAAGGGGATTCACAATGTAAATGTGCTGCCCAGTTATTATTGTGATTCTTAATATTCCAGATTAGTAATATTATATCAAATAAAAAAAAGGCAGTTGACTAAAATCTTCCATATCACAAATGTGAAAGCAAAAAGGCCAGGATCTGTGCATGACTTAAGAATTTTCAGAGATTCACATTCCTGCACATTATTTGAAAGTGGTAAGAAAAGTTCCACAATTAAATATCAAGCTCACTGTATTACATACACTTATTGATCCTAACAGAACTGCATTTTTTCATAGGTGATTATGACATGTTCCTGTCTGCAGACAGGTGTTTTATGACCCCATTCCCTGACCCAAACCAGTTACAATGCAGCACCAGAGCAAGGGCACACAATGAAATGAACTTTGGCTAACTAAAGGGAAGATGTCAGTGTCTGAAAAGTCTGAGGGTTGCACACCTGACAGGGCCTGTGACATTGTTGCATGTGCCATATCACACAACATTGGCAAAAAAAACACTTTTCATTAAATGTTTAATAAAAGACAAATATGCTTAGTTCCTTGAGTTTTATTTCAATTGTTCTTTGTAAAGAAAAGCCAGTGGTCAAGTGCCTGCAACAAGAGATATTAGACACATGCCTCATGCAACAAATAAAAAGGAAAAGTTGGCTATACACTGCCCACCTGTAGGCCTGTGTCTCCTCTGTATGTGCAGACTCTTCTGTAGGCCTTTCTGTAGATGTGGAATCCTGCAACTTATATTGCAGCCATAAAGCATATAAGTATAAATGAAGTAAAGTTATTTATGCACTTGCAGGTTGGCTAGTTCCTCCATATGACAGTTATCTGAGAGGGTTTATTCACTGTCCAGTGCAATGGAAACAAATGGACATTACAAAGTCTTATACTTTCTTTCCTTTGGAAAGTTAGAAAATGTCCACTTACTGCACATATTTCAGCCACCACTTTCTTGGGAACAGATACAAGTGTTGGTGTATTATGTAAAAGTGCACAAAAGAGGAAAACACAATGTCATTACAATGAACTACACTGGGGAAAAATGTGATCAATAACTCATGGCAAAATATTTTTACATTAACATAAGTTTATCAGTTTTCACTTTAACAAGTCAAAGCAATTCATCATTACTCAAGATTTAACAGTTGAAATGACTATACGGCCTTATTTTAATGCAGCAAAAATTATTTTACAGTGTAGGCTACTAAGATCTTTTCTATTTTTTTCTCAGCCTTTTTCTTGGTTGCTTTTATAAACAGACAACCAATTATTTAACAGTGCCTTTTATAAAAGAGGCTATATTATAACTAAACATTACCATTATGTAGAATATTTTTGTACTTCACTTTTGTTCCCATGTTCTAGTATGGTGACTGACACTACAATGAACAAATTTAATGTAATTATACAATTATTAAAATACAAAAATATAGGCTAATAAGTGATAGAAACATCTAACATGGCCACTTCTAACGGATTTAAATTGTCTGCTACTTTTTTGCCAGCCCTCTCTCCTGGCTTTTGCAGACTTTGAGGTGTTCCCTGGCGTTTTGATTAAACATTAAAATCCCGAATAAACTTCGACTATTAGTTCTTGCTCTGCTGAGGAGAAAAACTGAGCGCGCTCTCTGGCCACGCTGAACAGCCAATAGCAGCGTTGCTGATCAATGTTTCTACTATCGATACATATCCCCTTTTAAACTTAGCATGAACGCGCAATTATCTCAGATAACTCAATCCAGCGATACTAATCATATCCGGCAAGTGTGTTCGAAGAACCGAGTTAGCCAGATCATGATTTGCACGATGATATCATCTTGGATGTGTCATTTGATCTCGGATGTAATAAGCAACGTACGAAGAACGGGCCCCTGGACTTGTTGTCATAGCAACATGTGCGCAAACTTAAACCTGCTCGGGAGCAGGCTTATTTCATGTTAACAGGATTAGATCCCGGCTTCATAAACGGAGCTGATACGGGAAGTCCAGCGCAGCGCGATAGTGCACTTTCTTTCTGAGATATTATTTTTTTTCTCGTGATTCGTGAGATTGTCGTTTTTTTATCGCTTTTATGTTTAAAAGACAGTTTTAGTTTTTTTTGGCATTTCCAAGCCACTTAAGACCCAATGTTGTAAAGCAGTTTTTTTTTTTTTTTTTGGCTATCATAATTTTTTATGAAGATCATACAATCATGACCATGCCGATTACAGATATGTCACTCAGGCTTCACTAACGTGATTGGTACCATAGACTATAGGCTACCATAGACTGCCATCAAGGCCTCAATGAAGGGGATTATGTGAACAGAAAGGGGGTTCACAATGTAAATGTGCAGCCCAGTTACTATTGTGATTCTTAATATTCCAGATTAGTAATATTATATCAAATAAAAAAAAGGCAGTTGACTAGAATCTTCCATATCACAAATGTGAAAGCAAAATGGCCAGGATCTGTGCATGACTTAAGAATTTTCAGAGATGCACATTTATGCACATTATTTGAAAGTGGTAAGGAAAGTTCCACAATTAAGTATCAAGCTCACTGTATTACATACACTTATGCTGATCCTAACAGAACTGCATTTTTTCATAGGTGATTATGACATGTTCCTGCATGCAGACAGGTGTTTTATGACCCCATTCCCTGACCCAAACCAGTTACAATGCAGCTCTAGCCAGGACAAGGGCACACAATGAAATGAACTTTGGCTAACTAAAGGGAAGATTTCAGTGTCTGAAAAGTCTGAGGGTTGCACACCTGACAGGGCCTGTGACATTGTTGCATGTGCCATATCACACAACATTGGCAAAAAAAACACTTTTCATTAAATGTTTAATAAAAGACAAATATGCTTAGTTCCTTGAGTTTTATTTCAATTGTTCTTTATAAAGAAAAGCCAGTGGTCAAGTGCCTGCAACAAGAGATATTAGACACATGCCTCATGCAACAAATAAAAAGGAAAAGTTGGCTATACACTGCCCACCTGTAGGCCTATGTCTCCTCTGTCTGTGCAGACTCATCTGTTGGCCTTTCTGTAGATGTGGAATCCTGCAACTTATATTGCAGCCATAAAGCATACAAGTATAAATGAAGTAAAGTTATTTATGCACTTGCAGGTTGGCTAGTTCCTCCATATGACAGTTATCTGAGAGGGTTTATTCACTGTCCAGTGCAATGGAAACAAATGGACATTACAAAGTCTTATACTTTCTTTCCTTTGGAAAGTTAGAAAATGTCCACTTACTGCACATATTTCAGCCACCACTTTCTTGGGAACAGATACAAGTGTTGGTGTATTATGTAAAAGTGCACAAAAGAGGAAAACACAATGTCATTACAATGAACTACACTGGGGAAAAATGTGATCAATAACTCATGGCAAGATATTTTTACATTAACATAAGTTTATCAGTTTTCACTTTCACAAGTCAAAGCAATTCATCATTACTCAAGATTTAACAGTTGAAATGACTATACGGCCTTAATTTAATGCAGCAAAAATTATTTTACAGTGTAGGCTACTAAGATCTTTTCTATTTTTTCTCAGCATTTTTCTTGGTTGCTTTTATAAACAGACAACCAATTATTTAACAGTGCCTTTTATAAAAGAGACTATAATATAACTAAAAATTACCATTATGTAGAATATTTTTGTACTTCACTTTTATTTGTTCCCATGTTGTGGTGACTGACATTACAATGAAGTAATTATGCAATTATTAAAATACAAAAATATAGGCTAATAAGTGATAAAAACACCTAACATGGCCACTTCTAACGGATTTAAATTGTCTGCTACTTTTTGCCAGCCCTCTCTCCTGGCTTTTGCAGACTTTGAGGTGTTCCCTGGCGTTTTGATTAAACATTAAAATTCCGAATAAACTTCGACTATTAGTTCTTGCTCTGCTGAGGAGAAAAACTGAGCGCACTCTTTGGCCACGCTGAGCAGCCAATAGCAGCGTTGCTGATCAATGTTTCTACTATCGATACATATCCCCTTTTAAACTTAGCATGAACGCGCAATTATCTCAGACATCCTGTTTTTCGGTTGAAGTCCAAAGTAGTCGATTGCCGAGTTCACGCGCGTGATCATAGGTATTAAACCTATGCGTGTGAACTCTGCAATCGACTACTTTGGACTTCAACCGAAAAACAGGATGTAAACAAAGGTATTTGCGCTGGCTTAAATAACATCATTTTTATACATTTCTTTCACATCTACTGCAGTCAGATTCACTCGTGTTCACTCAGAAGGAATCACTCACATTTTCTGTGCACTTGTAATGACACATCAAGGATGTTAAGAGGCTAAAAGCAGGTTTAGTACTTGCCCCATTGAAGTCAACAGGGTGCAAATTTTAAAAATAGAATAACTCGGTGTAGGCAACACCGATTTTTGTCGTTGTTCTCTGTATTGACAGCACTCCAGTCCAAATGTACAAAAAAATGAGCTCAATGTTAAAATTGACCGGAGTTCTCCTTTAAACAGATCAAGTAGCCTACTATTGTGGTAACAGATTACAGCCATTTTAATAAAGGTGTGAATAGCAACCTCATTTGCTTACAGTCCAACTTTTGAACTTTATTCTTTTTTTTATTATTATTATTTATTCGGGACACACACATACACACCTAAGGTTTAAGGAGGTCTGCGCGGGACTGTTTTTTTTCCGTCCCGCTCCCTCAAGGTTCTATTCAGCAACCGCTTAAAATACACTCGGTGTTCACCCGCTTTATTTCCCGACCTGACGGGTCCGCAAAATTTAGATCTCGTTTCCATAATCTCATATTCAAATGTCTCTAACGGAAAGAATGAGATTAAGTAGCCTATAATAAATGCTTTACAAAAATTGTGAGAGGGGGTTCAGCAAAAAATCGGCAGCTGGCAGCAGGAAGTAGCTGCCGTTGACAGCCGGAAGTCCTGCCATATTAGGAGGGACCTGCCATTTCGTGGCAGCCAATCAGTATCGTCCAACGTAGTAGCAACCAATCACATTTACCTGGAAGTCAAGCAACAGCTAGAGAAGATTGCCTTTTGCCTGCTTTGATCAAGACAGGATATAATACATTTGAACATTATGTTCCTGAAAACATACCAGATACACTGTCTCTAACATAAAAGTTAAACTCCAACGTACAGAGCAACAATTATTTATTAATCTGATAATATACGAACTTACCGAGCCAAATATTGCGGTCGTTAGAGACAGTGTATCTGTGACTACTTAAGTTGAATTGGTTAATTTAATCATTTGTAGAAACGCAGCTTGTGCACCGTGTGCTCCTGGTTTGTGAGGGGCTATCATTAACTTCAAATACTACGTTACCATTATCATTAAATATTAGCGTTTGTTAACATGTTAACTTAATCTATTGATTAGAATAAAGCTCATGCAGATTTATTGGAATTGACAAGCTCAGCCTTGATGATACACGTGCAACGCTAACAAAACATATCCCAAATGATCTAACTTATGTTTTAATACAAAACACCATTTTAATCAACATTACTTCACCATATTCTAAACTTCTGTTTTTTTGTAGTTTCACCAAGTTCACCACAGCCTGTCACAGATTGCTGGGGACGGACAAACATACGTGCCAGGAAGGAAACCCAGGGGGGTATTCCAGAAAGCTTGGTTAACTTACCATTTGGTAAATCATAACCTCTGGGTTGATTTACCCCAAACCCGCATACCATGAGTATGTCGGTTCCAAAACACCTGAGAAGAGTTAGTTTAATCAACCTCCTACTGGGGGCTGTTCCATAAAAGCCGCTTAGAAAAGCGGGGATTAAACTCCAAAACCGGACTTGAATGAGCCTAACAAATGAGTTGGGGCTAAAGTGGTTCCATAAAAGGTAATTGAAGCTCACGCAATCTCACTAATTTGATCCAGGTTTATCTAGTCTAGATAATTGCGTGTGCACGCGTTTCTTAAGCAGCCCTAGAGGTCGATTGTGGCCGATCCACCATCAAACAGCGTATATTTTGTGCTGTTTTATGCGTTTGTGACATGTCCCCCCCCCCCAATTTTCATATTGAACGAGCGCTGCAAATAGGAGCGCAATAATTCTGACTAAAATATACATTTTGCTTGGAAAATTAATATGCGATATTTTATAACAGAAATATCTTCTAATTATAATAATTTATCTTTAGGATGTTGGATAAGTTGCAGTGAACTTCTAGCGAACAGAAGTACTTCAGTGAAGTAGCCTATAATTCAGGGAAGATTTTTTTTTAAGAAACTAAATATATAAAGATACAAAATATAGTTTTGGGTATAGGACCTATGCTACTTAATAAAGATGATGTATACTTATTTAGAATGCTGAGAATTACAGCTTTTAATGCAATATTTTTTTGGAGAAAGCAAGAATCGCCAGTTTTAAATGAGTAGATTTAGTTTCTAAAGTACATTATGAAGAGGATAACATGAAATTAAGAGCAAATGTATACATTTTGAAAAGATATGTGCAACTCTAAAATCAAAGAATATTCCATAAAATAAAGGAATATATATTAGCCTACATTAACAACATTTTTATATAACCCTCCCTCCCTTTTATTTCTAGTTATTTGTTATTTTATTTATTTACTTATTTAATATTGAATATTTGATATTCAAATAATATTACTTGAATAACTATTAGGAATTATGTGTCATTATAAGAGTTTGATATAAATATGTTAATGTTAAATTTTTATTACTATTTATTTATTGTTTTTTGTCTTTTCCCCCTTAAATCATATGTAAAAGTGTCTATGTACTTTTTGGTTATTGTTCTAATCATGTGTGTTTTTAGGCTATGTGTTGGTGGGTATTATCACAAAAGAAAAAAAGTAGAAGGAAAAATAAGGAATATTTATTGGGGGAAAATATGATGTCTTTAAATGAACTGTCAATTTGTATAATTGTGTTAAATGTGTTTGAATTGAAAGACATAATAAAGTACATTATTTATATATATATATATATACAGTACCAGTCAAAAGTTTGGAAACACTACTATTTTTAATGCTTTTGAAAGAAGTCTCTTATGCTCATCAAGCCTGCAGTTAAAAAAAAAAACAAAAAAAAAAAAACTGTAATATTATGAAATATTATTACAATTTAAAATAATGGTTCTCTTTTTTAATATACTTTAAAATGTAATTTATTTTTGTGATGCAAAGCTGAATTTTCATCAGCAAGTACTCCAGTCTTTGGTGTCTTATGATCCTTCAGAAATCATTCTAATATGCTGATTTATGATCAATGTTGGAAACAGTTGTGCTGCTTAATATTTTTTTATAACCTGAGATACTTTTTTCAGGATTATTTGATGAATAAAAAGTTAAAAAGAACTGTATTTATTTAGAATAGAAATCTTTTGTAACAATATACACTACCGTTCAAAAGTTTGGGAACAATAACTATTTTTTTTTTAAGAAATTAGTACTTTAATTCAACAAGAATGCGTTAAATTGATAAAAGGTGATGGTAACGATTTATATTGTTAGAAATGTTTTTATTTTGAATAAATGCTGTTTTTATGAATAAATGCTGTTAACGTTTTACTCATCAATGAATCCTGAAAAAAGAATTCCAAAAAAAATATATTAAACAGCACAACTGTTTCCATCATTGATAATAACTGAGTATCAAATCATCATATTAGAATGATTTCTGAAGGATCATAAGACACCAAAGACTGGAGTACTTGCTGATGAAAATTCAGCTTTGCATCACAAAAATAAATTACATTTTAAAATATATTAAAAAAGAGAACCATTATTTTAAATTGTAATAATATTTCATAATATTAGTGTTTTTTTTTTTTTTTTAACTGCAGGCTTGATGAGCATAAGAGACTTCTTTCAAAAGCATTAAAAATAGTAGTGTTTCCAAACTTTTGACTGGTACTGTATATACTAAAATATTTGTTATTTGGACATTAGATGTGCCTTATTTAGAATTTTAAACCTGTGTGTATTTTTATGATAGCAATAACTGTAAAGTGGTAATAACTATTGTAATGGGGTAAATCAAATGTAGGCTAATATACTGTCAATTACTAAGCTCAGATTCATCTTACCAGTTAAAATTTATACTCTGCTTTTGTAATTATTTATTTTTAATGTTGTGATTTTAACTTCTGCTTTACAAAGCTTTTTTCAGATTGTGTTCTAATGTTCTTCTGATCATAAACATGTACTACAGCTGCCAAACAAAACCAGAGAGAAATGTATTCATAAATCTTTAAAACAATCTAATTAAATCTTGGGCACAAAACATTCAGCCAGTAAAAAAACCTGTAGTACATATATTGTATTTAGGCCTATCTATCTATCTATCTATCTATCTATCTATCTATCTATCTATCTATCTATCTATCTATCTATCTATCTATCTATCTATCTATCTATCTATCTATCTATCTATCTATATATATAGATCTATATTGTCTAATTTATCATTGTAGCCTTATTTAAGTTGATTTTCTGTATACTGTGTATTTATTTTTGGACTAATAGTGGTTAATAAAGTCCAATAATGGTATGAGAGAGTGTCAGTGGTAATATCATTGTGTTCTTGTCGGTCAGTGTTAGAGGATCTGTGTAACAACTGAGGCTTAGCCTGACAGTTAGCCTGCCCTGGACCAGGCTAGTTTCCCAGCATAAGTTGCCAGGGTAACTGAGTTTGAACTATTTTAAGTTTGCTTTATGAAACCGAATCTACCAAAAATAAGCCTGACTAACCGAAATAAGCCTGGCTTATACTCTAATCTTGGTTTATGGAACAGCCCCCTGGTTACCCAGAGTTAATGCGCGCGCACGGTGAGTACATAAAGACATTTTCAATGGATCGCCGATTTCAGGAGTCACCATGGAAACCCAGGGAGAAAAAAAGCGAGCTACATACTTCGGTGAAACTGAGTTTTAAGAGGTTTAAATGCTTGCTTATGAAGACTATAAGCCCATTATAACTAAAAAAAAAAGCAATACTGCTGCATCAGCAAAAGAAAGAGTTAGCTTGCCAAAAAAATAACGGACAGAGTAAATGCGTGAGTTTATAAAATTATAAATGGGCTATTTTCCCCTTTCAATGTGACGCAAAAATTATTTGGGGCATGTAGTAAAAATAGACAAGTATTTACTTGTTGGCCTCCATACATTTCTTAATATTGCAGTAGTAATGCACATAATTGGCTAGTAATAGTAATCCTTCTGGAGCCAGAAGAAGTGTGAGCTAAGTCAAAATGAAACACAAAAACATTCTCCAGCAAGGTAATATTTTCTAAACTTACTAAACTTGTTACTGACGCCATGTAATTTAGTATTTAATGTAATTTAGTTTTCTATGTAGCCAATAGAAAAAAGGCTGAGGCCCGTAAAACAGGTGGGGGTCCACCTCCACCTTCCCTCACCCCAGCTGAGGAGCTGGCACTGTCCCTTAATAAAGGGCGACCTGTGGTCGATGGGATTCCAGGGGGCAGTTCGTCAGACTCAGCTACCAAGACAAGTGGCTTTGTAAAATGTAGGTGTACCATATTAATACTTATAATTTATTGATGGTTTCACTGTTTTTGTCAGTGTTTTAATAAAGAAAATCATCAACACTGTCACCATTTTAAAAAGGCATTTTGAATGCATTTTACAGTCATTGATTCACTTGTGCAGTATGCATGCTGCTTTGACTGCATATGCTGTGTACTGTAATCTTATTACTAGTACTCTTAGATGTTCCTAATGTCCTTCTTTATTAGTTGTATTTGTTTAAGAATATACATTGAGTATTATACGTTGCCTGCCAAAGAGCTGTATAAGGTCCACCTTCAAAAGCAAATCAGAAAAAGTGACATGGAGATGGACCTTATACAGCTTCAAATGGAGGAGAAAAGGCTTAACCTAAAAAAGGCCAGACTTGAAATTGAATTGTTGGAGCACCAGCTTAAGGTGGGAAACAGTATGTGAACATTAATCTGTCATTTGTTGTTGAATGAAATCTAAAGCAATAAATACAAATGTCTTTTGTTACAGGAAATAAAGAAACAATGAACAACACTTGACTGTTAACTGATTTTAATTAAAGTGATTTTGACAAATCATGTCTCGTACCACCCTGCCATCTCTTTGGTCTACTGGGTTCACTGGGGCTTCCTCTTGGCCATCTTCATCAAGAGAAGGGGGGGCCTCTCACCTCTCAGTGTGGCAATGTTGTGAAGAACAACACAAGCAGCTGTGATGTCACATGACCTTTCTGGGCTGACCCTGAGCCCACGCAGGCACTGAAACCTTGCCTTCAGGATGCCTATGGTCTAGGGGTGGGCGACATCTCGATATTTACGATATATCGAGATATTTTTTAAACTCGATATGGATTTTGACATATCGTATATATCTATATATTGTTTATATTTAATTCTGATTTCGCCAATTTGCTTGTTTGCCTTCTCTGTGCTCGCGCTCGCCCCCGCCCTCCTCCGCCTCCTTGCTTTTGTTCCCCCTCCCCTCGCGTGTTGTCTCATTAAACCAAGTCCCCCGGCCCCGAGTCCGGTCAGGCACATCAATCTTTCCCCGCCCAGCGAGTGCTTGAAGTGCGTCAGAAACAGCGCGCGAGCGATCAGTTGTTGTTGGTCATTTTTTGTGTAGCGTCGCCTCTCGCCGCATTGCTTTTGTTTGAGGGCGCACTCACACTTAAAATGCTCCCCTGTAGAAACAGCCCGGTCTCACCCCAAAACGTCATGTAGTGACGGGTCTTGACCATACGGCAACATACGACGAAAAGGGTACCCCTAAAACGTCCATATGAGACGAAGACATAAGCGCACCAGAATGGAAGGCCAAAAGGGCCAAAACGTGTGAAACTGTCGTGTAAACACGTAATTACGTGTTAACACGCAAATTACGCGTAAACACGCAATTTACGTGTTAACACGTCATTACGTGTTAACGCGTAAATGACGTGTTAACACGTAAATTGCGTGTTAACACGTAAATTATTAGACATTAGCACCACCTACTGGTTTGGTGCTCTTGCTCAAACACACAGAACCTAATTAGATTAAGGTTGTAAAAAGCCGTTTTTAATGTGAAAATACATGTTGAACAATGCATTTTCAGAATATAGGATACAACTACATATAGGCCTAATAATTATTTTAAATGGGCCTATTTAGACAGTTAAGTTAACTATAACTAATCAAGCCCTGAAAGGCATGACCATTTTCACAATCACAATAGAAATTGTGTAAGGATAATTACACATTTCTCCAAACAGTATTTTCATGTACACTTATACCATATTTCTAAAGCATCTTTTTATAATTTAACCTCTATGCATTTGTTAGAGAGCCCCTTCTGATAACACCATTAAGCCTTATGAATCTGAGATAGTGCATTGTTTTGCGGTGTTTTTCGAAGTTAATATATATATATATATATATATATATATATATATATATATATATATATATATATATATATAACAAAGTTATTTATATTACAACACACACACTACACTTTGCACATTATATTACATTACACACACAAACACATATATTTTACAAAGTTATTTATATTACAACACGCACACTACACTTTACAAATTATACTACATCACACCCCCCCCCCCCCCCTCGTTATTTATATTATTTATATTATACACACATGCGTATGTCATAATAATAATCTAAGACGAGAGTGGCTTGAATTATTAATAATTGAAATGAGACAGAATTCCTGCCATAAAATGACATTTTACAATGGATATTCAAATGTGAAATCTGTGAATATAAGACCAACAATTATTAAAATAAACTGTAATATTACTACACAGAACAAGAGATTATGCTATATTCTCGCCAATGTTTGGATAGATTTGGAGATTACACTCGTGATCTATCTATTCAGTTTCCTGCAAGTTATACCCTTCCGTCAGTGTCGTTGGCTTATGATGGCTGATGAGGTATGCTCAGCGTTGTGCTTGCGTCACTCTATCATGAATAATTCAAATAAAATAAAGGTGTTGTGTCACGTTGACACTGCCTGTCGTAACTGTTTGTAATCATTCTCATGACTATTAATGTGATGATGCACACCTTCGTTGTATTGTATTTATTCATGAGATTGTGAACGAGCTCTTACCTAATGGATACGTTGAGCCTACGTCACCTGGCATCTTCAGTTTGGTGCACGCCCGTGATGCGCATCGTATAGTAAATACAGAGACGTGAAAACAAACAGCACAAAACATAGCTACTTTCGGTTTTAATAAACACTGTTAAACATATTACGGTGGGTTGTATACGTTGAAAATAGTTATTTTTTTACTTTATTTAAGTTTGTCATGAGTTGCTTCGCGATTAGCGTTGCATTTGGAATCAATACGATTTGATGTTGTTTCAGAGTTATGAATTATTTATCTTCGACTTCGAATTATCCCCCCATGTCTATTAACAGAGTTGGCTAAGTGAATGTCCCTAGCCTAACCCATTTCTCATTTTTTTTCCCTCAGAGATGACATTTGGTAGCATATAATTAAATAATCGATATCAATTATGTAAAAAAATAATTTAAGTCCTTAAAATAAAAATATGAGCACAACTGGCACAACTAATCAAATGACAAAATTTAGAAATTGGATGCAGTTATTATAAACGTCATTATAAACTGAATAATAAATAAGTAAAGATAGATAGATGACAGACAGACCCTTACGAATATAGGCTTACAGTTTTACTATAGAAAAATAATAATAAATTGGTCTTCTGTGGTGGTCGACAGTGCGGTGAGGGTGAGAGTGCGCGCGCCGGGCGGGCTCTCTCTCTCTCTCTCTCTCTCTCTCTCTCTCTCTCTCTCTCTCTCTCTCTCTCTCTCTCTCTCTCTCTCTCTCTCGGAGGTGTGGAGAATGTTGTCAAGGCTGGATCTGGATTTTCCCTTTGCCTGCAGAGATTAGGCCTATTGTCTGTGATGTGGACAAAGTACTCCGGCTGGACCTGACATGAAGACTTGATACAGAAGCAGAAACGATCTCTCTTGAGTATTTGCCTTGAGTATGCAGTTGCGCAAATTTACAGGATTTGTTTGTTATTTGTGCTTGTGCAAGATAGCCATACCAGCCAGTAAAGTTCCATGGTTTCCAATGTGCCAGCACGCAAATCACGTGTGTGGTGTGTGTAATGTAGTATAATTTGTAAAGTGTAGTGTGCGTGTTGTAATATAAATAACTTTGTAATATATGTGTTTGTGTGTGTAATGTAATACAATGCGTAAAGTGTAGTGTGTGTGTTGTAATATAAATAACTTTGTTATATATATATATATATATATTAACTTCGAAAAACACCGCAAAACAATGCACTATCTCAGATTCATAAGGCTTAATGGTGTTATCAGAAGGGGCTCTCTAACAAATGCATAGAGGTTAAATTATAAAAAGATGCTTTAGAAATATGGTATAAGTGTACATGAAAATACTGTTTGGAGAAATGTGTAATTATCCTTACACAATTTCTATTGTGATTGTGAAAATGGTCATGCCTTTCAGGGCTTGATTAGTTATAGTTAACTTAACTGTCTAAATAGGCCCATTTAAAATAATTATTATATGTAGTTGTATCCTATATTCTGAAAATGCATTGTTCAACATGTATTTTCACATTAAAAACGGCTTTTTACAACCTTAATCTAATTAGGTTCTGTGTGTTTGAGCAAGAGCACCAAACCAGTAGGTGGTGCTAATGTCTAATAATTTACGTGTTAACACGCAATTTACATGTTAACACGTTATTTACACGTTAACACGTAATGACGTGTTAACACGTAAATTGCGTGTTTACGCGTAATTTGCGTGTTAACACGTAATTACGTGTTTACACGACAGTTTCACACGTATTGGCCCTTTTGGCCTTCCATACACCAGCAGCGCCTCTTAGCGGTACCCTATAACGCCGTTGGGGACAATACTTATTATATGCAACGCGTGAAATTTGGACGCATTAACACGCACAGTTTGTACGCGTAAATACGAAGTATATGTTCGGGTGTCGCGTCAGACCGCACAACAGCCAATAGCGTTGCTCTATTTAGGATTTCATTTGCATTTGTGATGCGATGGCACGTTGCTGTATACATATATAAACATCAGACGACATTTCTTTCCGTGAGGGATGATGTGCTGTTAGGTAAGCAAATACCTATGCAAACGTCACACGTAACATTTGTTCGTGAATGAGATCGTAATTTTACGTTGGCATGTACATAGGCAAGCGTAAAACTTTAGAGTCAATGATGCATTTATACGTTGGTTGTGATGTCAGTGATGTGTCATGCTGTGTCATCTCATCCCGTTTGTACTCATGCAGGTTTTTTGTCTCCGGTAACGTGGAAAAGTGGATTGCTCTCTACGATGGCTCTTAGAATTTTTTTTATTAAACTTTCAAAGAACTTTTACAGACTGCGTTCAGTTGGCATCCTCTTATAACAGGCTATATACACATGTATAACATATGTTAACGTATACAACATACAACACTGGATACGGCCATAGCCAGGGTATAATAATTATAGTGAGGTCCACGGTGGGGTGTCAATAATTATAGATAATAGTGCCAATAAATGCCATACATCATTCAACTTTAATAAATACAATGAATAATAAAGTTAGCAAAGGCTAAATACTAAATACTGTGGCTATTTTTTTTTATTTTTTTATTTTTTTTCTTTCAAAATGACTGGAGTAATCTCCGAGTGGGCCAGCATCAATCTGGTATGAGAGACTCTGGAATGCTCCTTGAAGTCGGGATGTCAGTTTGACTGGAAATAATTAATACACATATACTGTGTACTGTATATGTCAGATAAAAAATAACAATATATTGTAACAATCACAAATTTAACAATTATATTATAACAATAAGGCAAATACAAAAGCAGAAAACAAAGCACCAGTAGCCTATGACAATTTACAAATCTTTATTCAACATTTAAACACAGACACAATCATACGACACATAAACATTACAGAATCACTTCAGCAGGCGGACCACGTAAACTGTGGGGCAGCCAGTCCAAGTCCAAGTGTAAATAGCAACAGTTGTGGATTCAGTAGACATTTAGATGCTATTTACTTATAAATAGTGACAGATAACGTTACTATTTGTTGAAGGCTGAAGGCTGTCTTTGTAGATGTTATAATGGACTACAAGTTTTGTCTTCCGCCACATGCGCTCTGCTTTTCTAATATGGCCTAGTGTAATTAGTTCTGTCAACAAGTAGGCTATTTGCAGTGGTCCAAATAGACACCTCAAATGTATTAACCAGAGGGGAAATATGGTCGTTGGATCACAGAGACCACTCACTTTACCTACAGGACAAATTCCTTTAACGTTACAAAAGAATATAATGTTAATTCATGCAGTCATTGGATGTATTTAATCATTGACTCTAAATTATCACCAGTTTAACTAAAACAGAAAAATTTGTATGTTGGACATCAAATAAGACTCAGAAATATTACACGTTCAAAAATGTAATGTTTACACGACGAAAACGTTCGTCTAGAAACACGTAACAAAAATACACGGCCAAAAATGTTGCGTTAAGGCGATACAAACGATCGTGTCTTTAAATAACATGTCAAAAAACTTCGCGTTTAGACGTACAAAACGTTCGCGTTTACACGGACCAAAAAGACGCGTACAAACTGTGCGTGTTAATGCGTCCAAATTTCACGCGTTGCATAAAATAGGTATTGTCCCCAACGGCGTTCCATAGTACCCTAACGCATACCTAAACCTATAACCCGAATCGTCACATATGGACGTTTTAGGGGTACCCTTTTCGTCGTATGTTGCCGTATGGTCAAGACGCGTCAGTATGTGACGTTTTGGGGTGAGACTGTGTTAGTAGAAACGGGCCTGGCAGCTCGCGCAAGGTCTAGACACGGTGAAAGTTTCCTGATTGTGATGTGACGGATGGCCGAATTTACATGACACATAAATTAGCATTAGCCTAAGTTACCTATTCTGCTATATACAGTGTCAAAAAGAAGAGAAGAGGATAAAGGTGGATAAAGACAGAGGTAAAGTGATGTAATGAATGAACAGTTTATCTAATTGCATAGTAGTAACCCAGCAAACACAAAACGTTTTTACGTTTCACAACGTTGTTTTTAGGTTGCAATTAGGTAATGTTGCAGTGCAACGTTTTAAAAACGTTTAAGAAACCACACCTAAAATAAAAAAAATAATGTAACCAAAATAAAACGTTTTAGAAACGTTGTGAAAATACCAACCAGGTATGTTTTCTTTAGGTAGTCAAAAAAACGTAAATATCACGTTTGTCTACGAAAACAAAACCAGACCAAAATGCAACTTTGGCGAGACGTTTTATTTAGGTGTTAAAATAACGTAGTCTGCACGTTGAAATAGGTTTTAAAAGAAACGTCACGACAGTATTAATACAATCATGCCAAATCTCCAATGGTGCGTTCTCCCAGCAAACACAAAACGTTTTTAAAACGTTTCACAACGTTGTTTTTTGGTTGCAATTAGGTAGGCCTAATGTTGCAGTTTTAAAAACGTTTAAGAAACCACACCTAAAATAAAAAAAAAGAATGTAACCAAAATAAAACGTTTTAGAAACGTTGTGAAAATACCAACCAGGTATGTTTTCTTTAGGTAGTCAAAAAAACGTAAATATCACGTTCGTCTACTACGAAAACAAAACCAGACCAAAATGCAACTTTGGCGAGACGTTTTATTTAGGTGTTAAAAAAACGTAGTCTGCACGTTGAAATATTAAAAGAAACGTCACGACAGTATTAATACAAACATGCCAAATCTCCAATGGTAGGCTACGTTCTGTTTGTGTATAAAATACATTTTAACATTAAAGCGATTCTTCATTGACCGAGTAGCATGACGAGACCGCTGTAGGCAGCCTGAATATCAAGTATCAAAAGGACTTAGAGGTGATATGTGAATGCTTACTCTCAGTCGTCTCTTCTCATTTAATAGCCTATAAATTTTCTGATAACATTTTTTACGCTAATCGTCACTGAACATGTCATGCACTTTTGGGAAAATGTTAATGTCCTTGCATGCATGCAGCCTGGCCACCGTAGTGACGCTCTAATGATGATTGACATACTTTATGAAAATATGTTCATAATTATATCATGTAGTTTTTGCTATTTTCGTTTACCTCGTTTACCATTTCTAAAGGTAGACATATATTATGTTATAATGTATATGATTTGAAACATTGTTTTACTTTCTTAATGCTTTCATATTTTCATTCAATTTACAGTTTGCGATGGCCACAGGCCTACTATCCACTTAATAATATATCAAGTTTCATGATATTTTAGCTGATTATCAAATAATTCATTCCATCAATCTAAATGTAAATGCTGCGTGACTTTTACGTATTTTAATGGGCGCGCGCGCTGAACATTCAAGCCGCATTTGAACTGGAGCGGAGGGCGTTACCATGGAAACGAGGCAGCAGCTCAACTGACAATCAGCGAAACTCCGTCTATCACTGTTGTTTTAACAACTTTAAGGTAAGTTTAGTCCATAAAATTACACAAATAGTACATACAAATGTTTCTGAGACTTTCTTTCATGTAAATCACTCGCTTTCGTTGAATATTTACTTAATAGAAATGGTTTAGTCAGTGTCTTCGAAAAAGTCCGTTAGCATCTAACTAACTTTAGCTAGCTAACGTTAGAGATAACGTTAGGTTGACTAGACTTGAGCTGTAAGTTTGGGCTTTTAATCACTTATGTGTAGATGAGATATTTTTGTAAAGGTTTTGCTGACAATTGGTCAATGGATGAATGGAAATAAGCTAATTTATTTATATAAAAGTATGCATTGTATGGTTAATTCATAGTTATCATGTGACGTCACACCATTACGCCCACCTGGAGGGCAAACTAAGGCTTTACTCCACTGCCCAGTCATTTTTATCAGGTTTGTAGTTAGTATTAATGTAGTAAAACAGTGTTATTAAAATATCAAATTAAATATATAGCCTACCACTTATTCATGATGCATACTTTGTACAGGTAAGCAGATGAGCAGAGAACAAATTATTTACAACAAAATAATATTGTTTGTCTTCTCCCCTTTACAGTATTGTTTGCCGTCTAGTTCTGATCACAGAGTTTATCTCCAAACCCAATTAAGCAGACCTCAGCAGCTGATCCAGGATCACCAGAAACTCTGCAGGACTTTGGTCTCAGTGTTCCAGTGTTCAGGTGTCCCAGTGTTGTAAGTTCAGAACATATTGCAGGAGATCTCAACATTGTCTCTCAAGGTCCACTTACATGCAGAGCTTTACTCCAACCTAGTCCAGCACACCTGAACAAGCTAATCAAGGTGCTAAACTCTGGGTGCATATCACTCAGGTCTCTATCTCAGTAGTCAGTGGCCGTCTTTATCACAAAATCCTTACAGTGCACTGAAACATTCGCTCCCTAAAAACTCACTATGTTATCGGAAATTCTGAAGCACAAAACTTTATCACATGAGACAGTTCGCTACAAAATGACATGTGATAGGTGATTTTAAAACACAAACCAATATTATATTTCAGCATAAACATAACATCTCTAGACAGTTAATGTCTAATCAAGCAAACATTTACAATTTATTTATGACTGAAATCTTCCACAAGTATGTAGAGGGAAAACTCAAGTGTATACTTCACATTTTGGACAACCATTGTTTTTTTACATTTACATTTTGGTTATTGTTTTCTTTCTCACTTTAGATGCTGGAGAAAAAACAGCCAGGCTAAAGCATTCCAAGTGGAAACTTCTGTCATGGCTCAATAATCCAGGATTGGGACGGTATAAGGAGCAGAAGATCAGAGATCAGGAAGAGATACTCGTGCCCCTGAGGAACTGATTCACCTAATGCGTCAAATTTAACCAAACATTTTCATCACTCACCTTCATGTCGTTGCAAACCTGTAAGACTTTCGTTCATCTTTGAAACACAAATGTAGATCTTTTTAATGAAATCTGAGAGCTTTCTGTCCCTCCATTTCACAGTTTATGCAACTACAACTTTCAAGCTTCAGAAAGGTAGTAAAGACATTATAACAATAATCAATATGACTCCAGTGGTTTAACCTCAACTTTATGAAGTGAAGTAAATGCTGTGTATGTGCAAAAAAAACCATTGCATCTTTATTCACAAAATATACGTCTCTGACACGTGTTCACGGAGCACCACGATTCATCATTGTTGTGTTGGCGAGAGAGCCAGCGATCTCATGGCGCAACATGCGTTGGAGATACATAATTTGTGAATAAAGATGTAATTGTATGCGCACATAAGGTATCTGTTAAAAATATCTTCATTTGTGTTCTCCACAAAAGTCTTATGGGTTTGGAGCGACATGAGGTAATTAATGACAGAATTTACATTTTTGTGTGAACTATCCCTTTAATGTTTTCTAATGTGGTTATAATTGGCCATTGTTCTGTTTTATAAACATTTTCAATATTTTAAAGATTTATTGTTTTGAAAAAAAAAATTTATACAGAAAAGATAGATTGATCAAAAGTTGCAGTAAAAACTTTTAAATTGTTTAAAAAAATTTTTTTTTAATAAATGTTGCTCTTACTGAAAACTGTATCAGTTTCCACAAAAATATGAAGCCGTACAACTGATAATAATCATAAATGTTATATATATATATATATATATATATATATATATATATATATATATATATAATAGATTGTATCATTATTTATTCTAGAATTAGTAATACATTACACAGGGTTTCCGCAGGGTTGTAAAAGGTAGTAAATTAAATTATGCCAAATTAAGGCCAGTAAAAACTAGTAAAAAGTAGTAAACGTCATCTGACGAGGTAGTAAATTTTCGAAGCCCCATCTAACTGGGTCTATATCATGGGTGTCCAAACTGCGGCCCGCGGTCCAGTTTTTATTGGCCCGCAGCCAGGGTCCGAAATTAACAAGCGCCAAGTGCGGTTAGATTTTCCGTTTGGCGAGTAAATCTCAAAAGGCTAAAATATATTATGACTATTTTATTGTTTATTAATAAACAAGTGTTTCTGTGTCAGCTGCAAAGATGAAGTTGACACTGACTCGCGATCTTCGCAGGAGTGAACGTGCCGGAGAAAAATGCATTTCTTACGGATTAGCCTATAGCCTACTTTTATTTAGTTTTGAATGGTTCTGTTTAAAAGTAGAATTTGTTTAGGTCTGTGAGGCGAGTAGCCTAGGCTAGATACGCTGAGTTTCGGTTCATGTCTGAACGTGTTGTGATTATACAAAATAATGAAACATGGATTAAAATTAAGATAAAATTAATACAAAACGAAATTCGTTTCAAAGAGAGGCTTTGTGTTTTCTGTTTGATGTCTCTGTGAAAGTTTTAAAAGCATCCTTAATGGAGAACGAACGGTTAGGCTACATAACATGTTTTTTTCCTCAAATGCAAACACGAAATAAAAGACAAAATACTTTTTAAAAAGACAAACCATCAATTTTTGGGGAAAAAATATGGATTTATAGCTTTTGGAAAAAAATATGGATGGATTAATAGCGTTTTGGAAAAAAATATGGATGGATTTATAGCGTTTTGAAAAAAAAATCTGGATGGATTAATAGCGTTTTGGAAAAAAATATGGATGGAAAGATATTTCATGTCTTTACTTGTCACTTTGCTTAACACTTAACACTGCTACAGTTGAAGTTTGAAGCCGTGTTGGTAGTAAAAATATTGTGATGGTAGTAAAATAGGTGGTAAAAAGGTAGTAAATTCAATTTAAGAATCTCTGTATAAACCCTGTTACAGAAATGCACTCATTAATTAAAATCATTAATCATATATCAATCATATTGTGTTATTAATCAATAAATTCTAAAGAATTTGATTAACTTTTATGTTTTGTGTCCAGTGATTTTTCAATGTTTTTAACGGGTCCCAGAAAGAATTGTTTATAGCCCACTGGATCGATACTCTTCACACTGGATTCTTTGAAGACGGACGTGGCAGCAGTTGCAAACACTTACAGGGGATGGAAACATCTCAGGTTTTAGTGATTAACACGTTCTTTCAGTGAATTTTTCGGGTGAACGTGGTAAAAACCAACAGGGAAAAAAGTACCACATGAGACGTGATATTGACATTTTGAAAATGTTGAACATGACGCATATCGTCGAAGCAACGTTAAAAAAACAACTTTTTTTTTACAAAACATTTAATCAATGGTGTGAAAATACGTATTTATAACGTTAAAAAAATGTTGTGAAAATACGTGTTTATAACGTTTAAAAAACCCGACATCTGTCGTATTAAATACGTAGGATAAAAACGTTGTGACAACTTTTTCACGACGTGAAAAAAACGTTTTGCAACGTTTTTGTGTTTGCTGGGAAGATACTGTAATTTAATGGCAGTTATTTTTACCTTAAACTTTATGCTAGCAGTTGTTCTGAGTTCCCCAGAGGCCCCAGACAGTGTGATTTTGTAACAATCATGTCAATTTTTAGATGCATTTTTATCACTTTTTTTTAAATTAATGTTTTACTCTACAGTTGTGGGGATATATGGCATTTTTTTTTTATTTATTTGCCAAAATTAGTAATGATATTTCTATACAGGTTTATTAAAAATAGTGCAATATGTATTATTTCTTCCTTTATTTTACAGTTAAATTATTATTTTTGTATACAGGGATTTTTTTTTTTAAATGTCGCAGAAGCACTTTGTTCCTACATGAACTGCCTACCTATTTGCACGTCAATAAAAAAAGACTTTGTGGTATTTGGCATATTTGTTTTTGCAGTAGTTTTTGGGGGGTTATTTTTCCTGTAAAGATATCGAGATATATATCGTATATCGAGATATAGCAAAATATATCGAGATATATTTTTTGCTCCATATCGCCCAGCCCTACTATGGTCCATGTTCTGCTGTGGGCCAGGTTGAATTGTGCCTGTGGTCCAGGCTCAGGTTCAGGGTAGGGTGTCATCATATAGGGCAGACAAGGGTACCCTCTGTCCCCCAGCAAGTAACCATTGAAGTGTCCTATAAAGGTAGTTAAAGTGTATAATTGCATTAAAAAAAACATAAAAAAAAAAAAAAAAAAAACTTGTGTAAGGCAAAACATACCCTGTTGAAATTTGTGGCACAATGATGACTCCCTAAACATTCTGGCATCGTGTACAGACCCTTGCCATTTGGCTTCAACATTAGTGATGAGGTGGGTTGCATCACATATTACCTAGTTAGTGGGGACCAGTAATGAGGGTGATTTAATGGTTTAAACACCCAAACATTTAGCACCCAAAAAAATATATTGTCACCTGCACATTGATGCTATTGATTGACTTCCTATTAACATAGTCTCCTTCATTGACTGAAGGTGCTTTAATTGGAATGTGGGTTCCATCAATGCACCCAATCACATTTGGGAACCCTGAAATTGAAAGTTATATAATTAGAAACATTTAAAATTATTGTGATTGTATACAGTATGGATAGATTAAGTAGTGCTATGTAACTAAAATGGTCTGTCATAGAATATCATAGAACGGACAAACCCGCCACTCTGTGGAATTCCTCTTTAATGACCCTCAGTGGTTCTCTACTACTCTATTCTATTCTGTTCTAAAAAAAAAAATTCTGCGTTAGATTAAACTGAGAAGGGTCATAGCACTTGCATATTGTTGTCCTACTGTTATTTTAAGTGCTTCTATTGTTCTCATTTGTAAGTCGCTTTGGATAAAAGCGTCTGCTAAATGAATAAATGTAAATGATATATGGCCAGGGAACTGCACAAAAGTGTGTAGGAACCGTTTGAGTGCAATGCATACTGTACGAACAGCCCTACACACAGTTGCCTTTCCCACATGCTCTGCATCGTCTATTGTATACAAAAAAAACTCCCCGTCGCAAAAAAGCGAAGGGCAATGCACAAAATGTGCTCCGTGTTAAGCGCTAATCCGCGATGTGTCACGTTTGCTATGTATGGTTTCAAAATCTTCGTTAAATAAATTAACGATTCTTTTGAAAAACGGTAACGCTCCCGCAAATATTCCTTTGGATACGAAAACACATCGATACGTGGTCGTATCACCCTCTCTGTGCTTCGGATCATCTTCAAAAGGGCACGCTATGCTCCGTCACCTCTCTGAAACAAACTAACCCTGGAACATAACCTGCTCCGGAGCAGGTTAAGTTCAGAGAGTGAGTTGCTATGACTACTAACATACCCTGAAAGTTACCTCCGTTTTTGGAACCGAAAGTTGAGGTTATCCGCTTACTTACTCTTAAACATACCTGGGTATGTCACATAACCTGCTTTCTGGAATACCCCCCAGATTTCCAGTTGCAAAACCAACCAAACTCACTGGTATGTTTTCAGGAACATAATGTTCAAATGTATTATAGATTGTAGATTGTAGGCCTACTGTTTATTTTCTTAGTTTGATCATGTTTTGGATGGGACCCAATCACCAGATGAGACCAGAATATATAAATATATATTGTATCTGGTATGTCCCAGACTAAAATGCATGTTTAACTGAAAGCAAATTACACTTGCGTATCTTAAAATATCAGTGCCATTGTTTCTTTTAAGATTCACAACAGTAATGTTTTTTCTAAGGCGTATTTATAAAAGTCCTAATTGCACTAAGGCCTAATCCTGGCATAATCTAAACCCTATCTGTGAAACCGGGCTTCAAAGTTTTACATATTAGTCCAGTGGTTCAGTTCAACACTTTGTTCTCTGGCTTTAGATAGGCATAGACAGTGGCATTTAAAAAATAAATTACACCTGCTTCCTAGTTCAGGTATGCTACTGTCTACTGCTGCAAGTGGATCAACATGGAGTTCATCTCTCTCTTTCTCTCGTGTGTATAAAATAACTAACTTTTTCCCCCTTCTTTTTAAGCTCAATTGCAATAAAGATGGATCCGGGATCTTGGAAGCTTGTTAAAAATAAGGTATTGATTTCATGTTACAACAATTTTGATTTCTTTGCTATCTTTAGTGTATAAATAAAATGTTAGTTTTTCCATTTAGATGTTTTTTTTTTTCCAGGGTGTTCCAGCTCAGTTTGGATCTGTGGACTGCAGTGTATTCATGCTAAAGGTAAGTTATTACGGTGGTTTTGTTTCCCCATAACAACATTTATTTTATGGATAACCCAACATCCATAATAATTGTCATCAAAAGACATCAGGCTGATCCCAATGAATTTTGTTTTTCAGGTGTGTGTGTGTTAAGGTTAGTGATGTCACTAGCCCAGAAGGAAGCTTGTGTAGTCCCCACCAGTTGTTTGTTGTAGTCCTTAGTGATTTCTGTAAAAAAAAAAAAAAGTCTCCCTTTGCTTTGAACTTTGATCGTCGTAACTTATTCATATTGCAGATATTGTTTATGCTCTGACAGCAACATTACTCTAAAGTTTCTTTCTTTTTTTTTCTAACATCTGTCTTTTTTTATTTTCTTTCTTTCTTTCATTTTCTAACGTCTGTCTGTCTGTCTTTCTTTTATTTCTTTTATTTCTTTCTAACTTATCTATCTTTTTCTAACATCTGTCTTTCTTACTAATCTTAAGGTTACAGGGGTTAAACACTATGTGATTTGATTCACAGAATTGTACTTTTATGTGTATTTCTTTAAAGTGAACATTATCTGTATTACTTTTGGAGGAACTGCGATTCCCTTGTGCCTTTGTGTGTGTGTTGAATGCTCTGTGCAGGTCTTGTGATATGCAGCAGCTGACCCCAAGATGCCTTTCTACGACCTCCGAGGTCATCACCGGACCATCTTGGACTCGGATGACAATGTCGACTTACCCTCCTATCTATCCATAAGTGTAGAATTGTTTTAACGGGACACTTCACACTTTGCATTAAGCTTTGTATTGTTAGAAACCCAGTCATATATTATAATAAACGTGGATTTTTCATTAATTTTTCCCTGAGATGGGAGAAATAAGGATTTAAGTGTTTTACTTCCTGCTTATTATGACGTAAAAATCATCATTTTGCGTCATAATAAGCAGGAAGTCACATTTCATTGAAAAGTGTAGAGACTACAAACACTAGCTCCTCATTATTCCAGGGGGCGGGACCCGCTCACGCTACAGGCCTATTACAGATCAGTGGGTGGGACTTCACTTTCTGAAACTAAAAGCAATATCCTCCATCTTGTTTGGAAGCTAAGCTAACAGGCGCTGTGGAGACAGATGTAAAGTTATGACAATAGCGGAGGAGAGTGCTCAATATGATGTAGAAGAAGAGGATTTCGGAAGTCTGATGCTCGAATCAGGTGTTTGTGGCTACCTTTACAAGCCGCATAGCGAAGAGCAGCCGAGGCAGAAGACCTGCCTGCCGCGGACGAGAAGCCCAGACTGGCTCGAGCTGGGGGCGGACTGGTGGCGCCGGTGATCTCACTATGCAACTACGAACACAGAGATTGAGTCCGTCTGCTGCAAAGAATTTAAAAGATGCCATTTTCTCCTGGACGAAAATCACGAAATCTCTGAATCAGACGAGGACACGGACGTTTGTGTTGAGAACTATCCTAGTTTCGCACCGCATCTGACTGAACATCCCGGTAACGTTACCATGCAATAATTCACCACTTCGAAAGAAATACAAATGAGGAGTAATTCACTAATGAGTTCGCCAAATCACTAACGTTAGACATTTTGTGTGAAATGAATTTCAAGCTCCGGTGGTAGCTAGCCTTATAGACGGATGAGTGATTCATATGCTGTTCTGGATTAGTGGGAGTGGCTTGCGCAGCTGTGCAATGTGGTGCTTCGTGGGAGTTGTTGTCTTTCATACAAATGCGTCCTGAAGTTACTTTCTTTCTTTCCTCGGTCAAGAAGGCACCAAATTCAAAATTTATTTAACATTTCGACTACATATATGACCCACTTTCAATAAAGATCAATGTTCCCATGGGTGAAATGCTCCTTTAACTTTGTTCTTTTGCCAATGAAGTAGCCAACCTGTATGTACTGATGTCAATCATGCCCTTGGAAATGGTATAATTGGTGTGAGATTTTGTGTACAGTAGAGTCTCTGGCTTGCGACCCCATGAGACTTTGACGCCTGGCTCTACCGATGAAACTATTCTTCAGTAAATTTTTACTTATTTGATTGAACCTCACGACTCCTGGTCTTCTTTCATCATATCTGGTCCTAGGTCTTTAAGCTGTTATTCCCTAACACTAGAAACATTGTAAATCATGTTAAACCATGCTAGAACATTGTAAAACGTTTTCAAACTTTCTGGCTAGGCTTTTTCAAGCCAACTTAATTTTTCTATGAACTTTAGAACATTCCGGTTAGCGGCAGCTGACGTCGGCTGCCAGTGGCAGCTACTTCCTGCTGCCAGCTGTCGATTTTTCGCTGAACCCCTACTGAAAATTGTGTTCGTGTCAATATAAATATTAGGCTATTGTAACATTGTACTGTCAGCAGAGAAAAAAAAATGCCACAGAAAAAAATTATGAAATATAAATAGCCTAACATAAATTAAATAGGACAAAGCCTATCACTCAAATTTCTAAGCAACATAAACGAAAATCATATTGCCCTACTGACAAATGAAGTAGGCTATTTTCTGCCGAACTATTTCAAACATCCTTGCAAAAAAAGAATGTTGTTGACTGACAATGGTTTCAGTACCAAACAGCTCCTCAGAGCTCGGTGTACAGGTGGTCAGAATTAAGTGCGGATACACTGTCAAAAGATGTCGGGAGTGGGCTATTGTCAGTCAGACCGCCCGCTCCGTCCAAAGTAGCCTACACCAGAGTTCTGACCGCTACCGTCTTTTGATGCGCGTATGGACACAAAGTGGTCAAGCGTATAACTAGACGCGGCAGGCGCGAATTTTACGCGCTATTCGCGTCCGGTGTGAACGCACAGTAATACTTTAAAATGTAATCCCGCGCCGCATGATTCCACCTATGGGTGTTTCACACAGTATGCGGCGGTGAAATCGCCGCGCGACTACGGCTTTTCTCAAGTAGTTTTGTGCAGCATTTAGAACTTCCAAAATAATCCGGTGGGCCAGAAAATATTGCTGGCGGGCCAGTTTTGGCCAGCGGGCCGCCAGTTGTCCTTCCCTGGTGTAAAACATGCAATGTATGAATTAAATATCTGAAAGTATTTTTATTTTCTTTGATCATATATAACTTTATGCTGCTATACTCTTAAAAATTAAGGTTCTTCACTGGTTCTTTGGAGCATCTTATACATTCAAAAATCAATTTAAGTAAGCTAATTTGAATTTAATTTCATTTACAAGTACATACAAGTAATCAATTAGGAAATATGAGTCTAAGTCATGAAGCTCATCCACAGGTTTCTCATTGTTTAATTAGCTTTTTCATTTGACAATGAATGTCATTTGTGTGTGCTGTTTCAATCATCAGATGTGCCACAAATTCAACTCCCATGAAAAATATGCAACATTTTTATTTTAACAATCTTATGTATAGTTAGTTTTTTAAATAGATTTTTTTTTTTACTACACAACAGATCTTGTATCAGTTTAGTAACTTTAGATTTGAGGAAAACAGGGCAGGTCTTGAAAAAGATCTACTTATATTTACAACATTAGCTTTCTACTCATTTTAGAGAATTCTGTTACAAACTCATCCATGTCCAGTTCATGTATTATTGCTTTTTCATGAGCTAAGAACACAAGGTCTTCCGTTCGGAACAAGAAATCTGTGCATGTTGTGTTTTATGGCTACAGAGTGTGGTAATCAAGTTCACTAATAGTTAGTTCTAATAAAGCTAATTGGCTGTTACTGTCGTTATATTGCTTCATAATTCAGCACGTCCGTTTACCTCAAAGGTAGCAAAGTGAATGAGCTAAATCTGTCTCTGAGAAAAAAGAGGGGGTTGGGAAGAAAACAGAAAATAACATATCTGGAGCTGAATTGGCCCTTCACAGGGAGTTTGATTGACAGGCGATCTGACCAATTATAATCCGCCATCTGCGTCCGACAAAGCAGTCAGGAGAGTTAGTAGATTAACATTGGAGGATTTGAACTTGAATAACAGCGTGTACTGACGTCTTTCTGCGGTTAAAACAACATTCCTTCTGATGTTCATTAATGTTTATTTGATGCTATAAATGAACTAGAAGGAAGAGATGATCGGTTCACGAGCAGCTTTAACTGAGGCTCTACAGCGATCAGTCAGACACATTAAAGAGTCACACAACCGTATTTTTTTTTTTTTATTTCGTTAAAAAATGACCACATTTGAAAGTTGAGACTGTTTCATATTAAAAGTAACCTGGTCTGTCCTGTCTGTCAGCGCGTTGTCAGTGTCCTCTCTGCTCCACCATGTATGTTTCACTGCATAAGAACATGGTGTGTGGCGTGAGAGGGGCGATTGAATATCGCACCAGTTTTGTGATTGGCTGTTATGTGGTGTGGGGCCAGGGTGGGCCGAGCTTCTGATTGGGTGGGCCGGGCCTGATTTACCACACATGTTGTGGCCGGTCCCGTAAAAAAGTATGACTGCATAAAATCAAGGTTTGATGCACCTGTAACTCCACCAGACGCCTCAGAAGTATGTTTATATTCACAGTATTAAAGGCAGAAGAAGAGTCCATAAATAAAATCCTAACGCATGAATATGCCAAGTCCAAATGCTTTACAGCAATATCCCGTATAGTGCGGGTGGCATCTTCAACTCCGCACCAGTTCTATAAGCAAATTGCAGAGAGTCAAGTTTACCAGTCATTGCCTGGGAGAGTTGTTGACAAACCACTCTCTCAGTTTTCGGTTTTGGCCCAGAATTTTCATTTCGGTGCATCCCTACTTAAAAGCATATTCATATATCTTAAAACTCCTGGTTACATGAACCTAAGCTCTTTTCAATAAAACCCAGGCAAAAGTAAATATCAGATCATTTTACAGTATAGGAGGTACTGAATATTCTTCAGTTTTATGCAAAACAGAAATATGAAAAATAATATATATATATATATATATATATATATATATATATATATATATATATATATATATATATATATATATATAAACGTAACAATGTATTTTGTATCTAACACGATGTTACTTTGCTCTCACTTGAAATGTGTCCCCACATTAAGTCCTTGAATTTAAGGGTATTGGACTGGAAAGTTCCTTGAAAGGTCCTTGAATTTGAAGTTAACCAAAGTGTGGGAACCCTGTAAATCCTTCTTTCACAATAGTTGTTTTGTAACATTCAGATCCTGTGAAAAACTGTAAAATACAAGATACACAACAATATGCTGATTACAAAACAATAATATTTGGCTGTAATATTCAGTTCCTGTGAAAACATGTTCCAGTTAATGGAGTATTGACAGATGTGTATTCAGTAGTAAACTCCACACGCTGGAACAGTTTCTTAACTGAATTTTAGACATCACCTGTTCACTTTTGCAAACTGTACTCACATATTTGTGGCCTATCCCTTATTTTAGAAATCTGTTTTTCTGATTTATTGTTTTCTGTTAAGATGAATACAACTGTCTTAACTGAATTTTTCTATGATTTGGCAATGGGGTGTGTAATGTATAGATGACATGAAACCGCATGTGGTTGAACTGAATTCAACTGAACAGAGTTGATAAATCCATTAAACATAAATAGCCTCTTCTGTATTTCCAGAGGCCTGTTGCATGAAGCTAGTTGCACAAACTCTGAGTTGGTTTAGAGTTGATAAATCCATTTAATCCAACCTGGTTTAGATCAGGTTCAATGGGCTCACTTCTCACGAGAGCGCGATATAAACTCGCAATTCTGAGATCTTATATCACGCTCTCGTGAGAAGTGAATCAAACTGATGCTCTCTATGTACGGTGATTGGCTGTTTGCTGCACATGACACACAATCTGGATTAAACCCGAGTTGACAGAGAAAGTTAATGCCAAGCGCTGTGAGCGCATTAAACTATCCCTGCAGCACCAAAGTAGTTAATATTAGGCAATTATTTCACAACCTTTACTGTATACTCCTCGGAAAAATACAGAGGTCCGGACCTCGGGGACCTCAATGGTACGGCCCCTGCAAGTAATCAAATAGGAAATACGAGTCTAAGTCATGAAGCTCATTCACAGGTTTTCTCTTTTTTATTAGCGTTGTCATTTCACAATGGATGCCGTGTGTGCTGCTTCGGTGAAGTTTTGACAGACATAATAAGAAAATCATCAGATGTGTCATAGGCAAATGCAACTGAAAAGTATATACAAAAACTGAAAACAGACACATTTGATCACACAAGCAATCACAGGTTTTACAGGGTTTTTTTATTTTATTTTTTTTATTTCATTTTTTTTTAAAGGGACTGTGTGTAACTTTTTAGGCATTTTATTATCTAAAATCAATATTTTTATTAATAAATATGCCCTCAATGATGTACAAATACCTATGCCAATGATCAGACTAATCCTCGTAAACGAAGAATTTATTATCTTTATATACATAGGACGGGTAAGTCCACGAAGGCTTCCATGTAGTTCCGCCATCTTGAAAAACTATAATAGCAGAGAGGGACAAAAAGTACTAGGCCAAAGCGTTTCCACAACGCATTTCGTTCAGAGCCAGCGTCACGTGACTGAAGCCAGCAGAAGCGGAGGAGCAGAGCAGAGAGAGGCGCTTGTCACTGCCGCAGCAAGTTTAAAAGGATGCACTGCACGGTTATTTATACACCGTTCATTCATACATACATATGAGTCACAGGATAAGGAGTCCTCGTCGTCGTAAAAGTCCAAAATAGACCGTAAAAGGAAACGTGACCGGAGATTACAAAAACAAGGGTTAATGTCGGGATAGCTAATGCAGGAGAAAGCTTTCAAAAGAGATGCTGAAGTTGCCTGCTTTCTTCTCGACAGGAAAGTCAATGTTACGGTCTTAATTACAAGCTTTTTTTTTCATTGCTTGGTTGTATACTTTATTATATAGACAGAAGAACATTTATAGTAAAAGTTAAACAGGCTCTTTGATGAATAGCAGCTATTGAGTAAAGTAACATTAGAGAAAGGCTCTGATGATGATGATATCTAACAATGCAAGTACTTCAAAAAATATAACAAGTAAAGAAGGCTTTATTACTACCTTATTTAATGTTTTTCACAGTCAGTAATTCATACTGTAACATTCTTTTTTCGTTGTTTCAAGTTTCAGTTTGTTTTAAATAACAAACCTGTTCACCCGAAGAAAAACTCGAAGTGCTATTATAAGACATCCTGTCATAGCTTTTTGGTACATAACGGCTACCGTAGATGCAACGCGCATTTGAAAAAGTGAGGCGCTGGAGAGCATTATTCGTTTGAATGCAAAATATAATTTCACCACTAGATGGGAGAAATTCCTACTTACAGTCCCTTTAATCTCCTTATATGTTTTCCCCGTCTCAAATCGAGCCGTCTGACCATGTGACGTCACACGGTCGGACGCCCCTCCCACGATTTTTGATTGACAGCAGAGTTTCAACACAGACCCGCCCTCGCTCGTGAGCGAGCTGTCATCATAGTCCGCATTGTTGATACGCTGGAGCACTGTCTATGAGCAGAATGGCGTCTAAGCGATTGTGGTGTTCTGTTCTTGGGTGTAATAATGAACACAGCATCATTTTGATGTTCCAAAATCCGAACCGCTGAAGACGCAGTGGCTGAGTTTTGTTTTCGAAGGGAATATTCCCCACAATAAACGTCAATGCTTTCATGTTTGCGCAAATCATTTCACCAGACTGCTTTATAAACGAGAACATTGAAAAAGGTATTAGCTCCTGTCTGTAACTCCTCCAGACGCCTCAGAAGTGAGTTTATATTCACAGTATTAAAGGCAGAAGTAAAGTCCATAAATAAAATCCTAACGCATGAATATGCCAAGTCCAAATGCTTTACAGCAATATCCAGTAGTGCGGGTGGCATCTTCTATGGAGGCAAATAAGTCTCATTAATTATTCAAGCTCTTTTCAATAAAACCCATGCAAAAGTAAATATTAGATCATTTTACAGTATAGGAGGTACTGAATATTCTTAGTTTTACAGGGTTTTTTTTTATTTTATTTTTTTAATATATTTTGGAACTTTTTTCAAAACTCAATTACTTTGAAAATAAATGTCCAAATAAAATATATTCTAAATATGCAAAACACTCAATTTTGTGTGTTGTATAAGTCAGATGAAAACATGCTTAAACATTTGAAAACATATAGCATTTTTGATGTTCTCTAATAGTTTAGTAAGAATGTAACAAACAATATTACCAAAACAAATGAAAAAAAAACTTGGATTCAGTGACATTAAATGTACATGTTTTGTTGTTGCTGTGGCCACTGACTGAACACATTTTCTCTTGAAACATGTAAAAGATTAAAAGACATAAATGGTACAGTGTCACACAGGGTTTCAAGTATGTACACTTTTGTTTGACCTTGATGAATGAATGTTCTGGAGGCTGAAATAAATACATTACTGAACACACAGATTTATGAATTAAACATTAAAGGAGAAGTTCACTTTTAAAATGAAAATTCTGTCATCATATACTCACCCTCATGTTGTTTCAAACCTGCATGAATTTCTTTCTTCTGCTGAACAGAAAGGAAGATATTTAGAAGAATATCAGTAACCAAACAGTTTTTGGGTCCCATTGACTTCCATAGTATATTTTTTTCCTACTATGGAAGTCAATGGGACTCAAAAACTCTGTGGTTACTGATATTCTTCTAAATATCTTCCTTTCTGTTCAGCAGAAGAAAGAAATTCATACAGCTTTGAAACAACATGAGGGTGCGTATATGATGACAGAATTTTCATTTTAAAAGTGAACTTCTCCTTTAAACTGGAGAATTTAAAGAAAACAAAGTCACTCATTATGTATTGTCTGTATAATGTTGTCTGCTGGCTTTTCCTTCATCTTGTTTAGATGATCATCAGCAGTCCTGCTTTAATAACAGAGATTAATAAAGATCGAGGGTTCATGTTAACTCTTGAAGCATCAAATTGATACACTGACGGCAACACGAAACAAGATCTGATGGGAAAATATGATTCGTTTCATCTATTACTTTTACAATCAGTGGAGTATATTTTACTGATTGAAAATGGCCAAATCCAGTGTCAGATGAAACTAAGATAAGATCCTGTCCCACACATTCATGATCAATAATTCACTCATTTGATTTCCTCATAATCATATCTTGTTTCTTTAGTGATTTATTGAGTAGATTGTGAAAATGGAATGCACTTAAATAATTGCAAATGTGTATGTTTGAGGAAAACAGCTTATAAATAATACAGAATGATGTTTTTTTGAAAATGCAGATTTTTTTTTGTTATGTTTAGACAGAATATATATTTTGTGGACAGAATAAATAGTTTTTTACAGTATAAATTATAGAAATGCAGAAAGTTAAGTCCATGAGACCGTAGGGTGTCCTTCATTTAAAACACAGAATTTGTACACATGATGTCATCAGTAATAACTGCACATAACAACACACAGACAATAAAAATGATGTAAGTTTATGTGTTTCACATCTTGTGTTACACATGTTCACATCTGGCCTAAGTACATGGAGAGAAACAGAAACAGTGTTATTTTACTATTATTTTATTTTTACATATTATTTAACCTTCTTGCTGCATAAGGACATTTTTGGTCATTTTCAGTTTAATTTATTTGACCATTTTGGCTGTTTTAATGCAAATGGTATGTAATTTGGCAAAATTGTGACTTTTTGGATAAATTTTAAAATTTTGATCCCATGTTGCATAATATGTATAACACACACTGTGTAGATCAAATAGGAACATATAGCACCATAATGACCAAAAATGGCCCATTGAAATCCATTAAAACTTTGTTTAAAGCCGGGGCCGTCATTAATACATGAATCATGACTTATGTTGAAACATCCTTTCATTTTGAAGCAAAAGCATTATATTTGCATTATATAGTGTATTCCACCAGATGACGTCACTACATAGGTATTCCCTATGGGGGAGATGCACGTTATTTTCCTGGTTTCCACTAGGGGCACTATTGACTGTGTTATGAAGCATTTTAATGGCTCAATGATCTAAAATGATGTTTCTGAGTATGTGTGGATGTCTGAGAGCAATGTGTGTCTGCGTTGACAAAAGTGTGCGTGTGTGTGTGTGTGTGTGTGTGTGTGTGTGTGTGTGTAGGGCCTAAATATAATACATGGTGTTTAGGCGAGTGACAAAAATCATAATATCCTGAAGGTCATATTTTACCCTCTCTCTCTATCTCTCTCTCTCTCTCTCTCTGTCTGTCTGTCTGTGTGTGTGTGTGTGTGTGTGTGTGTGTGTGTGTGTGTGTGTGTGTGTGTGTGTGTGTGTGTGTGTGTGTGTGTGTGTGTGTGTGTGTGTGTGTGTGTGTGTGTGTGTGTGTGGTGGTGTAGGATGTGTGTGTGCATTTAGAGAAAGCGCTTCTCACTGCATTGTTTCCTTTCGGTTTGATTCATGCGTATTTTACGCACAGACATGAACCTTTGACACAGCTTCGTTTTTTTTTTTTTTTAGCAGTCTATGTTTCAAAGTTAATTGATAATTTCGCACCTACGTAGAGGCACAAACACAGCCATCCAGTCAGTCCTTAGACAATAATAACACCTTGCATCTTGCGGCAACACAAAGATGTAGCTGCGAGGGATCCAAAACAAAGTCTGCCTTTGTTTTGGATTAGAATAGTTGAGAAATCAGTGTTTATACAAGTGCGGTTGATGCAAAAGTTATAAAGCTGTGCACCTCTTTGGTGCGACCATTTCACTCTCGACAAGATGAAGAAAACCTACACGACCACCGAAGCAGTGGACTACGTTACTGAACCAACAGACAGCGAGCCGGAGTCTGATGGCAGTGTAACGGAGAGCGCCTCAGATGATCCTGCAAATGAGCTGAACAATGACCCCATTTTTGTTTTGAAGTTTTTGATATGTTTGATATGTTTATAGAATTTAGAAAAAAAAAAAAAAAAATTCATGTTCATGGTGATCTTGTAGTTTTGCTTTCTTTCTAGAGCAAATTTTGATGGAGACAGGCACAGGTTATAGTCACCTAGTAGAAATCAGGAAAATATTTGCAATACTGCAGATGTTTGCAGTATGTCAATTATATGAACAATGGTACCAACTGGTGGAAAACAGTAAAAAGTAAATATTTTACCCCAAGGCTTGGTAATGACAGGGTATTTGAATAGAAATTATGATTTTATGATATTATGACAGTGGGTTAAAAAAATTATATTTTAATGGGTTTAAATAGGAACAAATTTGTCCTTAACGCGCTGTGTGATTTTTTAAAAAAAAATCTGACATAGCACAAAAAATAAAAATGCACCAAAAATAATGTTGCTGCTAATCTTTGACATATTCAAGACTGTGATAATCCAAAGCCAAGTTTTTCACTTTCCATTTAGTATATGGAAAATAATTACATTTTTGTGTTTTTTCCTCTTATACAAATTGATGGTATCGTCACCAAAACTGGAATTTAAAGGGTTAAAATCCTGGAATTAAATAAATATTTGGTAGTTATGATGAGGACTGATGCTGGTTAAAAGATTTAACCTAGTAAAAGTGGAAAATAATAATAATATATAACATTTTAAGCAGTGTTTAATATGTGACCATTTTTGGTCTTTAACGCGCTAAGTGTGATTTAACAAAAAAAAAATCTGACATAACACAAAAAATAAAAATGCGTAAAAATCAATGTTGCTGCTAATCATGGACATATACCAGGCTGTGATAATTCCCTCCCAAGAAATCCACCTAGCATGTAGTACACAATTGTTTTTAATTTTTTTAGGTTTTTTTCCATTGATAAAAACAGTGGCATCATGTAAACAAATGGCATTTAAGGGGTTAAAATTCTAAATAGTTTTATGGCAGTGTTTAGAGTAGACATTTTTGTCCCTTAATGCACTCAACCTCGTAAAATATATAATAAGGCATAAAGGTTAAATTATTTTTTTTTTTTTAAATAAGTAGCTTTAGTTTTCATTTTAGGTTTAATATGTTTTTTTTTTATATATTTCTCTTTAGCCTTATTTATTAGGCTATTATTTTTTTATGTTTTAGTACTTCATAGTAATTCTACTTTAAGTTGCCAAGGCATTATTTCTATATTTTTTTCAGTTAGTTTTTCAGCTTTATTTTTAGTAGTTTTAGTTAACATAACACTGAGATTCAGTGTGCGAGTCAACAACAGAACCGAACACAAGTAGCCAGCATTGTTTTATCTGTTTAGTGAAGTAGAAACTCTGAAATAATTACAGCTGTTTGTTTTCAACTGGTGATTCAAGACCCAAAACTGGGTCACAGTTCTGTTCTGTTCTGATCTTGCCTTTAGGTTTGAGAGTTGACTGATACACTGGCTTCAGCAGATACAGTAATGTCCAAATATCTACAGCAAATCTCCCAAACATGAGTGAAGTTTGTTGGAAAATGCAAAGAGTCACAGCACCCTCTAGTGTCAAACTGAAAACTGCACATACATACATTTATAAAACAGAACTCGTGTAGATGGTTTATCTTTGCTACACAGGTGAATTTTCCTTAAAGTAGTCAATCACAGAAGCTATATATATATATATATATATATATATATATATATATATATATAATTTTTATTATTATTTTATTATTAATTATGGATGAATTTAATAAAATAATACATTCTTTATAATGTTAAAGGTTCACTCAGGATTGATATAACATTTGGCCTTCTTCCATAACTACATTATATATATATATATATATATTGTTTGACCATTTTAGAAAATCAGACCAAAGTTTCTGAAAAAAAATTAGTAAACTTATAGTTAACAATTGCTAAAAATCGATCATCTATTTCTCTGATTTGCATTGCTTCGATATGCATCACTCAATTGGCAGCATGACTTTAAGAATAACATTACTTATGCAACCAGATTTTTATTTGTTTTCTTTCACTCCATTGGTTAGTGTAACTTGGTCATGCTCTATCAGTGAATCTATACACAATATATATTGGAGGAAGATGAATGGGTCCCAGATCAACTTTCTTATCTTGCTTGCTGTGTGCTTAAAGTCGGGTCAATAATATTAATAATTGTAAACTCATAACAATAATCACTATTATTATTAAAGGACTTTATAAGGGATCTGGATAATGAATAGGGGATGAATCAAAAGAATCTGTCAAATCCATGCATAATCAATAACACATACAATCATTGGACTTTTAACCCCATTACCAGTTTTATTATTATTTTTGTTGTTGTTGTTGTTGTTGTTGTTGTTAGTAGTTCACACACACACACACACACACACACACACACACACACACACACACACACACACACGCTAAATTTCATTTTTTTTTATTTTTGATATTCAACTTGTAATACTATTTCACAATATTACTGTTTTATGCTTTTTGATCAAACAAATCCTTGATGAACATAAGAATTCCAGAAGCTTCGAAAGAGCGTGTATGTTATGTTGCAAAACGTGCAATCAATTTAATTCTAATCATAAAGCCAGAAGTCTGAAACAAGAAAGTAGAACAAAAGTTCATCAGATTAATCTCATCATTTCCATGCGTCCTCAGAAAGATGTTTTCTTGAACAAGGTTCGATCAGCTTGTAGGAGTTCAGTTTTACAGGAACTCACTGAGAGGACAGTGACTGATTTCCTGAAGAAGAAGAAAAAAATGAACAAACCAATTTAGAAAAAAAGTACAACATTCATGTATCATTTGAATAGAGTTCAAATATGTGTTCATTTCCTGTTATATTAAAATAATTAAATAATGAGTGTAAAGCTTTGGATTTTTATTACCATGTTCCCAAACTGGAGGAGGCAGATGTCATTGTGTTTAAGATAGTCAGATTGTTTATGCTGTACCAGCCCATGGAACGTTTCTTTCTTAATGTCAGCCTGTGAATATAAAGACAAATACACACATTTGTCATGAATGTAATTAGATCAGAATATTTACCTATAAAAGCCATATTGAGTTCATTGACAGGAAACACTTACCGTATGAATGAACTTCAACAGAGCAGAGGAGAATTTATCCGAGAGGTGGACGTTCCTGGTTGAGTCGTGATCAGTGGGCTGGTTCTCGTCAGTCGAGACATTTGAGGTCAATGCATAAACTAGAGGACCAGATTTCTTTCATTTTTTATATGGATTATGGACACTCAACTTTTCAATAAAAGCTAGTGTGAGCACAACTCGTGTTACTTTAAAGGCAGGGCCATTAGTTGTGGTTTTCATAAAATCTTACCATTTACAGTTTCGGAAAGGTCTTGGAACATTGATGCAGAGAAACTGCTGGCCATCAATATCACCATCTGTATACATGTTGAGGAAACAGTAAGAGATACAGTCAACTCATTCTCTTTACTTCAGGTGTTTTATATCACTAGGATGTTTTTGCCCCTTTCGATAGCTTTACATAGCAGTTGTAAAAGCAGTTCTGTTGTGACTGTTGAGTAAGATGGACCTGCTAGAAGCAGAAGAGAAGCTAGAAGAAACACAAGGTTTGGATTTCCTTTCAGATTAAAGATTGTCACATTTGGACATTTGTCAGGAAGTGATCTTTAAGTTCAATTTACTATTAAACAGAGTCCATGTTTGTGTGTGTGTATATATATATATATATATAATTATGTAAAAATTAATTGAATACATACCTTTGAGTATTTTTTATTTTCACTCATTTTGTTGATTGCGCTTATGAGATCAGCGGCACCAAGCTGTCATTGTAAGAAGTCAGAAACAGGTTAATCCATGGATTTACATACAAAATCTTGGATTTATTATTATATTCCCTGAAATGTCATGCTAAATTCTAAAATCCATAACAGTAATAAATAAATAGTGTAATTTTTAAGATTATTGTTAAGATGATTACTTAAAAAACAGAACAAAAAACTAAATAGACTTTTTACTGTAGATAATTGTTGGGATAAATGATTGTGTATAATATTGTAATATTGTATATATATATATATATATATATATATATATATATATATATATATATATATATATATATGTATATTTTATCTTTGCTTTTTATACTTACTGACTGCTCAGGAAATTCAAAAGTGCCTTTAGTTCCCAGACCGGTCATGTAGACGTATATGTTGTCATTTGCTTCACTGCATTAAATAAAATAATAAATTTGTCATCATTTTAGTTGCAAATTCATATTACAGGGCCAAGCACGGAAGCGGCACATCCGTTACAATGATTTAAATTGTACAGAGCATCCCAGGTGATAATTGCAAAGCGGTTTCTAAAAATGTGATACAATTTCTTTTTGGCCAGTAGGTGGAGCTTTCATCTAATTCAAAGAAAATTGTGGCAATTTGACTAACACATTGACAAATGTTGCTAAAAGTTGCAACGTAAACACCTGTGCTGCTTCCTCACATTCAGTGCTTGGCCTTTAATTAACTGCACAAAAGTTAAATATTACTTTAGGTATAATAATAATAAACATTGTATTTATAAACATATTTATAGCATTGAATGATTTCTTCTTAACAAACAAACAAACAAACCTTTTTATGACTTTTTTCCCTGTCCTGTCCTCCCCTTGAAGAGCAGCCAGGAAGTTCTTTGGGGTCACATCCTGTAAGATCACAATTGTCATAATTGATCACTATCATCGTAAGTTGTAATTGTGCTCAGATATAAAATAAAAAAACATCAAAACCACATTTAACATTACAAATGTTACCTCTCCAGTGTAGTCCTTCGGAACTCCTAAGTACACGTTTGTGTCGTCGACCACGCTGGCAATGTGTCCACCAGGGTTTCTGCCGGCAGAGAAGAAAAGTGTTAACAATCTATCATCCCTTTCTGTGATGATGTTTCCACAATGATTCAATCAAGGAAAGTGTTTTATATTTTAATAAAAAAAAATAAAAAAAAAAAAAAATTACACTATAGGCCTTCTACTTTACTACATTTCACAAAATTTACATTTTAACACTATACCACGTGTTATATTGACATTAAATAACAACAACAACAAAAAAAAAAACTAAAAAAAAACTAGTTAATGCTATGAGGGTGTATCTAACATGGCTGAGGGAGTGACAGTAAATTTGACATCTTTCTCTCTTCTGACTTTCATAATCAATCTCTCTATTTGGAAATGCTGCTGTTTCATGCATTTAAAAAAAAAAAAGTTTTTTTTTTTTTCCTTTTGCAATTGCGGCAAATGGAAATGCAAAAAATGATATTTACTGTAGGCCTATAGTCTTCCGTTCACCCCTCTTTTGTTTCTGAGAACCCCGGAAATGTGACAAGGGTCCGTTACACTGTTGTTCCTGCATACTATTTACTAGCAGTATGTTTAGCACTGAAGATTGAGATCAACCATACTTAAAAGATTCAGGAAATTACTCACTTGGGGTTGCGAGCGATGTCATCATACATCATCACCACAATCTGCTCATCAGGAATTCCATAACTCTTAATTTTCTGATATAAAGCGCACACATTGGCCTGAAACACACATGAAAAAGATGATTTCCATGTTCACTTACTGTCATCATATACAAACTGTGGTTCAGCACACCTTGAGGAACTATGAGCAATATGTCTTTGCTAGTGAAAAGAACAAAATAAAAAAGGACAAACCTGGTGTCGGTAATTTCCCCAGCCCTTTGAGCCGGCGACGAGGAGAACCCATTTTTTTCCAGACATTTCTTGAGCCTTTTCAAAGCAGTCTAAAAAATAATAATACTAACATTTTAAAACTAAATTGAAAGTTCTAATTATTTTAATTGGCTAACATGTACTTTTGTGATGACTCATTTATAATATAGAGCACAGAGAAGAACACAAACAAGTAAGCGATGTGTTATAAAGTTTATGAGAAAATAACAAGAGCTAAAGTTTTTAGAGAAGTGTTGCTTTCTGTTCATCAAGTGCTGAAATGTCAATCAATCGCCATGATGTTAAAAATACTAATTTACCTGGTCAAGAAATGTTCAAAGTTTCTATTTAGCCTAATTATCTTCATAATTAAATACAAATGCTAAAAGTGTTCAGGGTTTTAGATTATTGATGTAGTCATTGATCATATATGTCATCATACCTGTGTTGAGTGTCAGGTGTTCTTCTTTTTCTGTCCAGTCGTGTTCTGCTGCTTTTAGTCAGACGATCACTGTCCTTATATAGGCAGTTTATTACTGTCATTTGAGACACACGGATGGAGAGTTCATGCTGGTGGGAGGGTCCGTTTAATATTATGCAATATTTCCCATATTTACTTTGACAGCAGTTGAAGTGGGAAAAGTAGCCACTCCCCTGTGTGTCATCTAGTATGAGCAAAAATTATGAATTAAATATATTTTTTTTGTAGTGAATACAGTTAAAGAATACAAAATGTATGCATACGTTTTGTTGTATTATTGGCTGTTGTCTCAGTTCGAAGGCTCCTCCAAATGCAGGATGTTTTTGAGATACATTTTTTTTTTTTTTGAGTGTCAAATTACACTTTTAAACTTTTTTGAAAAGACTGTTTGAAAAACGGTATAAAACTCACATTAAGTTACTTTCCTGCTTCAATTTGCATCTTGAATAAACTCCTGCAACAGGGTTCACCGCTATTTCCCATTTTTGTCGTTACAGTGGATAAACTCTGTATTTTATTTATTTGTACAATTTCTCTCTATAAAAGTGGTACTCAGTGAAACTATCTTCAGACCAAGTCTACAAAACTGCCCACAGACTGCTGTAGTGCTCACTGTATGAAGAGTTTAGTGACCTAAATGCATTTACTGATGATCTAGTGCTCATGTGTGAAAACACTTACAGCACTTACAAACTAGCTTAGTTTTGAAAAAAAGAAAGACATTATTTCCCACCTTGAATTTCTATTTATAGTGAAAATATAATAAGCATATACTGTATACAGTGTATGTGCTCACAGGAATAATGGTTTACCTCAGGCATTGATGAGTCATTTTCGTTAAAATATTTACAGGAAATGATTTGCATATTAATCTCTGTCTAATGGAGTGATTGCTGAAGCGGATTGTTTCCATAAATAACATTTGACGGTTCAGTGAAAGAATAACTTATTCTGGATCATTTATTAAAAATAACACGGAAAAATGATATGAAACATTTGATCTTTGATTAAAATGAAAATAATTGTAGAGTTGAGAAATGAGAAAATCTCATTCTGGAATTTTTGACATCAGATCTCCTGATCTTTCTTGCCAATGAAAATCTGACATTTGTTTGAGAAATGCCCCATTCTAGGTAATATTGACCTGGATTTCCATCTTTGCCTCATTTTGGATGAATGTTGAGAGAGAGAAGGAAGCCAGTCAGATCATCTACTCTCTCTCATTTTGAATGAACGTTGAGAAAGAAGACAGAGGTCAGATCATCTCTCTAACAACTGTCTTTTGTGGAAGCCAAACATTTTCTTCACAATGTCTTTTGCTTCACTTGAATTCACCAAGGTAAATGTGGTAAATTCTGGCACTACCCCCGTATCAACCTCCATAATAAACCATCTTGCTTTACCATTTTCAAGAATCCAGCAGTGGTTTGGTGTAAAACTAGCACAAATGCATCTTTTCAATGCTTGCATGCTCATTTTATCAATATTCGGGATTGAATCAGGTATATTCAACTTGGTGAAGAGCTGGAGTGTGTTGAATATATTCAGCTGCTGTAAATAGCTTGGTTCAGATACAGTATTCAGAAGATAACCTATAATTCTCAACCATTCAATGGATCTGTTGAACAAGGAGACAACAATATGATAACAGTAAACCATGATGCTGGAATGATATAACAATTAAACACAGCAAATCAATGATACTGTATGCTATGGAAGCTTGTTCCAAAAAAAAAGGTAAACTTTTTATCTCACAATTCTGACTTTTTTTTTTCTCAGAATTGCGTGATATAAACTCGCAATTGATGAAGTTCTAAACGTTGGTTCGTGAGGATCCTATACGTTCAGTCCCGTCAGTCATCATTATGATCTCTCTCTCTCTCTCTCTCTCTCTCTCTCTCTCTCTCTCTCTCTCTCTCTCTCTCTCTCTCTCTATATATATATATATATATATTTATATATGTACACACTACTGGTCAAAAGTTTTAGATCGGTAAGATTTTTATGTTTTTAAAAGAAGTCTCTTCTGATCAGTGTTGATTTATTTGATAAAAAACAATAAGAAAAAAAAACAGTATTATTGTGAAATATTATGACAATTTAAAGTGACTGTTTTCTATTTGAATATATTTTAAAATGTAATTTATTCCTGTGATCAAAGCTGAATTTTCAACATCATTACTCCAGTCTTCAGTGTCACATGATCCTTCAGAAATCAGTATAATATGATGATTTTATGCTCAAAAAACATTCATTATTCATTATTTTCAATGTTGAAAACAGTTGTGTACAATTTTTTTTCAAAATTCATTGATGAATAGTTTCGTTTCAGATCGTTTCGCTGGATAAGACCCTTATTTCTCGACTGGGATCGTGTCGAGACTTTGAAGCTGCATTGAGACGGACATTTGAACTTTCTTTGAACATTTGAATGGTTGGTTGCCATTGAAGTCCATTATATGTATATATTAAAATGGCACAGTTAGATAATAGTTTAATAGTTTGCATCCCTGATTATTTCTGTTTCTATTGTAAAGCTATTAAAATGTGTTTAGCTAGTTAGGCTACATCTTATCTCACACTTTGACCGTTAAGTGTCGCGCTAAGATTCGCGCTCAGAAGTTAGGCCTACTGTTTGACACGAGCACTGAGGCAGCTCAGACGAGAAGGTCGGTCATCGGCGTTGTGCAATATCCTTGCAGCACCGTCCAATAATATAGTTAATATTAGGCAATTATTTCACAACCTTTACTGTATCCACCTTATTCCTGACGACCTCACTGCGGTTTGAATTATGGGTTGCACTTCCGGTTTGGGGAACTTCCATCCAGAAAGGCTGAAACGAATAATTTCAAATCATAAGGTTGCCCTACAAATAAAGCTAATCCGTCAGTTTGACTGGATGAGCCGTCAATTTCCCTTCATGATTTTTTTCAGACATCATGAGCAAGGCCGGCGCTCCGCACACGCACATCACGCACTGCGCGTAGGGCACCAAGTGCTTGGGGGGGGGGGCACCAAAAAATCTGGGTCGTGAAAAATCATCACAATAGGCTATCGATTTAAATAGTAGGTTACATGGGGTTTAATTTGTCGTTTAATGAGATGTAGCCTAATACATGTTGTCAGTGCCAATATATCAACACATTCTCATACCCAAGACGTCACTTTTTGTCACTTTCAACCATGCTTCAATATCTGACGCTCAAAGCACCCTTTAGCGTCCATATGTGACGCTTCGGTTATGGGTAGGTTTAGGCGTCATGTAACTGACGCTTTCGAAAGCGTCAATATCCGACGCACAAAGCACCCTTAGCGTCAATATGAGACGCTTCGGTTGGGTAGGTTTAGGTCTGTGGTAGGGTTATGCGTCTCATATGGACGCTAAAGGGTGCTTTGAGCGTCAGATATTGAAGCATGGTTGAAAGTGACGTCTTGGGTATGAGAACGGGCTGAATATATAGATCCGCCAACCAAACTAACATGTATCTTAATGGTCTAGTGGAAGAGCTTTCGCCAGTCGTGTCAGAGGTTCTGAGTTTGAATCCGCCCTTGTACAGAATTTTTTTTCCCGTATAGTTTTTTTCTCTCATCAAAACGATTATGTTCATCAGTGGTTGTATATCAAGCAGGGACACGCAAACGTTTGCATTATGTTTTGTGATTTCAACAGAACGAATAGAGAGTATCCGCAACGCAACGGATTGAAGCGCGCGTCGAGTGAAGACAGTGCGGTGCGTGCGCGTGCGGTGCGTGCCCGTCTACCAGGACATTTCCAGAGCACTTCATGCTTCCTTCAGCAGGCAAGATTTATGGAGATGTTGACTTCATTTTCCAGCAGGATTTGCACCTGCCCACACTACCAAAAGAACCAAAACCTGGTTCAATGACCATGGTATCACTGTGTAATTACTGTGTGATTTCATGTAATATTCTAATTTTCTGGGATTTTGATTTTGTGGGTTGCATAAGCTGTAAACCATAATCATCAAAATTATAACAAATAAAGGCTTGAGATATCTCACTTTGCATGTAATGAGTCTATATAATATATTAGTTTCACCTGTTAAGTTGAATTCTTGAAATAAATCAACTTTCTGATGATATTCTAATTTTATGACCAGCACCTGTATATATATATATATATATATATATATATATATATATATATATATATATATATATATATATATATATATATATTGTCTTTTGATGAACGAAAACATTTTCTATCATACAGTTTTTCTCAATTGTTTGTACACATTTTCTGAAAGCATGCCTCATATTCTCAGAACTCTACACACAAATCAAAAAACACACACACAATGGGCAAAACCCATCAATTCTCCTGCAAAAAGAAACTTTACATTCAAAACAATGTTATTTCTTCTCAAAATGGTATTTTGTTTTCAAATGACACACACAAACCATCATATGAATAGACATTTATAAGAACCAGTTGAACACTGATGTGCTCAATGTAAAACTCTATGATGAATGGAAAACACTTCTTCTCCATTCATCATAATGACTTAGGCCTTTTTTTGGTTCAGTGTTACACTTACTACAGACAGTACATACATACAGTAAGTGTGTTGTAAAATAATTGAGAATATTGTTTTTATACTCAGAACACACAAATACATGGTAACAAATATATTTTATTTTTCCCACAAAAACAGTGTACACAGTGTACATCTCAACCAACACAAAGTTGTTCATACAGTGGTCTACATACAAAACAACAGAAGAAAAAAAAAAAAAAAAAAAAAAAAATTCCAATGTTGGCATATTGTGCTTGTGTTGGCTCACCTGTTGCCCTTTTATGCTATAGCTCTGATTGCTAATTGTAAAACTGTGTGACGGGTGTTTGCCCATGTGATGAGTCAGTGTGCATATTTGAATGGCAATGTGTTCCTTGTGAAAACAAGATATTTTCTGAAGTGACACGATCGCTTTATGTGATGAACAGATTGAATTTAGGCTTTTATGCACAAAGAAACTTCATCAACTCACACATCAGTACTGTATGTTTTTTAATTAACAAAAAACATACAGTACCAGTAAAAAGTTTGGTCACACCTTCTCCTTTATTATTTTCAACATTTTACATTAATACTGAAGACATACAATCTATGAAAGAACACATGGAATTATGCAGTGAACAAAAAAGTGTTAAACAACCCAGAATATGTTTTATATATTTAGATTGTCGAAAGTACGTTCAGCTTTGATGACAGCTTGGCACACTCATTCTCCCAGTCCGCCTCATGAGGTAGTCACCTGGTTGAATGGTTTTCCAGCAATCTTGAAGGAGTTCCCAGAGGTGTTGGCTGCTTTTCCTTCACTCTTCGGTCCAACTCATCCCAAACCATCTCAATTGGATTTTGATCAGGTGATTGTGGAGGCCAGGACATCTGATGCAACACTCCATCACTGTCCTTCTTGGACAAATTGCTCTCACATAACCTAGAGGTGTGTTTGGGATCATTTTCCTATTGGAAAACAAATGATGGCCCCACTACTGGTGCAAAGCAGATGGGATAGCATGTTGCTGCAAAATGCTGTAGTAGCCATGCTGGATAAGTGTGGCCTAAATTTTGACTAAGTCACCATAGCCCCTTTCACATAACGTGATGATCCCAGGAAATTGACGGGAAATTGCCAGAGCGACTTCTGTGTGAACGTAAACACGACCCGGGATTGATGCCGGCATCGATGCCGGGTTGGGGACCTTGTAACATTGCGGTGTTCAGTCCCGGAAAGCGCGCTGTGTGAACAAAAGCCGTAATAATGCCGTGTCGTAATGATGACGCTGAAGCCGAGATCGTTCGCCAGCTGTGAAACGATACGTAATGCGCAAGTTTATGATCGAATCAGAGAAAAAAAAAATGCACAAGCGTGGAGAAATCGCAGCTCATAAGCAAACTTAAGACACTACTGAGACATTACAAGTCACATCGATGTCACGTGTGTTTACTGGATTTTTACGGGTTGTGTGTGAACGCACTGGCAGTGTGAATGAACCAAAATCAAATGAACCCGGGTCAAATCCCGGGTCACTTTATCCGTGTATTTTCCGGAATCTCTGTGTGAAAGGGGCTCAACAGTGTCACCAGAAAAGCCCCCCCACACCATCACACCTTATGCTTTCCATGGGAACCACACATTCAGGAACCATCCGTTCACCCTCTACAACTAACAAAGACAGTGTTTACAACCAAAAATCTCAAATCTGGACTCATCAGACCAAGGGACAGTTTTCCACTGATCTAATGTCCATTCCTTGTGTTTTTGGCCCAAGCAAGTCTCTTCTGCTTGTTGTTATTCAGAAGTAATGGTTTCTTTGCCATGCAGTCTCCTCTGAACAGTGGATGTTGAAATATATCTGCCACTTGACCTCCGAGAAGCATTTATGTGGGGATAATCTGAGGTGCTGTAAATCGGTGAGAATTTCCTTTTCTGGGACGGTCCTCACGAGAGCCAGTTTCATAATAGCGTTTGATGGGTTTGGCGACTGAACTTGGAGACACATTCAAAGTTCTTGAGATTTTTTGGATTGACTGACCTTCATTTCTTAAAGTAATGATGGACTTTCTTTTCTCTTTACTTAAGTGAGTGTTTCTTGCCATAATATGGATTTGTATAGTAGTTGTAGAAGCACTAATACGGTTTTCTTTGATCACTTTCTTAATGTAGACTTATAGCTATTTTCCCAGTTTGTATATCTGTTTTGTTTTTCATGCTACTGTAATAACCAATGTTAAGTCTATTTTCCCCCAATCCGTAAAAAGCATTAAACAAATTAATTAACGGAGCTTGTTTTGTCTGTCAGCAGAATATGATGTGCTTTTCCCCCACCAAAATAACTTTGTCGACTTAATAATTATCATTACAATTTCAAGAGCAATAATCAACCATAATTTACACTTCACAAACACATGGTTTTACTGACACCTGCAGTCTGTTGTAGCCTGTGTTATTGTAGTGTATGGTGTGTAGTTTTGAGGATTAGAGGTGAGGAGACTTGCATTCATCAGTGTCACACACACTTTGGTTCATAAATCTAAATGCACTGAAGTGTGTTTCTGTCTCCAGCCACCTGTGACTCTCTGTGGAAGAATGTGTGTATATTAGCTGTGGAAATTCCAACTGCAATACTGTCCAGTCTGTCTGACAATAATAACACCAAAGAAAGTGAATTCTTCTTTCTGTAACTTTATTACAATATCTTATATTCGTGACTGGGGCAGGTTGTCACAAATACTTTTTTTTTCTTTGTGTGTGTGTGTGTGTGTGTGTGTGTGTGTGTTATTTCTTTTTTATCTTATAATGACAAAATGATCAAATAATTAGAGAAATGAATCGTACACTGTAACAAATGTTTGTTTTTTTTTAATTATAAATAAAACAGTATATTTCACAAGAAAGGTACTTTCTTTCCACTTCAAAATGTAATGTGTAATTCAATGTGCTACTTGCTGTTTCTTTGAAATTGTGAAATTTACTAGCAAATTCTGAGTGAAAATTGTTTACACCAATTTTTTTATTTTTTTTTTATGGTTTTTATAGGATAATGATTTCTACACTGGATTTTTTCACAACCCAAGCATTAAACTTCTTTTAAAACACAGAATGCATACAGAATGCATACAGATAATACACTGCGCTGGCAACAAAAAGACAATAAAAACCATGACATATAACTGTATGCATTTTGCATGTATTTTACAAAACTGAACACAAGGCGGCAGCATTGTTTTATCTGCATTTAGTGATGTAGAAACTCTGAACTGAAATTTCTCATACTGTAATGGTCTCAACGGATGGGTTGAAAAATGGGTCACAGTTCTGTTCTGAATCTTTAATTTTCCAATAAAGGTTTGAGAATTTACTGAAATACTGCCTACAGTATAATGTTATGAGATTGCACTAAATCCAGAAAATGTTCAAAACTGCATTGTTGGAAAATTCAAAAAGTCAAAGCGCCCTCTAGTGTCAAACTGAAAAACTGCACATAAAATATCATCTCTAGCTACACTGACACTATTAGAAGAACCAAATTTGACGGTAAATCTTTAAAATGAAGTTCCATTTGTTAACAAGGTTAACAAAAACTGCTCCAAACTTCTCGATCCAGCTACTGGACTAGTTCTAAGCTTTGGGTGTAACAGCTCTGGAACGTCATGAGCAGTAGTGTAACTCTCTGATGTTTGATGCAGAAACCTGAGAGAGGTGAGATGGGATCAGTGCACTATTCTGTGACCGAGACCGAGTGCCTGTTCTGGAGCCGTTCAGCCTCACAGGATGTGTGACGACTCAGACACTCTGGAGGAACATTTGAATTTCACAGCCCGTCATTAAAAGACTCTTATTCCTGTGTCAGGTAGACTTACACGTAATCAATTACCTCGTCACAGTGATTTTTCCCTCTAATATTTTGTCTCATTTCAAACCTTTCAGAGTGAATTCTATCTAAAGTTGCCTCTGCTTATGATTAGGCTTTTGTTTCTCTCTCTCAGCTACTTTTCACTTCACATTTCTGGATCAGATTGCACCTAAACACCACACCTATATGTGCTTATTGAACGTGTAAGTCCATCTAAATCGATCCAATGGTGGTATCCGATAGAACGAGTGAAGGTCTCTGCGCGTTACTGTCTTTTCCACGTGGCAAAGTAATTTAGTTCTGATTAAACTTATATGACTCCATTTTATCACGGCCTCGAATTTAGGTTAGAAAGCCACTTGGTTAAAGCCACAGTATGGAATTTTTCTCCACTAGGGGTCACTAACCTCTTTACAATAACAAAGGCGTAGTTTGATGACGCAACACATGCTAAGAATTATGGATGTTGTCGTCAACGTCAAGCCGACCGATCTAATAATGTTTATGGATGACTGAATACATCGATGCTTTTATCATGACTGTGATATGAAGCAGTTCGGGATTGCTAAGAGACAGCTATCAGCTCCACACGCGACGCGAGTCCCGCGGATATAAAAGGAATATGGACATTTCATTCTACCGAACTACACGCAAGTGCAGAATTACAACTCACAGGTCAGTTTATTAGACAAATTAAACTTGTGAGGTAACACAGCGCTGTTTCACTTGGTCTAACATTACACTATCACACTAAACTGCATTTGAATGTGTTGAAATGTATGTGTTAGTTTGTCTATATGAGACTAGCAGTAAGCTAGATCAACATTAGAATAACATACAGATCATATTCTAACATTTTATCATTGTTGAACTATATAACATTGATTAGTTTTATGTAAATGTGCTCACCTGTTTAATCAGAGGGCTCTGCTCATAGCTCTGGTTACCATGGCAGTACGAGCGGAAACCATAGGCGGAAACCAGGGACAACGCGGATATGACGCCATTGACTGCGACAAACCGAAAATAAAGAAATGTCCCGTGTCTAAAAATTAAATAAAAATTTCTCCTGGTTTGAAAGTTGTTGGAAACAGTCGGGATAATGTAAGTACACAACTAAAAAAAATATCTAACATAGATATAGTGATTTTTGCTAATTTTAAAGCAAAAAAGTTACATATTGTGCCTTTAATGGTCATTTATATAATAGTTTAGCAGCACATTTGATTATTCTTTTCAACTCTTTACTTATATTTTACCCATTCATGTTATGAAGCTATGTCGCTTTGAGGTCCTCACTCCTTCTGTTTAATGCGGGTCTCACGATCACAAACTCGCCAGCTTCGGTCACTAAACAGAGGTAATTGGCTATATACCCGAGATCGGTCACATTCATGCTTACACAATCAAAGATATAACAGATATAAATCGACCAACATTACTTGTCTTATAATAGCTTTGGATTGGCCATGCTGTGGTTTCCCATGTACACTTTTCTAAAGTAACATTAAATTAAAACAGAGGTAAGGCACACCCAGATTTAGGTTGATCAAGCAGCATTTTGATAGCCTGGGTGCCAGCCCGAACCCCGCCCACAACATTTTTTGGTCGGGAAGTTCGGTCTGGACTCGATCCGTTGAGGAGTAATTATGCCCGGCTCCCAGAAGGCCGGGCCAATCAAATTGCCAGGGCGGGCTTTAATCGATGATGGACAGATGATCTGCGGTTACGTAATCACCCACGTCACCAAAGAGCGCTTGGGTTGAACTGGTTTTCAACAAAGACGACTGCAGCAGGAGAATTGAGATGTTTAGATTCCTCTATCGCGTCTGTTATAAAAGAAATTGACAGCGCATTCATTTTAAAAGATGAACAGAGAAGGCATTTGTCGATCGGAAAGATGTGTTTGCCGTCCTTCCTACGGGATTCGGCAAAAGTTTAATTTATCAGCTGACTCCGATGGTCGCTAAGAAGATGGGACGCAATGAAAACGCTGTGGTCATTGTGGTTTCTCCTTTGGTCGCCCTCATGGAGTGCTTTATTATTACTTTACTCATTACTTTACTACTTCTTCCTGCGTGTGTGCAGTTGAGCTCTGTTGACAACTATGCGTGGCTCACTGCGTTGCTCTGATTGGTTGTAGGTCTATCCAATTGAGTTCAGAGTTTTTTTTTTTTCCCTGGTTCGGTTGAGACACGCCTCATAATGAAATCCCCATGGAGCAGTATCAGACTCACATTCTGCCTAGAATATGAGTATGACGAAGTCAGGCTAGCATTTTGATGTCCTAAACGGAAATTCACTTCTTGTCTTTACAAAACCAAGTACACTTAAATTAGTGCCAAATATTAGTCTTCACTAATATGACGCAACCTTTGCGGTAACATACGAATCCGTTTAATCGACTTGGGAAAACAATATCAGAGCAAGTCAGAATGAAATCAAATGTAACAATTTATTATGTCAGGTAAACGTATCATGCCAATTTCATTATCGGTTCAAAGATAATCAATACACTACCATTAAATGCTCAGAGATAAAGAGTAAAAGATGTACCTGACTCAAGAAATACATGATGACACTCCACATCACGGGCTAATTTGAGCTACAAATCGCCCTGAGCCTCTTGTTGCATTTCTTTATATAGACAAACTTATTTCACATGGAAACATTTGCTAACAGTGGGAATTTGGATTCAGAGTTTACACCTTTTGGGCAGGATGCCATTTGCCTGGAAGACACACCCTCCTCTGTGTGCAAGTTATCTCTTAACTGTTAAGAACTTTTTTACCTTTTGGTTTACTTCTTTAGGAATGAGACCTTTGTACCAGTCGCACTGAGACATTTCAAATTATTTCAAACATGTAAAATACTGTATGATAGTTACTCATATTAAACCATATAGTTTTTGGGTGAATTTCAGGTGATCTCAGCATGAGAGAGAGAAGTAATGGGGGAATGGGGGGTCAAGGAAAAGAGATGTAGATAAGGATGATTCTGAGGCGAGACTTGCGTCTCGAATGGTGATACTAATTTCACAAGAGAGAGTTCAAATGTTAATTTCCTTTGTTTTCTCCGAGAGTTGCCCTCTCTTCCAGTTCTTCCAGTTTTTCCAGTCTTACAAACATTTCAATAATGGGAAGATATCCACACTCCACATAAAATATGGCGAACAAGTACTTTTCTGTCACATTTTAATGTACTTCCAAACACCTCTCGTTGTTTGTTACATAAATCAAAGTAACTTCAGTATACAGTAAAGGTGAAAAGTCTCAGCGTAAAAGCCATTTAGTGCTACATTTCGGCACTTTACTCCGTCAACTTTAATTTGTAAGAGTTTTACACTTAAAGCACAGAGAAATTGGCACACACACACACACACACACACACACACAGGAAACTTTTCTTTCATTAACAAGATATCATTTTCTGTCCTTTTTCAACAGAAGTGATCTTTCTCCTCATTTTTCACATTACTGGTTGTGGTCTATGAAAATCAGTCAAAAAGTCAAAACTCAAAAGGGTTTTCCTACATCACATTTCTCTGATAATTCAGCCTTTTTCTTTAGTTCAAATTCATCCATTGTCTCATATTCATCAGAGCAGAGTGCAGTTACCCATCATGCTTCACCCTGAACATGATTGACTTGGAACAGTATCTAAATTAATAACAAAACAATATCTAATTTGAGCAGAATAATGCAGGTTGCCAACTTTTCTTAAAAACTGCAGTGCCATAGCTTTTTAATCTATTAGGGCTGTTTGCACAGGAAAAAATATTGCAAACATATGAGACAGTTTTAAATTCTGTGGTAAAGCAGCTCTACGAAAGGCCATAGTATGATTAGTTGAGTTTAGATTTTAGTTTAACTTATCTTGGTAATACAGCATTATTAAGGAAACAAGGATAACAATGCACCATGCTTAATGATCTATAAGATCTGGCCCAGAATAGTATCAGATCCAATAAAACCCTGCACTCTAAAAAATTGTGGGTTATTTTTTATTTTATCCATAAATTCATTATTGTGCTGTATATCGTTTAATTTTATTCAAAGCAACATACATGGGTGTGATAGGGGTCACCTAAACGTGTCGCTTCGATCTTTTCGCGTGATGGAAACGCCTGATTCCTTGCATAAAATGTTATGATTTTATTCAAAAAGATACAGAATAAATACGTATGATGTTAAAATATGTTCTCAGAACTGTACACTGATTGTTTATGGACAGGTTATGGAGTCAGTCACAGCATATCTCGGCTATGAGTAAAACGCAGGGCGGTGGTCTGAAGTTAGAAGTTCCGCCGCTGAACATGATACAAGTACAGGCACGAGATCCAGCGCTGTTAACGGGACAACAGAGACTGGTCAATTACACTTGAATTACTTATAAATGTTTATTTTTTACTTCTCTAATAGTTGTTAAACGAGCATAAACGTTGGAAATGTGTATTTAAAATTATATAAAATATATTGTAAAATATGATTGAAAATAAAGGAATTATCATGCAAGCCAGTGGTTGTATCGAGTAGCCTATTTTAAAAAAGTTTAGAGGATTTAAATTAATACGTAAACATGAATTCATGTATGGAATAAAAAAAAGAAAAAAAAAAGAAGCTAGTATTATAGTAAAAATTAATCAACTGTTCTGTGTTTTAAATCAAACCATTATGCTGGGTTAAATAAACAACCCAATTTTCTGGGTAAAATTAACCCAACATGTGTTTGCTCAGCCCTTTATATTTACCCAGCCCTTGGGTTGTTTTTAACCCAGTGTTTTTGTTGTTTGTGAGTGTGCTTATCTCACACTCATGAATTATGAGAACTCTGGGAATTAAAATGTGGAGGATGCATGACATTTTATGGGTAATGAATTTCACCAAACACAATGTAACACCAAAACCTTAAATTCCTAAGTGTGGATGCATGGAGATTAAAACATTTAGGCCTGGTTTCACAGACAGGGTTTAGATTAAGCCAGGATTAGGCCTTTAAGTAGCTTTTATAAACAAACCCTAGAAAAAACAAATGTTTAACTGGTGTACATCCTGAGACCAAACAATGGCACTGACATATTTTAAGATTTAGTGCAAGTTGCTTTCAATTAAAAAAGCTCATACATGCATTTTAGGGTCTTTGGTGTTTTATGCCCCCAACGTCGCCTTCCAGGCAGCGAGGGGATGGGTAGGTTTAAGGTTGAGGGTAGGGTTAGCTGCCTCTAAGGAGCCATTGGGGGCATAAAACACCATCGAGCGCATTTTAGTCTGATACTAAACTTAAGCCTTGTCTGTGAAACCGTGGGCTAAAAGGATAAAATAATTAGAGCTTCATGTTCTTGAATTAATTTATATGTTTAACAGCTGTGCAATTAAAATGCTGCCGTTGAATGAATGAGTTTGTGAGTTAAAACGATAAGCAAATTTTGATATTGATGGCTGAAACACACAACAAAAAAGTTAGGACAGAGGCAAAAAAAAAAAAAAAAAAAGTGAAAAGATTATCCAAGTTAGATTATCAAACTCTTTTGAAACAGTCCAAAATGAGCAGGTGAATTTGCATTAGGTGAGGGAATCGTGATTGGGCGTGAAAGAGCTTCTCAGTCTTTGTAAGCAAAGATGGGTCATGGCTCACCACTTTGTGCCAAATATCATGAGAGAATTGTCCAACAATTCAAAAATTATATTTCTCAATGCAAGATTGCAAAGAATTTTTGTCTTTCAACATCTTCCATTCATAATACTGTGAAAAGATTCAGGGAATCCAGAGGAATCTTGGTCTGTGTATGGCAAGGCAGGAGACCTCTGTTGAATGTGCGTGACCTTCGAGCCCTCAGATGGCACTGCATGAGAAACCGTCATGCTACTCTGATAAATACAGCCACATGTGCTCAAGAGTACTTTGGAAAACCGTTTTCACTTAACACAGTCTGACACTGCATCAAGAAATGCCACTTGAATCTCTGTTACGCAAGGAGAAAGCTATACATGAGTTCTAACAGAGATTCCGGCGAGTTCTCTGGGCCCAAGGTCATCTCAGATGGTCTAGAAGACAGTGTGTGCTGTGGTCAGATGAGTCCATGTTTCAGCTAGCCTGACTTCGTCATACTCATATTCTAGGCAGAATGTGAGTCTGATACTGCTCCATGGGGATTTCATTATGAGGCGTGTCTCAACCGAACCAGGAAAAAAAAAAACTCTGAACTCAATTGGATAGACCTACAACCAATCAGAGCAACGCAGTGAGCCACGCATAGTTGTCAACAGAGCTCAACTGCACACACGCAGGAAAAAGTAGTAAAGTAATGAGTAAAGTAATAATAAAGCACTCCATGAGGGCGACCAAAGGAGAAACCACAATGACCACAGCGTTTTCATTGCGTCCCATCTTCTTAGCGACCATCGGAGTCAGCTGATAAATTAAACTTTTGCCGAATCCCGTAGGAAGGACGGCAAACACATCTTTCCGATCGACAAATGCCTTCTCTGTTCGTCTTTTAAAATGAATGCGCTGTCGATTTCTTTTATAACAGACGCGATAGAGGAATCTAAACATCTCAATTCTCCTGCTGCAGTCGTCTTTGTTGAAAACCAGTTCAACCCAAGCGCTCTTTGGTGACGTGGGTGATTACGTAACCGCAGATCATCTGTCCATCATCGATTAAAGCCCGCCCTGGCAATTTGATTGGCCCGGCCTTCTGGGAGCCGGGCATAATTACTCCTCAACGGATCGAGTCCAGACCGAACTTCCCGACCAAAAAATGTTGTGGGCGGGGTTCGGGCTGGCACCCAGGCTATGTTTCAGCTTGTTTTGGGGAAAAACAGACATCGAGTTCTCAGTCCCAAAGACGAAAGGGACCAATCAGACTTTCATCAGTGACAGATGCAATAGCAAACATCTGTCATGGTATTGGGAGGCATCAGTGCAAACGGCATGGGTAACTTGCATTTGTGTGAAGGTAGCACTGACATGGAGGCGTATATTTAGATTATACAGACATAAACTGCCATCAAGATGACATATTTCCTGGGAAGAAAAACAATGCCAGGCCTCATTCTCTCTCTAGACACTGCACCATAGAAGAGATGTGCCTGATTGCAGTCCAGATCTGTCCCTTATTGAAACTGTATAATCACCCATCATGAAAAGGAGAATCAGACAGCGATGGCCATGGACAGTTGTCTTATATCAGACAAGATAGGCAAATATTCCACTTGCAACATTTCAACAATTAGTATCCTCAATTCCCAAATGATTAAAAAGTGTAATTAAAAGGAAAGGTGATGTGACACAGTGGTAAACATGCCTCTGTCCTAACTTTTTTTGGAGTGTGTAGCAGCCATCAAAATCCAAACTTTATATTTACAAAATAAAATTAAGTTGGTCAGTGAAAACATTGGAAACATTTTCTTTGTACATTTGTCAGTTAAATAAAGGTTCAAGAGATTTAATAAATCACAGATTCTGGATTTTATCGCATTTTACAAAATGTCCCAACTATTCTGGAAATGGTGTTGTATAATAAACCTGCTCTGTCACTCCTCTGTCTTGGATGGACTGTTCCTATAGGGCAAGTACAGAGTTACAATTTAAAAGACTAGCTTTTCAATTAATAGTAAGTGAAAATATTTTTTTGATGGTTTCTGAATTGTTTTTGATACAATTCTGTAGACAAGAAAACACAAACACTACCTATACATTTTAAACACTTAAAATCTCTTATTAGTTCCAAAATATTTTATCAACTCAAGGCTGTAATTGCAACCCCTAAAATCATGCAATTATCAATGGGATACGCACAGCATTATTCATGCAACTAGTCATGTGAGAGCATAGGTGGGATTTTCATTTTATTTTATTGGAACTCAGTGTAATGATCTATTGATGAGTCTATGGATACTGGAATTGGAAGATCATTGGAGCAGAAATGGCACAGGGAAGGCCAGGTTCCCCCAGTCTGGAATGATTGACAGCTCAAAGCTAACCTGGCTCTTGTTGACTTCACAGTACCTCCATTTAATCAATTCTTGTATTATAAATGAAGGTATGTTATTGTCCACATCTGTCCACAAACACTTATGAATAAGTAAACTAAAGAGAAATATGGTTGTGTTGCACGATTGGAAAAATGTAAACATTGAAGTTCAAAGTTCACTGATGAACGAAAATGCAGATTGTTTTCATGAATTATATTGTCAGCGAGAATATGGCCACATTTTCAATACTTCTTTAACCTTTAAAGTTGAGCAGATTATATGGACCACTATCATTCTATATCAAAGAAGCTTTCATTTCTTCATCACTGTATTTATTTATTTAACCATGTAACTTTTATACTTTTTATACTTTCTCTGGCAATAATTACTTTTACTTGGTATTGGATATTACTTTTATTAAATAATTTTCAGACCTTGTGCAGGCAAAATCTCAAAATCTGTGATCAGTGCAAGGAATTATAACATCTCTGTGAAAAATAATTTATTACTCAGCAAAAGCAGTAATTTTACACAAATAAAGCAAATTTGTACAATACATTTTTAAAATTACTCTGAAACAATAATCAAGTCAAGAGAAAAAAAACCCATTATTACTAGATACAGCAAATAAATTCCTTCACACATAAAAATAATTTATAAGTTAAAATCCTTTTTTTTTTTTTTTTTTGAGTGTAATGTGGTCAATAAATATTACCAAAAAAAATAAATAATAATAATAATTTAAACTACAGGTTATGGTTTGTGGAAATAGGAGATGGTAGGCTCTCGGGAGTGAAATAATCAAAATGATCAAGGCCCTGGACTTGGATCTTTACATTTTCTGCAAGTAGAAGAAAGAATATGGCTCAGTGCATAATATAATGATGCAAAGCATAAAATTAATATGTTCAAAATGTACATAATCTGCCATAAGTGAAAAAGAAATAAGCATACAAGTTTTTAAATGTTTGTTTAACTGGGCTGTGGACCCATGGATATGGAAGCACTGTTATTATTCTTGAAAAAAAAAAGGATAATCAAATTGATTAATGAATGAATCATGAAATGATTCAACTGAATCATGCAATGGTACTTATACAACACATATTTATTGATAAGTCTTCTCTTATTTAGATGTCAGTTAATCAAGGGTTTAGACAATCAAACACTATTAACAATTTGTTAGCTTAAAAAAAATAAACCTGCATTACAGCGTTTTACATAAAACAGTTTGTCAGTATTATGCTTAACACAATTTGGCTGAATTACATAAATTATATGTAAAATATCAGCTTTTTCCTAATTTGAAAATTTCCCTTGCTACTGTTGCCTTTGTCACTATAGCTTTGAAATGTACTTTTAGATTGTGGTAGTGTTACCTGGGATTGTTTTGCCAGTTGTCGTACTTTATTGTTTTGTGGTGCCTGTTGTTGTGGTCTCAGTTGTGGTACTTTCTGTTGCTGTGGTGCTTTCTGTTGCTGTAGTACCATCAGTTGTGATCTCAGGTGTTGTGCTTTCTACTGTTGTGGTCCCAGTTGTGGTACTTTCCGGAGTTGTTGTGCCTGTAGTCGTACTTTCTGTTGTAGTGCTTTCTGTTGTTGTAGTAGCCACCACAGTTGTGATCTCAGGTGTTGTGCTTTCTACTGTTGTGGTCCCAGTTGTGGTACTTTCAGGAGTTGTTGTGCCTGTAGTCGTACTTTCTGTTGTAGTGCTTTCTGTTGTAGTAGCCACCACAGTTGTGGTCTCAGGTGTGGTGCTTTCTACTGTTGTGGTCTCAGATGTGGTACTTTCAGGAGTTGTTGTGCCTGTAGTTGTGCTTTCTGTTGTTGTACTTTCTGTTGCTGTGGTGCTTTCTGTTGTTGTAGTAGCCACTACAGTTGTGGTCTCAGTTGTGGTACTTTCAGGAGTTGTTGTGGCTGTGGTTGTACTTTCTGTTGTTGTGATGTCCGGTGTTGTGGTCTCAGTTGTGGTACTTTCAGGAGTTGTTGTGCCTGTAGTCGTACTTTCTGTTGTAGTGCTTTCTGTTGTTGTAGTAGCCACCACAGTTGTGATCTCAGGTGTTGTGCTTTCTACTGTTGTGGTCCCAGTTGTGGTACTTTCAGGAGTTGTTGTGCCTGTAGTCGTACTTTCTGTTGTAGTGCTTTCTGTTGTTGTAGTAGCCACCACAGTTGTGGTCTCAGGTGTGGTGCTTTCTACTGTTGTGGTCTCAGTTGTGGTGCTTTCAGGAGTTGTTGTGGCTGTGGTTGTACTTTCTGTTGTTGTGATGCCCGGTGTTGTGGTCTCAGTTGTGGTACTTTCAGGAGTTGTTGTGCCTGTAGTCGTACTTTCTGTTGTAGTGCTTTCTGTTGTTGTAGTAGCCACTACAGTTGTGGTCTCAGGTGTGGTGCTTTCTACTGTTGTGGTCTCAGTTGTGGTACTTTCAGGAGTTGTTGTGGCTGTGGTTGTACTTTCTGTTGTAGTGATGTCCGGTGTTGTGGTCTCAGTTGTGGTACTTTCAGGAGTTGTTGTGCCTGTAGTCGTACTTTCTGTTGTAGTGCTTTCTGTTGTTGTAGTAGCCACCACAGTTGTGATCTCGGGTGTGGTGCTTTCTTCTGTTGTGGTCTCAGTTGTGGTACTTTCAGGAGTTGTTGTGGCTGTGGTTGTACTTTCTGTTGTTGTGATGCCTGGTGTTGTGGTCTCAGTTGTGGTACTTTCAGGAGTTGTTGTGCCTGTAGTTGTACTTTCTGTTGTAGTACTTTCTGTTGTTGTAGTAGCCACCACAGTTGTGGTCTCAGGTGTGGTGCTTTCTACTGTTGTGGTCTCAGTTGTGGTACTTTCAGGAGTTGTTGTGCCTGTAGTCGTACTTTCTGTTGTAGTACTTTCTGTTGTTGTAGTAGCCACCACAGTTGTGGTCTCAGGTGTGGTGCTTTCTACTGTTGTGGTCTCAGTTGTGGTACTTTCAGGAGTTGTTGTGCCTGTAGTCGTACTTTCTGTTGTAGTGCTTTCTGTTGTTGTAGTAGCCATCACAGTTGTGGTCTCAGGTGTGGTGCTTTCTACTGTTGTGGTCTCAGTTGTGGTACTTTCAGGAGTTGTTGTGGCTGTGGTTGTACTTTCTGTTGTTGTGATGCCTGGTGTTGTGGTCTCAGTTGTGGTACTTTCAGGAGTTGTTGTGGCTGTGGTTGTGCTTTCTGTTGTAGTACTTTCTGTTGCTGTGGTGCTTTCTGTTGTTGTAGTAGCCACTACAGTTGTGGTCTCAGGAGTGGTGCTTTCTACTGTTGTGGTCTCAGTTGTGGTACTTTCAGGAGTTGTTGTGGCTGTGGTTGTACTTTCTGTTGTTGTGATGTCCGGTGTTGTGGTCTCAGTTGTGGTACTTTCAGGAGTTGTTGTGCCTGTAGTCGTACTTTCTGTTGTAGTGCTTTCTGTTGTTGTAGTAGCCACTACAGTTGTGATCTCAGGTGTTGTGCTTTCTACTGTTGTGGTCCCAGTTGTGGTACTTTCAGGAGTTGTTGTGCCTGTAGTCATACTTTCTGTTGTAGTGCTTTCTGTTGTTGTAGTAGCCACCACAGTTGTGGTCTCAGGTGTGGTGCTTTCTACTGTTGTGGTCTCAGTTGTGGTGCTTTCAGGAGTTGTTGTGGCTGTGGTTGTACTTTCTGTTGTTGTGATGCCCGGTGTTGTGGTCTCAGTTGTGGTACTTTCAGGAGTTGTTGTGGCTGTGGTTGTACTTTCTGTTGTAGTGATGTCCGGTGTTGTGGTCTCAGTTGTGGTACTTTCAGGAGTTGTTGTGCCTGTAGTCGTACTTTCTGTTGTAGTGCTTTCTGTTGTTGTAGTAGCCACCACAGTTGTGGTCTCGGGTGTGGTGCTTTCTACTGTTGTGGTCTCAGTTGTGGTACTTTCAGGAGTTGTTGTGGCTGTGGTTGTACTTTCTGTTGTTGTGATGCCTGGTGTTGTGGTCTCAGTTGTGGTACTTTCAGGAGTTGTTGTGCCTGTAGTTGTACTTTCTGTTGTAGTACTTTCTGTTGTTGTAGTAGCCACCACAGTTGTGGTCTCAGGTGTGGTGCTTTCTACTGTTGTGGTCTCAGTTGTGGTACTTTCAGGAGTTGTTGTGCCTGTAGTCGTACTTTCTGTTGTAGTACTTTCTGTTGTTGTAGTAGCCACCACAGTTGTGGTCTCAGGTGTTGTGCTTTCTACTGTTGTGGTCCCAGTTGTGGTACTTTCAGGAGTTGTTGTGCCTGTAGTCGTACTTTCTGTTGTAGTGCTTTCTGTTGTTGTAGTAGCCATCACAGTTGTGGTCTCAGGTGTGGTGCTTTCTACTGTTGTGGTCTCAGTTGTGGTACTTTCAGGAGTTGTTGTGGCTGTGGTTGTACTTTCTGTTGTTGTGATGCCTGGTGTTGTGGTCTCAGTTGTGGTACTTTCAGGAGTTGTTGTGCCTCTAGTCGTACTTTCTGTTGTAGTACTTTCTGTTGTTGTAGTAGCCACTACAGTTGTGGTCTCAGGTGTGGTGCTTTCTACTATTGTGGTCTCAGTTGTGGTACTTTCAGGAGTTGTTGTGGCTGTGGTTGTACTTTCTGTTGTTGTGATGCCTGGTGTTGTGGTCTCAGTTGTGGTACTTTCAGGAGTTGTTGTGGCTGTGGTTGTGCTTTCTGTTGTAGTACTTTCTGTTGCTGTGGTGCTTTCTGTTGTTGTAGTAGCCACTACAGTTGTGGTCTCAGGAGTGGTGCTTTCTACTGTTGTGGTCTCAGTTGTGGTACTTTCAGGAGTTGTTGTGGCTGTGGTTGTACTTTCTGTTGTAGTGATGTCCAGTGTTGTGGTCTCAGTTGTGGTACTTTCAGGAGTTGTTGTGCCTGTAGTCGTACTTTCTGTTGTAGTGCTTTCTGTTGTTGTTGTAGTAGCCACCACAGTTGTGATCTCAGGTGTTGTGCTTTCTACTGTTGTGGTCCCAGTTGTGGTACTTTCAGGAGTTGTTGTGCCTGTAGTCGTACTTTCTGTTGTAGTGCTTTCTGTTGTAGTAGCCACCACAGTTGTGGTCTCAGGTGTGGTGCTTTCTACTGTTGTGGTCTCAGATGTGGTACTTTCAGGAGTTGTTGTGCCTGTAGTTGTGCTTTCTGTTGTTGTACTTTCTGTTGCTGTGGTGCTTTCTGTTGTTGTAGTAGCCACTACAGTTGTGGTCTCAGTTGTGGTACTTTCAGGAGTTGTTGTGGCTGTGGTTGTACTTTCTGTTGTTGTGATGTCCGGTGTTGTGGTCTCAGTTGTGGTACTTTCAGGAGTTGTTGTGCCTGTAGTCGTACTTTCTGTTGTAGTGCTTTCTGTTGTTGTAGTAGCCACCACAGTTGTGATCTCAGGTGTTGTGCTTTCTACTGTTGTGGTCCCAGTTGTGGTACTTTCAGGAGTTGTTGTGCCTGTAGTCGTACTTTCTGTTGTAGTGCTTTCTGTTGTTGTAGTAGCCATCACAGTTGTGGTCTCAGGTGTGGTGCTTTCTACTGTTGTGGTCTCAGATGTGGTACTTTCAGGAGTTGTTGTGCCTGTAGTTGTGCTTTCTGTTGTTGTACTTTCTGTTGCTGTGGTGCTTTCTGTTGTTGTTGTAGTAGCCACTACAGTTGTGGTCTCAGTTGTGGTACTTTCAGGAGTTGTTGTGGCTGTGGTTGTACTTTCTGTTGTTGTGATGCCTGGTGTTGTGGTCTCAGTTGTGGTACTTTCAGGAGTTGTTGTGCCTGTAGTCGTACTTTCTGTTGTAGTGCTTTCTGTTGTTGTAGTAGCCACCACAGTTGTGGTCTCAGGTGTGGTGCTTTCTACTATTGTGGTCTCAGTTGTGGTACTTTCAGGAGTTGTTGTGGCTGTGGTTGTACTTTCTGTTGTTGTGATGCCTGGTGTTGTGGTCTCAGTGGTGGTACTTTCAGGAGTTGTTGTGCCTGTAGTCGTACTTTCTGTTGTAGTACTTTCTGTTGTTGTAGTAGCCACTACAGTTGTGGTCTCAGGTGTGGTGCTTTCTACTATTGTGGTCTCAGTTGTGGTACTTTCAGGAGTTGTTGTGGCTGTGGTTGTACTTTCTGTTGTTGTGATGCCTGGTGTTGTGGTCTCAGTTGTGGTACTTTCAGGAGTTGTTGTGGCTGTGGTTGTGCTTTCTGTTGTAGTACTTTCTGTTGCTGTGGTGCTTTCTGTTGTTGTAGTAGCCACTACAGTTGTGGTCTCAGGAGTGGTGCTTTCTACTGTTGTGGTCTCAGTTGTGGTACTTTCAGGAGTTGTTGTGGCTGTGGTTGTACTTTCTGTTGTAGTGATGTCCAGTGTTGTGGTCTCAGTTGTGGTACTTTCAGGAGTTGTTGTGCCTGTAGTCGTACTTTCTGTTGTAGTGCTTTCTGTTGTTGTAGTAGCCACCACAGTTGTGGTCTCGGGTGTGGTGCTTTCTACTGTTGTGGTCTCAGTTGTGGTACTTTCAGGAGTTGTTGTGGCTGTGGTTGTACTTTCTGTTGTTGTGATGCCTGGTGTTGTGGTCTCAGTTGTGGTACTTTCAGGAGTTGTTGTGCCTGTAGTTGTACTTTCTGTTGTAGTACTTTCTGTTGTTGTAGTAGCCACCACAGTTGTGGTCTCAGGTGTGGTGCTTTCTACTGTTGTGGTCTCAGTTGTGGTACTTTCAGGAGTTGTTGTGCCTGTAGTCGTACTTTCTGTTGTAGTGCTTTCTGTTGTTGTTGTAGTAGCCACCACAGTTGTGATCTCAGGTGTTGTGCTTTCTACTGTTGTGGTCCCAGTTGTGGTACTTTCAGGAGTTGTTGTGCCTGTAGTCGTACTTTCTGTTGTAGTGCTTTCTGTTGTAGTAGCCACCACAGTTGTGGTCTCAGGTGTGGTGCTTTCTACTGTTGTGGTCTCAGATGTGGTACTTTCAGGAGTTGTTGTGCCTGTAGTTGTGCTTTCTGTTGTTGTACTTTCTGTTGCTGTGGTGCTTTCTGTTGTTGTAGTAGCCACTACAGTTGTGGTCTCAGTTGTGGTACTTTCAGGAGTTGTTGTGGCTGTGGTTGTACTTTCTGTTGTTGTGATGTCCGGTGTTGTGGTCTCAGTTGTGGTACTTTCAGGAGTTGTTGTGCCTGTAGTCGTACTTTCTGTTGTAGTGCTTTCTGTTGTTGTAGTAGCCACCACAGTTGTGATCTCAGGTGTTGTGCTTTCTACTGTTGTGGTCCCAGTTGTGGTACTTTCAGGAGTTGTTGTGCCTGTAGTCGTACTTTCTGTTGTAGTGCTTTCTGTTGTTGTAGTAGCCACCACAGTTGTGGTCTCAGGTGTGGTGCTTTCTACTGTTGTGGTCTCAGTTGTGGTGCTTTCAGGAGTTGTTGTGGCTGTGGTTGTACTTTCTGTTGTTGTGATGCCCGGTGTTGTGGTCTCAGTTGTGGTACTTTCAGGAGTTGTTGTGGCTGTGGTTGTGCTTTCTGTTGTAGTACTTTCTGTTGCTGTGGTGCTTTCTGTTGTTGTAGTAGCCACTACAGTTGTGGTCTCAGGTGTGGTGCTTTCTACTGTTGTGGTCTCAGTTGTGGTACTTTCAGGAGTTGTTGTGGCTGTGGTTGTACTTTCTGTTGTTGTGATGCCTGGTGTTGTGGTCTCAGTTGTGGTACTTTCAGGAGTTGTTGTGCCTGTAGTTGTACTTTCTGTTGTAGTACTTTCTGTTGTTGTAGTAGCCACCACAGTTGTGGTCTCAGGTGTGGTGCTTTCTACTGTTGTGGTCTCAGTTGTGGTACTTTCAGGAGTTGTTGTGCCTGTAGTCGTACTTTCTGTTGTAGTACTTTCTGTTGTTGTAGTAGCCACCACAGTTGTGGTCTCAGGTGTGGTGCTTTCTACTGTTGTGGTCTCAGTTGTGGTACTTTCAGGAGTTGTTCTGCCAGTAGTCGTACTTTCTGTCGTAGTGCTTTCTGTTGTTGTAGTTGCCACTACAGTTGTGGTCTCAGGTGTGGTGCTTTCAGGAGTTGTTGTGCCTGTAGTCATACTTTCTGTTGTAGTACTTTCTGTTGTTGTAGTAGCCACCACAGTTGTGATCTCAGGTGTTGTGCTTTCTACTGTTGTGGTCCCAGTTGTGGTACTTTCAGGAGTTGTTGTGCCTGTAGTCGTACTTTCTGTTGTAGTGCTTTCTGTTGTTGTAGTAGCCATCACAGTTGTGGTCTCAGGTGTGGTGCTTTCTACTGTTGTGGTCTCAGTTGTGGTACTTTCAGGAGTTGTTGTGGCTGTGGTTGTACTTTCTGTTGTTGTGATGCCTGGTGTTGTGGTCTCAGTTGTGGTACTTTCAGGAGTTGTTGTGCCTGTAGTCGTACTTTCTGTTGTAGTACTTTCTGTTGTTGTAGTAGCCACTACAGTTGTGGTCTCAGGTGTGGTGCTTTCTACTATTGTGGTCTCAGTTGTGGTACTTTCAGGAGTTGTTGTGGCTGTGGTTGTACTTTCTGTTGTTGTGATGCCTGGTGTTGTGGACTCAGTTGTGGTACTTTCAGGAGTTGTTGTGGCTGTGGTTGTGCTTTCTGTTGTTGTGATGCCCGGTGTTGTGGTCTCAGTTGTGGTACTTTCAGGAGTTGTTGTGGCTGTGGTTGTGCTTTCTGTTGTAGTACTTTCTGTTGCTGTGGTGCTTTCTGTTGTTGTAGTAGCCACTACAGTTGTGGTCTCAGGTGTGGTGCTTTCTACTGTTGTGGTCTCAGTTGTGGTACTTTCAGGAGTTGTTGTGGCTGTGGTTGTACTTTCTGTTGTTGTGATGCCTGGTGTTGTGGTCTCAGTTGTGGTACTTTCAGGAGTTGTTGTGCCTGTAGTTGTACTTTCTGTTGTAGTACTTTCTGTTGTTTTAGTAGCCACCACAGTTGTGGTCTCAGGTGTGGTGCTTTCTACTGTTGTGGTCTCAGTTGTGGTACTTTCAGGAGTTGTTGTGCCTGTAGTCGTACTTTCTGTTGTAGTACTTTCTGTTGTTGTAGTAGCCACCACAGTTGTGGTCTCAGGTGTGGTGCTTTCTACTGTTGTGGTCTCAGTTGTGGTACTTTCAGGAGTTGTTGTGCCAGTAGTCGTACTTTCTGTCGTAGTGCTTTCTGTTGTTGTAGTTGCCACTACAGTTGTGGTCTCAGGTGTGGTGCTTTCAGGAGTTGTTGTGCCTGTAGTCATACTTTCTGTTGTAGTACTTTCTGTTGTTGTAGTAGCCACCACAGTTGTGATCTCAGGTGTTGTGCTTTCTACTGTTGTGGTCCCAGTTGTGGTACTTTCAGGAGTTGTTGTGCCTGTAGTCGTACTTTCTGTTGTAGTGCTTTCTGTTGTTGTAGTAGCCATCACAGTTGTGGTCTCAGGTGTGGTGCTTTCTACTGTTGTGGTCTCAGTTGTGGTACTTTCAGGAGTTGTTGTGGCTGTGGTTGTACTTTCTGTTGTTGTGATGCCTGGTGTTGTGGTCTCAGTTGTGGTACTTTCAGGAGTTGTTGTGCCTGTAGTCGTACTTTCTGTTGTAGTACTTTCTGTTGTTGTAGTAGCCACTACAGTTGTGGTCTCAGGTGTGGTGCTTTCTACTATTGTGGTCTCAGTTGTGGTACTTTCAGGAGTTGTTGTGGCTGTGGTTGTACTTTCTGTTGTTGTGATGCCTGGTGTTGTGGTCTCAGTTGTGGTACTTTCAGGAGTTGTTGTGGCTGTGGTTGTGCTTTCTGTTGTAGTACTTTCTGTTGCTGTGGTGCTTTCTGTTTTTGTAGTAGCCACTACAGTTGTGGTCTCAGGAGTGGTGCTTTCTACTGTTGTGGTCTCAGTTGTGGTACTTTCAGGAGTTGTTGTGGCTGTGGTTGTACTTTCTGTTGTTGTGATGTCCGGTGTTGTGGTCTCAGTTGTGGTACTTTCAGGAGTTGTTGTGCCTGTAGTCGTACTTTCTGTTGTAGTGCTTTCTGTTGTTGTAGTAGCCACCACAGTTGTGATCTCAGGTGTTGTGCTTTCTACTGTTGTGGTCCCAGTTGTGGTACTTTCAGGAGTTGTTGTGCCTGTAGTCATACTTTCTGTTGTAGTGCTTTCTGTTGTTGTAGTAGCCACCAAAGTTGTGGTCTCAGGTGTGGTGCTTTCTACTGTTGTGGTCTCAGTTGTGGTGCTTTCAGGAGTTGTTGTGGCTGTGGTTGTACTTTCTGTTGTTGTGATGCCCGGTGTTGTGGTCTCAGTTGTGGTACTTTCAGGAATTGTTGTGGCTGTGGTTGTGCTTTCTGTTGTAGTACTTTCTGTTGCTGTGGTGCTTTCTGTTGTTGTAGTAGCCACTACAGTTGTGGTCTCAGGTGTGGTGCTTTCTACTGTTGTGGTCTCAGTTGTGGTACTTTCAGGAGTTGTTGTGGCTGTGGTTGTACTTTCTGTTGTAGTGATGTCCGGTGTTGTGGTCTCAGTTGTGGTACTTTCAGGAGTTGTTGTGCCTGTAGTCGTACTTTCTGTTGTAGTGCTTTCTGTTGTTGTAGTAGCCACCACAGTTGTGATCTCGGGTGTGGTGCTTTCTACTGTTGTGGTCTCAGTTGTGGTACTTTCAGGAGTTGTTGTGGCTGTGGTTGTACTTTCTGTTGTTGTGATGCCTGGTGTTGTGGTCTCAGTTGTGGTACTTTCAGGAGTTGTTGTGCCTGTAGTTGTACTTTCTGTTGTAGTACTTTCTGTTGTTGTAGTAGCCACCACAGTTGTGGTCTCAGGTGTGGTGCTTTCTACTGTTGTGGTCTCAGTTGTGGTACTTTCAGGAGTTGTTGTGCCTGTAGTCGTACTTTCTGTTGTAGTACTCTCTGTTGTTGTAGTAGCCACCACAGTTGTGGTCTCAGGTGTGGTGCTTTCTACTGTTGTGGTCTCAGTTGTGGTACTTTCAGGAGTTGTTGTGCCTGTAGTCGTACTTTCTGTCGTAGTGCTTTCTGTTGTTGTAGTTGCCACTACAGTTGTGGTCTCAGGTGTGGTGCTTTCAGGAGTTGTTGTGCTTGTAGTCATACTTTCTGTTGTAGTACTTTCTGTTGTTGTAGTAGCCACCACAGCTGTGGTCTCAGGTGTGATGCTTTCTACTGTTGTGGTCTCAGTTGTGGTACTTTCAGGAGTTGTTGTGGCTGTAGTCAAACTTTCTGTTGTAGTACTTTCTGTTGTTGTAGTAGCCACTACAGTTGTGGTCTCAGGTGTGGTGCTTTCTACTGTTGTGGTCTCAGTTGTGGTACTTTCAGGAGTTGTTGTGCCTGTAGTCGTACTTTCTGTTGTAGTGCTTTCTGTTGTTGTAGTAGCCACCACAGTTGTGATCTCAGGTGTTGTGCTTTCTACTGTTGTGGTCCCAGTTGTGGTACTTTCAGGAGTTGTTGTGCCTGTAGTCGTACTTTCTGTTGTAGTGCTTTCTGTTGTTGTAGTAGCCATCACAGTTGTGGTCTCAGGTGTGGTGCTTTCTACTGTTGTGGTCTCAGATGTGGTACTTTCAGGAGTTGTTGTGCCTGTAGTTGTGCTTTCTGTTGTTGTACTTTCTGTTGCTGTGGTGCTTTCTGTTGTTGTAGTAGCCACTACAGTTGTGGTCTCAGTTGTGGTACTTTCAGGAGTTGTTGTGGCTGTGGTTGTACTTTCTGTTGTTGTGATGCCTGGTGTTGTGGTCTCAGTTGTGGTACTTTCAGGAGTTGTTGTGTCTGTAGTCATACTTTCTGTTGTAGTGCTTTCTGTTGTTGTAGTAGCCACCAAAGTTGTGGTCTCAGGTGTGGTGCTTTCTACTATTGTGGTCTGAGTTGTGGTACTTTCAAGAGTTGTTGTGGCTGTGGTTGTACTTTCTGTTGTTGTGATGCCTGGTGTTGTGGTCTCAGTTGTGGTACTTTCAGGAGTTGTTGTGCCTGTAGTCGTACTTTCTGTTGTAGTACTTTCTGTTGTTGTAGTAGCCACTACAGTTGTGGTCTCAGGTGTGGTGCTTTCTACTATTGTGGTCTCAGTTGTGGTACTTTCAGGAGTTGTTGTGGCTGTATTTGTACTTTCTGTTGTTGTGATGCCTGGTGTTGTGGTCTCAGTTGTGGTACTTTCAGGAGTTGTTGTGTCTGTAGTCGTACTTTCTGTTGTAGTACTTTCTGTTGTTGTAGTAGCCACTACAGTTGTGGTCTCAGGTGTGGTGCTTTCTACTGTTGTGGTCTCAGTTGTGGTACTTTCAGGAGTTGTTGTGCCTGTAGTCGTACTTTCTGTTGTAGTACTTTCTGTTGTTGTAGTAGCCACCACAGTTGTGGTCTCAGGTGTGGTGCTTTCTACTGTTTTGGTCTCAGTTGTGGTACTTTCAGGAGTTGTTGTGCCTGTAGTCGTACTTTCTGCTGTAGTGCTTTCTGTTGTTGTAGTAGCCACTAGAGTTGTGGTCTCAGGTGTGGTGCTTTCTACTGTTGTGGTCTCAGTTGTGGTACTTTCAGGAGTTGTTGTGGCTGTGGTTGTACTTTCTGTTGTTGTGATGCCTGGTGTTGTGGTCTCAGTTGTGATAATTTCAGGAGTTGTTGTGCCTGTAGTCGTACTTTCTGTTGTAGTAATTTCTGTTGTTGTAGTAGCCACTACAGTTGTGGTCTCAGGTGTGGTGCTTTCTACTGTTGTGGTCTCAGTTGTGGTACTTTCGGGAGTTGTTGAGAATGTGGTTGTACTTTCGGTTGTTGTGATGTCCGGTGTTGTGGTCTCAGTTGTGGTAATTTCAGGAGTTGTTGTGCCTGTAGTTGTACTTTCTGTTGTAGTACTTTCTGTTGTTGTAGTAGCCACTACAGTTGTGGTCTCAGGTGTGGTGCTTTCTACTGTTGTGGTCTCAGTTGTAGTACTTTCAGGAGTTATTGTGCCTGTAGTCGTACTTTCTTTTGTTGTAGTAGCAACCACAGTTGTGGTCTGAGGTGTGGTGCTTTCTACTGTTGTGGTCTCAGTTGTGGTACTTTCAGGAGTTGTTGTGGCTGTGGTTGTACTTTCTGTTGTAGTGCTTTCTGTTGTTGTAGTAGCCACTAGAGTTGTGGTCTCAGGTGTGGTGCTTTCTACTGTTGTGGTCTCAGTTGTGGTACTTTCAGGAGTTGTTGTGCCTGTAGTCAAACTTTCTGTTGTAGTACTTTCTGTTGTTGTAGTAGCCACTACAGTTGTGGTCTCAGGTGTGGTGCTTTCTACTGTTGTGGTCTCAGTTGTGGTACTTTCAGGAGTTGTTGTGCCTGTAGTCGTACTTTCTGTTGTTGTACTTTCTGTTGTTGTAGTAGCCACTACAGCTGTGGTCTCAGGTGTGGTGCTTTCTACTGTTGTGGTCTCAGTTGTGGTACTTTCAGGAGTTGTTGTGCCTGTAGTTGTGCTTTCTGTTGTTGTACTTTCTGTTGCTTTGGTGCTTTCTGTTGTTGTAGTAGCCACTACAGTTGTGGTCTCAGTTGTGGTAATTTCAGGAGTTGTTGTGCCTGTAGTCGTATTTTCTGTTGTAGTGCTTTCTGTTGTTGTAGTAGCCACCACAGTTGTGGTCTCAGGTGTGGTGCTTTCTACTGTTGTGGTCTCAGTTGTGGTACTTTCAGGAGTTGTTGTGGCTGTGGTTGTACTTTCTGTTGTTGTGATGTCCGGTGTTGTGGTCTCAGTTGTGGTACTTTCAGGAGTTGTTGTGCCTGTAGTCGTACTTTCTGTTGTTGTAGTAGCCACCACAGTTGTGGTCTCAGGCGTGGTGCTTTCTACTATTGTGGTCTCAGTTGTGGTACTTTCAGAAGTTGTTGTGGCTGTGGTTGTACTTTCTGTTGTTGTGATGCCTGGTGTTGTGGTCTTAGTTGTGGTACTTTCAGGAGTTGTTGTGCCTGTAGTCGTACTTTCTGTTGTAGTATTTTCTGTTGTTGTAGTAGCCACTACAGTTGTGGTCTCAGGTGTGGTGCTTTTTACTGTTGTGGTCTCAGTTGTAGTACTTTCAGGAGCTGTTGTGCCTGTAGTCGTACTTTCTGTTGTAGTACTTTCTGTTGTTGTAGTAGCCACCACAGTTGTGTTCTGAGGTGTGGTGCTTTCTACTGTTGTGGTCTCAGTTGTGGTACTTTCAGGAGTTGTTGTGGCTGTGGTTGTACTTTCTGTTGTAGTGCTTTCTGTTGTTGTAGTAGCCACTAGAGTTGTGGTCTCAGGTGTGGTGCTTTCTACTGTTGTGGTCTCAGTTGTGGTACTTTCAGGAGTTGTTGTGCCTGTAGTCAAACTTTCTGTTGTAGTACTTTCTGTTGTTGTAGTAGCCACTACAGCTGTGGTCTCAGGTGTGGTGCTTTCTACTGTTGTGGTCTCAGTTGTGGTACTTTCAGGAGTTGTTGTGCCTGTAGTCAAACTTTCTGTTGTTGTACTTTCTGTTGTTGTAGTAGCCACTACAGCTGTGGTCTCAGGTGTGGTGCTTTCTACTGTTGTGGTCTCAGTTGTGGTACTTTCAGGAGTTGTTGTGCCTGTAGTTGTGCTTTCTGTTGTTGTACTTTCTGTTGCTGTGGTGCTTTCTGTTGTTGTAGTAGCCACTACAGTTGTGGTCTCAGTTGTGGTACTTTCAGGAGTTGTTGTGCCTGTAGTCGTACTTTCTGTTGTAGTGCTTTCTGTTGTTGTTGTAGTAGCCACCACAGTTGTGGTCTCAGGTGTGGTGCTTTCTACTGTTGTGGTCTCAGTTGTGGTGCTTTCAGGAGTTGTTGTGCCTGTAGTCGTACTTTCTGTTGTTGTGATGCCCGGTGTTGTGGTCTCAGTTGTGGTACTTTCAGGAGTTGTTGTGGCTGTGGTTGTACTTTCTGTTGTAGTACTTTCTGTTGCTGTGGTGCTTTCTGTTGTTGTAGTAGCCACTACAGTTGTGGTCTCAGGTGTGGTGCTTTCTACTGTTGTGGTCTCAGTTGTGGTACTTTCAGGAGTTGTTGTGGCTGTGGTTGTACTTTCTGTTGTAGTACTTTCTGTTGCTGTGGTGCTTTCTGTTATTGTAGTAGCCACTACAGTTGTGGTCTCAGGTGTGGTGCTTTCTACTGTTGTGGTCTCAGTTGTGGTACTTTCAGGAGTTGTTGTGGCTGTGGTTGTACTTTCTGTTGTAGTACTTTCTGTTGTTGTAGTAGCCACTACAGTTGTGGTCTCAGGTGTGGTGCTTTCTACTGTTGTGGTCTCAGTTGTGGTACTTTCTGGAGTTGTTGTGCCTGTAGTCGTACTTTCTGTTGTAGTACTTTCTGTTGTTGTAGTAGCCACCACAGTTTTGGTCTCAGGTGTGGTGCTTTCTACTGTTGTGGTCTCAGTTGTGGTACTTTCAGGAGTTGTTGTGCCTGTAGTCGTACTTTCTGTTGTAGTGCTTTCTGTTGTTGTAGTTGCCAAAACAGTTGTGGTCTCAGGTGTGGTGCTTTCAGGAGTTGTTGTGCCTGTAGTTGTACTTTCTGTTGTAGTACTTTCTGTTGTTGTAGTAGCCACCACAGCTGTGGTCTCAGGTGTGGTGCTTTCTACTGTTGTGGTCTCAGTTGTGGTACTTTCAGGAGTTGTTGTGCCTGTAGTCAAACTTTCTGTTGTAGTACTTTCTGTTGTTGTAGTAGCCACTACAGTTGTGGTCTCAGGTGTGGTGCTTTCTACTGTTGTGGTCTCAGTTGTGGTACTTTCAGGAGTTGTTGTGCCTGTAGTCGTACTTTCTGTTGTAGTACTTTCTGTTGTTGTAGTAGCCTCTACTGTTGTGGTCTCAGTTGTGGTACTTTCAGGAGTTGTTGTAGCTGTGGTTGTACTTTCTGTTGTTGTGATGTCCGGTATTGTGGTCCCAGTTGTGGTACTTTCAGGAGTTGTTGTGTCTGTAGTCTTACTTTCTGTTGTTGTACTTTCTGTTGCTGTGGTGCTTTCTGTTGTTGTAGTAGCCACCACAGTTGTGGTCTCAGGTGTGGTGCTTTCTACTGTTGTGGTCTCAGTTGTGGTACTTTCAGAAGTTGTTGTTCCTGTAGTCGTACTTTCTGTTGTAGTGCTTTCTGTTGTAGTAGCCACCACAGTTGTGGTCTCAGGTGTGGTGCTTTCTACCATTGTGGTCTCAGTTGTTGTACTTTCAGGATTCGTTGTGGCTGTGGTTGTACTTTCTGTTGTTGTGATGCCCGGTGTTGTGGTCTCAGTTGTGGTACTTTCAGGAGTTGTTGTGCCTTTAGTCGTACTTTCTGTTGTAGTACTCTCTGTTGTTGTAGTAGCCACTACAGTTGTGGTCTCAGGTGTGGTACTTTCTACTGTTGTGGTCTCAGTTGTGGTACTTTCAGGAGTTGTTGTGGCTGTGGTTGTACTCTCTGTTGTTGTAATGTCCGGTGTTGTGGTCCCAGTTGTGGTACTTTCAGGAGTTGTTGTGCCTGTAGTCACACTTTCTGTTGTAGTGCTTTCTGTTGTTGTAGTAGCCACTACAGTTGTGGTCTCGGGTGTGGTGCTTTCTACTGTTGTGGTCTCAGTTGTGGTACTTTCAGGAGTTGTTGTGGCTATGGCTGTACTTTCTGTTGTTGTGATGTCCGGTGTTGTGCTCTCAGTTGTGGTACTTTCAGGAGTTGTTGTGCCTGTAGTCGTTCTTTCTGTTGTAGTGCTTTCTGTTGTTGTAGTAGCCACCACAGTTGTGGTCTCAGGTGTGGTACTTTCAGGAGTTGTTGTGCCAGTAGTCATACTTTCTGTTGTTGTACTTTCTGTTGTTGTAGTAGCCACCACAGTTGTGGTCTCAGGTGTGGTGCTTTCTACTGTTGTGGTCTCAGTTGTGGTACTTTCAGGAGTTGTTGTGGCCGTGGTTGTACTTTCTGTTGTTGTGATGCCCGGTGTTGTGGTCTCAGTTTTGGTACTTTCAGGAGTTGTTGTGCCTGTAGTCGTACTTTCTGTTGTTGTAGTAGCCACTACAGTTGTGGTCTCAGGTGTGGTGCTTTCTACTGTTGTGGTCTCAGTTGTGGTACTTTCAGGAGTTGTTGTGGCTGTGGTTGTACTTTCTGTTGTTGTGATGTCCGGTGTTGTGGTCCCAGTTGTGGTACTTTCAGGAGTTGTTGTACCTGTAGTCGTACTTTCTGTTGCTGTGGTGCTTTCTGTTGTTGTAGTAGCCACCACAGTTGTGGTCTCAGGTGTGGTGCTTTCTACTGTTGTGGTCTCAGTTGTGGTACTCTCAGGAGTTGTTGTGCCTGTAGTCGTACTTTCTGTTGTAGTGCTTTCTGTCGTTGTAGTAGCCACCACAGTTGTGGTCTCAGATGTGGTGCTTTCTACTGTTGTGGTCTCAGTTGTGGTACTTTCAGGAGTTGTTGTGGCTGTGATTATATTTTCTGTTGTTGTGATGTCCGGTGTTGTGGTACCAGTTGTGGTAATTTCAGGAGTTGTTGTCCCTGTAGTCGTACTTTCTTTTGTAGTGCTTTCTGTTGTTGTAGTAGCCACCACAGTTGTGGTCTCAGGTGTGGTGCTTTCTACCGTTGTGGTCTCAGTTGTGGTACTTTCAGGAGTTGTTATGGCTATGGTTGTACTTTCTGCTGTTGTGGTCTCGCTTGTGGTACTTTCTGTTGTTGCTGTATTTTCTGTTGTAGTAGTACCTACAGTTTTGGTCCCAGGGGTGATGATTTCTCCTGTTGTGATCTCACTTGTGGTACTTTCCGCTGTTGTGGTACCCACAGTTGTGGTGCTCTCTGCTGTTGTGGTCTTGGTTGTGGTAATTTCAGGAGTTGTTGTGGCTGTGGTTGTACTTTCTGTTGTAGTGCTTTCTGTTGTTGTAGTATCCACTACAGTTTTGGTCTCAGGTGTGGTGCTTTCTACTGTTGTGGTCTCAGTTGTGGTACTTTCAGGAGTTGTTGTGACTGTGGTTGTACTTTCTGTTGTTGTGGTGTCCGGTGTTGTGGTCTCAGTTGTGGTACTTTCAGGAGTTGTTGTGAATGTAGTCGTACTTTCTGTTGTAGTGCTTTCTGTTGTTGTAGTAGCCACCACAGTTGTAGTCTCAGGTGTGGTGCTTTCTACTGTTGTGGTCTCAGTTGTGTTACTTTCAGGATTTGTTATGGCTGTGGTTGTACTTTCTGCTGTTGTGGTCTCGCTTGTGGTACTTTCTGTTGCTGTGGTACTTTCTGTTGTAGTAGTACCTACAGTTGTGGTCTCACGGGTGGTGCTTTGTGCTGTTGTGCTCTCACTTGTGGTACTTTCTGCTGTTGTGGTACCCACAGTTGTGGTGCTCTCTGCTGTTGTGGTCTCGGCAGTTGTACTTTCCGGAAATGTTGTGCCTGTGGTTGTAATTTCTGTGGTGCTTTCTGTTGCTGTGGTCTCAGTTTTGATATTTTCAGGAGTTGTTGTGCCTGTGGTCATACTTTCTGCTGTTGTGGTCTGGCTTGTGGAACTTTCTGTTCCCGTGATACCGACAGTTGTGGTGCTTTCTGCTATTGTGGTTTCGACTGTTGTAGTCTCAGTTGTGATACTTTCTGTTGTTTTTGTCTCGCTTGTGGTACCCTCTGTTGACGTGGTACTTTCTGGAGTTGTAGTCTCCATAGCCTTACTTTCTGTTTGTCTGGTTTCCATTGTCAGTGTTGTATCCACTTTTTCTATAAGGGGTAGTAAATATATGTATACATTTAAACTGAAAAATGTTTTAAATACATTTTAATTTATTCATAATTTCATCTGTTATTTCACAAAAAAAAATGTATATCATATTTGGGAATTCCGTGCTTCACAAAGTGTCCAACTTATATACATGCAACTCATTACAGATCTGATCTGGTCATTAAAAACAAAAAACATAATTTTCACATAGTACATTAAATTACCAGTGTCCATTGTTGTAGTATCTATAAATGTAGTTGTTATGGTTGAAATCGTCTCCATTATGATAGTAGTATAGAAAGTGGTATTGTGCCCAATATCTGGGGGATAAAATACAAATTTTATACAATTGATAATAATAAAACAACATACAATTACTCAGACACTAAGACAAACACACACACACACACACACACACACACACACACACACACACACACACACACACACACACGTATTATTTGCTTACTAATAGCAAATCATAAACAGAAGTCATAAACAGAAGAGACCTCTAACTGCACATTTTACTTTTTTATTTTTTAAATTCTTTATATGCAGACACAAATGCTTAAGATGGATCTAGTCATGTAATAAATCCTGCAGATGGAAAATTAGCACATTTCATTACCAGTTGTAATGTCCATCGTGGTTTCTGTGGTTAACATTGTCTTCGGAGTGACAGTAGTATAGGTAGTGTTTGTGTTCCTTACATCTGAAAAATATTGATGCACTGTAAATCAACAAAGCTACAATTATAACTTATGTAAATAAGGGAAGATGTAAATGTATTTACCTGCACAGTATGCCAAAGAGCAGAAATCTGGTTTCACAAACTCATAAACATAATAATTGCCAGGGCAGGCTTTGACTTTAATGGGATTGGATTGGAAATAGCAGCAGTTATTGCTCCAGTGACCGCAGACACCTCGAGTGACCACTCCATCCTCAACTGTTGGATGTCCTCCTTTCAGCCACAGTGGAGCATGAGTGCCACAACTGTCCTGATCAACACATGTGTCTGGCATCTGAACACTCTGACCATCAAAATAGAGTCGGTACCAGCCGTTCCAGCTGACCTCACAGTCACACATTATTTCAGAGGGATATTGATTGTTGGTGGCTCTCCATGAATCATTCAGATTATTGTAGTTGTTGCAGGGGTCCGCTGTTATTGAAACATTAAAATAATGTTTGTAAATACTTTGTAAATTCCCCCTAATAATGAAATCCTAGAATCAAAACTCTTCATCCTCTTCGAAATGTTACTTTTTAAATGATTTTCCAAAACTGAACTACATATTTATTTTATTTATTTTATTTTTTTACTAGTATAATTGTATACATTTCAAAAATGTATGGCAAGTATTAAACACAAATAATTGACTGCTCTCATTCCATTTACGTCAGTATTTAGTAGATGCAGCTTACAGTACAACATTACCGTCTTGAGTCTCTATCAGCTTTTCACATCTGGCAACTGTAATTTCCCCCCTTTGCAGAACCATTCAAGGTCTGTCAGATTGCATGCATGGAGATTGGGATTTGACAGACTTTTTCCAAGGCCACCCATACTGTAAATTGATTGAGATCTGAACTCTGACTTGGTCACTCAATGACATTATTATTGTTGTTTTTCAGCCATTGGCTTGAAATTTAGGGTCATTGTCTTAATGGAAAACTAAATTAATTATTGTTTTTTAATTATTGATTAAACTGTATACTAAAGGATTCCAGTGATTTGGAAACATTCTTGTATCCATGCCTTGGAAAGCTACTAAAAGTTGATTTTTTCTTCATGTAAATTATGCCAAATTACTGACTCACCAGCGACAATCAATTGAAATTCCCGGCTACGCACAAGTGTTCTTTAATCCGTACTATTTATTATTTCTCACATTAAAGGGGGTGAATACTTAAGAAATCAATTAGTTTGAATTTGTGATTTTAGGATTTTAAATGTACTCAAGCACATTTTTGGAATATTTCTACATTGCTCCAATTCATTTCCCCAGACCCTTTTTTACTTTTGTGATTGAAAACAATGCATCTGCACTTATATTCTGCAAACAACTCTCTAACAGTAATTATGCAGACTTGAATCAAAATCACAGCTGCACATTACACACACATACTTTACATGCAGTCAAAAACTTGGATCTGGTCTGACTGCATAGGTTTGCTAATCTGAACAAAATTACTTCAGAAACATTTCAAAAACATCACATTACCAGTCGTAATAGCCACGGATGTCATTTCTATAGCTGAGGTTGAGAAGGTATAGGTGATGTTGATGTTCCTTACATCTGAGAAAAGTAAAATAAGATCAAAATTAAATCAACAAAAATGCAATTATGACTTAATTATGTAAAAAAAAAAAAAAAAATGTAATGTACCTGCACAGTATGCCAAATTGCAGAAAGATGGTTTCACAAACTCATAGACATAATAATCTCCTGGACAGGCTTTGACTTTAATGGGATTGGACTGAAAAGCGCAGCAGTCATTGTCATAGTGTCCACAGACATCTCGAGTGACCACTCCATCCTCAACTCTTGGATGTCCTCTGTTCAGCCACAGTGGAGCATGAGTGCCACAGCTGTCCTGATCAACACATGTGTCTGGCATCTGAACGCTCTGACCATCAAAAAAGAGTCGGTACCAGCCGTTCCAGCTGACCTCACAGTCACACATTATTTGAGAGGGATAGTGATTGTTGGTGGCTCTCCATGAATCATCCAGAACTTTGTAGTTGTCGCAGGGGTCCGCTGTCATGGAAACATTAAAATAATGTTTGTAAATATATGAAAATTCATATTTCAATGCTACATACCATCACATGTACTATTTAAAATTAGATTAAGAATGAGCATCTCTTTTCTTTTAGCTGTGACAAAGGGGATATAAATAGCCTAACATTTAAGTATTGATAAGTATTTTAACGTGTTGGTTGCCTAATGTTTTAAAGTATTGAAATGTGGAATGTGTATCTCATGATGTCATCTGTGACAGAATGATTGACAGGCCGGTTTGTGGTGACATGATGCACACGCCTACACTATGTGCTTTTCAAGATGAAATTCCATGACGCAGTGTACATCCCTTTAGATGCGTACACCGAGTTGTGACATGCTCAAAAAATATGTTCTTTATTATGACAAACAGTACATACTTTTAGGCCATAGTTTTAGGGCAAATTGCAACACAGCACAATTTTTTTCACGATCCGTGCATTTATCTGAGACTTAAATGGTTGCACTTTTCAATAAACTAAGTAGTGGGGAACTTCTGATTCCATTTATAGTTTTTTCTCAATCGTTTTTACATTTCTCCAGACTAAAGCCCATTTCACACATACTCCGTTTCCGCACCGAGTCTATTTCTGCTGACAGTTTGTTTCGAGGTCAAAATGAACACAGATTGTCATGAAAATGTAGTAATTTCATCATAAATGCATTTAATTAAATACTACTATTTTTCACAGTCATCTTTTTACTTTAAGACAGGGGTAAATCAAGGAAAACTACAATTTACTTCAGCAAGGCAACATAATGAACAACACTCGTCTCATTCGTAGAGGTGGAAAAACAAGTTCTTTGTGACATGCAAGATTTATTGTATAAAGATTTAAAGGTATATGAGCCTGCTGTTTTTGTCAATTTTGTTTTCATTTAAAATACATGCGATTTTAATATAAGTAGGCCTACATGGTTAAATAGCCTATTTTACCACTTGCTTGAGCAACTTAATATATAATTATATAGAAGTAATGCATTGAATAATACGTTGTTTAAATTGTTTTTAAATGTATATACGTCTATTAAAGAGTGTATGTACAAAGAGAATCGCAATGCTGACAAAAAACTTTTTTTAAATAAAAGTTGCTGATAACTTCTGGATTTTAAATACAAATAGTGAGTATGTGTTTGTGGTACAGCCGTGGATCAGTTATGCGCTGCAAACGCATCATATGTGAAAGCACTATAGCAGGTGCTGCTCCTGCACCGCATATGCACCGCAACACGGAGTATGTGTGAAACGGACGTAAGGTCCTTGCTCTTTAAAACTATTAATACAGTGATCCAATCAGACTCTTACTATAGCCAACTTTTTTTTTATGCAAAATGTACATATTCAGCTATAAGTTATTAAAAGTATTTCTGTACTATTGAAATAATATGTTTATCATAAAGTTCCACAATGAAGATCTTTTTTTTTCTTTTTCTTTTTTTTTTCACATGCTTTGTTTGTCTAATAGAAAGCTATTAGAAAGGGGAAGCAGTCTTAAAACTGGTGAAGATGAACTATAAGTGTAGTGTTATTATAAGAAGATGAATGGAAAGAATTACCTGATTGTCCATCAATTATTTTACCTTTAAAACAAACAAATAAAAAAATGTAAGAACAATAGTTTCATTTTGAAAGATGATACAGTCAGTTCACTTATTTGAATATACTGTAGCATCATTCCAGCCTCATGTAATAAAACTTCAAAGTAAAAAACACTCACCAAACAGCAATATTGAAACACACAATGAGAATAGAAAACTCATTGTAATAAACGACACCTCCTGCACCTGCACACATGAACATAAACATGTGAAATATGTGTTTCTATATTTATTGTATTACATGTAGTGTTGTCAACACATTTTTAATAAAAAAAACTTTTTTTTTTAAATATTATTATGGTGTCAAATTATATTGTTCATTGTTACTTTGTGTTAGTTAACGCATTGACTAATTTTAACAAATTATTGTAAAGTGTTACCAAAACATATATTTAAAAGAAAATTATAATTCAGATGTACCAAAAGCAGATTACTGAAAGAGTAATTAGAGCTCAAAGTGATAAAATTAACTAAGTGACATTACCTGATACAAAAATGTTGCTTCACAAACTCCAAAACACAGCAATGCTTAGTTAATCCAGTTGCAGAATACAATCAAGAATGAACTGCAGGCCTCACAATCTTATGACTGTATTAAGTGTGGGTGGACCTTTTCTAGATGGGTTGACAGCTCTAACAACACCCCACCTCCAACAACAACAACATTTCCCCATGTTGCATGACGCCAGTGTTTCTTTGTACACCTGCTATTCAGAAACACATTTTTTTAGTCTTGAATAGATGAACGTAGATAAAACAACTAAGACTCTCAGATGAATCTGAATTATGAGGATACTCGTTCCCAAAATCATTACAGTCAGCCTGTTTTACAGTTTTCTTTTACACATTTAGTCAAACTAAGGTTAATCTTCCCAAAACAGTTAACAGAGCCACCTCAAAAGTTTGTATTTTCCCTAAACATTATTGCAAATATTTGATGGTTTAATACAAATCACACACAACATTTTAAAACATACTAATTTTACACAAATTTATCCTATCCAAGTTTCAATTAAGCCATATCTCCACAAAGTACATTTTATTAAACTACACAACAATTATGAGTTCCCTTTATATGTATAAGTTACCAGAAGAATAAGAAGAAAAAGAAGAGGAAGAAGTGCAGTTGGCAGAACAAGAGGAGAAGAAAGAGTTGATAAGGAAGAAAGGGATGATGGAAGAAAAATAGGAGAAGAAGAAGAGAGAATAAGAGTGGAGGGCATTGGAAGAGAAAGATGATGTGTTGTAAGAATTGGAGAGAAGAGATAGAGAGGGTATAAACGAGTTCATCTAACTTATGAATCAGCAATCAGAGGATCCCAAATCACAGTCTGTCACGGGTGGTCTTGAGGTCATCGTACGCAAGACCTGACTTTATACAGTAAACGACTCATCCTCTTTTGTGTTATTGATATGAAATTCTATGCTTATTTACTTAAAGGGATACTCCACTTTTTTTGGAAATAGGCTCATTTTACAACTCCCCCAGAGTTAAACAGTTGAGTTTTACCGTTTTCGAATCCATTCAGCCGATCTCCGGGTCTGGCAGTACCACTTTTAGCATAGCTTAGCATAGATCATTGAATCGGACGAGACCATTAGCATCTTTCTCAAAAAAATGACCAAAAAATGACAAAAAAAAGTGGAGTATCCCTTTAATTATGCAGTGAACCTGAACTTTTTTGCTGTATGTTTCTGTATTCATTGTTTTTGAGATCATTAAACTTAGTTTGGAGAATTTGTGTAAAATCAGTTGAGAAACAACTTTTTATGACGTTATAAAACCATAATGACAAATTGCTTAGAATTTAAATCATGCTGATCAGTGTTAGGGTCATAGTGGTTTGTGAGAACAATCAAATTCCCAGATTCAATTTCCCTGTAATCATTGTGTTTGATGAACAAAGGTCTGAAAAATGTTCCATGAATTAAAGATCCATTGTGATATTGTTGTCAATTTCAATTATTATACTATCAAAAATGAATATGGAATTATGAATCATGGGTGGATCAGTGTCCTGTTTCTCTTTTGTGGCCTCGCCCGTGATATAAACAGCAGCAACATTATGACGTGCATGCATGTGCATTATGGTATTTTTGTGTGGGGCAAAATGCTGCCTCTTTTTACTCCCAAGCTATTCTAAGAATTTTGTCAGCTTTGACTGGGAGAAGCAGCCGTCAGTCAGGGCGGATCAAAGCCTGCATGCGCAGCCCGTATGCAGACACACCTGTGTGAACATTAAGCATGATCTGGTGCTCTGAGCAATAACTGAACCTCACCCTAACTGCACCTTCTGAAAGAGAACTGCAACCGGTGCTGCAACATTCTTCAGATCCTTTAGAAATCAGGTTGCATTGCCACACAAATTTGACGCAAATAAGTATCAGTATGTATCATCACTATGGAAAGTAAAACAATTGCACAGTATTACAAATATCAATATCACATTTATTTCATTAGGCTATGTTATATTACTCAAAAACAAAAGGGAAAATAGACAGATTATGAAGAATTTTTTTTTTTACAGTTTATACACACTTACAGATCCGTTAAATATGAGAGTTGCGACACGCTTTGATCTCGCCTCCAAGCGGTCAGTTGAAATGAAACTGTAGAAATGGTTAATGTGTGGAATAACTATGTTCATAACATTAACGTTACTGTTAACGGGATTCATTTCAGTATACATTTACATGTAAACATACTGTACACAGTAGGCTACATCGTATGCATGTATTTGTGTGTGTTCTGATGAATGGTTTGAAAGGATCCAGGGGTACATTAGCCATACTAAAACGAATCTTTTAACAGTAACGTTAATGTTATGAATCGTATTTAGGAACATAGGCTAGTTATTTCATTCAGTAACCATCTCTCCAGTTACACACACACACACATATACGTGTGTGTGTGTGTGTGTGTGTGTGTGTGTACACATACATACATAGATACATACATGCATGCATACATGCATGCATACTCTACCAGCCAAAAGTTTTGTATCAGTAAGATTTGTAATGGTTTTAAAATAAGTCATCTCTTCTGCTCACCAAGGCTGCATTTATTTGATATATATAAATGACAGTTTAAAATACCTTTTTTTTTTCTTTTTTTTTTTTTATATAATATAATATATATAAAGTGTAATTTATTCCTGTGATCAAAGCTGAATTTTCAGCATCATTACTCCAGTCTTCAGTGTCATGATCCTTCAGAAATCATTATATTATTATAATATGATGATTCAATGTTGAAAACAGTTGTGTATTTTTTTTTTTTTTCAGGATTCTTTGATGAATAGAAAGTTCAAAAGAACAGTGTTTATTTGAAAAATGATATTTTGTAACATTATAGGCTAAATGTATTTACTGTAACTTTTGATCAATTTAATTCATCCTTGATGAATAAAAGTATTGATTTATTTTATAAATCAAGTTGCATTGCCACACAAATTTGATGCAAATAAGTATCAGTATGTATCATCACTATGGAAAGTAAAACAATTGCACAGATAGTATTACAAATATCAATATCACATTTATTTCATTAGGCTAATTAATGTTATATTACTCATAACATTAATTAGCTATATTACCCCCAAAATAAAATAGAAATTCCTACTGACCCAAACTTTTGAACGGTATAGTGTTTAATGTTACAAAAGCTTTCCATTTCAGATAAATGCTGTTCTTTTGAACTTTCTATTCATCAAATAATCCTGAAATAAAAAATGTTAATAACTTTTCTCAACATTAATAATAATGAGAAATGTTTATTGATCATCAAATCATCATATTAGAATGATTTCTGAAGGATCATGTGACACTGAAGACTGGAGTAATGATGCTGAAAATTCAGCTTTGATCACAGGAATAAATTACACTTTAATATATATTCACATAGACAACAGATGATTTAGCCTACATTATAATAATATTTCACAATAGTGGGGCCTACTGTTTTTTTTTTTGTTTTTTTTTATACAAAAACAAAAACAGTAATATTGTCAAATCAAATAAATGCAACTTTGGTGAGCAGAAGACACATTAAAAATCTTACCGATCCAAAACTTTTGACTGGTAGTGTATATACTGGGGCGGCTCAAGTGGTTCATGTAGGTTGGTGGTTCAATCCCCGGTTCCACCTGACCAAGTGTCGAGGTGTCCATGTAGCAAGACACCCATGTAGCAAGACTCCTGACGAGCTGGATGGCGCCTTGCATGGCTGACACCGCCGTCAGTGTATGAATGAGTGAGTGAATGGGTGAATGTGAGGCTATATGTAAAGCGCTTTGGTGGCCATAGGTCTGTGAAAGCGCTAGCCTATATAAATGCAGTCCGGGGTTAGGTGTCTATATACCTAGCCTATATAAATGCAGCTGGGGTTAGGTGTCTTGCTCAAGGACACCTCGACACTTGGTCAGGTGGAACCGGGGATTGAACCACCAACCTTCCGGTTTGTAGACAATCTACATGAACCACTGAGCCACTGCCGCCCCTAATGTTATGTTCTGTTCAAATACATTCACATAAACCTGCACAACAAGTGAATATCAATTAAAGCTGCTCAGTTTTAGTCAAGAAAGAAGTTTGGTCAACAGTAAAAAATATACAAGGCAACCAATTGCATTGTATTCAACAAAACATTTAATTATATATTATATCTAGGGAGAGGGAGAGGGAGAGGGTAGGTAAGTTTTCCTTGAATGTTCTGTCCTCAAAGAAACTCGTTCGACAGAGAAAGATGGCAGAAAGCAGCCCAGAAGAGGAATACAAGTGTTCACAATAGCCATTACATTCTGCCACCGAAGCTGTAGGATGATCTGGAGACCTGGTGGTGAATCGAGAATCAGTCAAATGCTTAGCCATACATTGATAACAAAAGCAAAAGCATTCAAACTCCACACTATAAGTAATGCTATAGTTACTTGGATTTTTGGGTGAGTGTAACACAGTGCCAGAAGCAGAGTGTTTCATAGGCCCATACACATTGAAAGCTATTTCCTAAAAAAAAGGTTGAGATTACAGAAGTGAGAGTAGTACACACCTACAGTTATCCATATCTATTTGGACATTTGTCATGGTTTCTATAATTATGACTCTGCACTCTTGTACATAATTTGAAATTAAATGAGAACAAAAATTATTTGTTTATATATAGTAATTAATCAGAATACTTTGATTTGATTTGATTTGATAATCTACTGCTTTTCCTGCAGTTCCTGGACGTCAACGTAGAATTTTCTGTCGAATTTGAACCACTGAATTTGTGGAAGCGAATTTTCAAAGCGAAATAAAATGGACCAAAATTGCCTGTTCAATATTTTAGGTTGTATTTTTAATCAGTTTGACTATTTTGGTAGTGAAATATGAAAGGGGAATATGGATTATTGCATTTTTAATAATGAAAATGTGTTTGAAACCATGCTGAATTTAAGCCCATAAAAATGCAAGCCCTAAAAATACAATGCATTAAAATGCAAGCATGGTTAATGCAATGCATATTTCTTTCCAAGTAGTGCAATTCAACTGGCTTTTTTGTTTCAAAAATTTTACTTCCATAATAAAACACACATCACCATGGGATTCATATTAACTTATAACCCTTAGTAGTCACATAAAAGATGTAAAACTAACCTGCAAGTATTGGAAATATCACAGAGTTATTGGTGACGCGGGACAATAGGCAACAGGTGCTCTTTTTCCATTCAACCGGATTATGAGCGATTATGAGCTTGTCTTGCTGTGCGCCTCCCAGACCCAGAGTGACGCGGCTGAAAGGTACCGCCACCTTGTGTCCGTTATGTGAAACAGCATGTCATAGCGCACTTCTGTGTATTCTCTCAGTAGTATTTAATTTGTAATAAAAGGAAAGGAAACAAAAGATAATAATCTCAACAAAACCTATTTTTGTGAGTGTCACATAACAAATGTTTTTTTTAAGTTATATATAAAACAGTATTTCACAAGAAATGTACTTTCTTTCCACTTCAAAATGTAATGTGTAATTCAATTCAATCATTGAAACCTACTGCTTCTGTGAAATTTACTAGCAAATTCTGAGTGAAAATGGTTTACACCAAGTTTTTTTTTTGTTTTTTCTTCATTGTATACTATAGGTTTTTATAAGATAATGATTTCTACACTGGATTTTTTCACAACCCAAGCATTAAACTTCTTTTAAAACACAGAATGCATACAGATAACACTGCACTGGCAACAAAAAGACCATAAAAACCATGACACATAAATTCACATGTGTATACAAGGTGAGAAGTGAGAGAAAGGTAGACAAAACTATACAGAAGAAGGCAGCATTATTTTATCTGCGTTTAGTGATGTAGAAACTCTGAACTGAAATTTCTCATACATATAATGGTCTCAACGGATGGGTTGAAAAATGGGTCACAGTTCTGTTCTGAATCTTTAATTTTCCAGTAAAGGTTTGAGAATTTACTGAAATACTGCCTACAGTATAATGTTATGAGATGATGTGTACATAATGTTATGCACTAAATCCAGAAAATATTCTAAACTGCATTGTTGGAAAATTCAAAGTCAAAGCGCCCTCTAGTGTCAAACTGAAAAACTGCACATAAAATATCAGCTCTAACTACATTGTCTATTAGAAGAACCAAATTTGATGGTAAATCTTTCAAATAAAGTTCCATTTGTTAATAAATGCTGTAAAATGTAGTAATGTAACTAGTTCATATAAACTAATTCATTAACCAAAGTTAACAAATGAGAATGATTTTAAAGTGTTAACCATTTTACTATGATTTTTTTTTTTTTTTTACTGACCCGTCTCAAATTTCTTAAAGGATAATTCCGGTATTTAACACCTTGAGTCTATTTTGTAGTTTGTTTTGGATGAACTAGAGTGGTGGACACAGAAATGTTGACGATGGGTCCTGTCTCGACTTTTTGACTCGTTTAGAATCGCCTTTGAGCGCTTCAGAGTGGCTGACTATAGGCATGCACAGACATGTCCTTAAAACAACCCTTAACGTTCGCTTTCAAAACTGTGCAACTCACCGAGTGGTTAGTGGTGTCCGTTGATGTTCCAAAACAAGTATAGCGTAGCGAAATACAGTTTCTGTCGTGTTTTATTTGTCATTTTGTAAAATCCCATTGATTTCTGTTGGAGGACTCATTGCTCGTTGATATTAGTGCGCTACCGGAAACGGAAAAGGGTGCTGTTTACATTTGGTTGAAGTCTTTTTTTCTCAGTTCTCTGTCTCTCAGCAGCAAGCAGACTCCTGATTGGTTAACGCGGCGCGAATTGACGCAGAAGTTCAGATTTTTCAACTCGGGCGGCAGACGCGAATTCGCGTCAAACGCGTGAATGCACAAAAAGCACTAATACAATAATTCGTGTGTAACGCACTTGACGCGCGAATGAGGCATATTCGCGTCTACCGCGCCGCGCTCTATGCCTCATTCACGTCGCAGGAATTTTTTACGTGCGTAACGCGTCTTTGCATTGACTTAACATTAAATCACTCGCGCCTGGTGTGAATGCACCATCAGAAGGCTAGCGTGAGCAGAGCAACGAGAGCAACTGTGCTCTATGCGCTAGACACCGAGTTCTGTACGGCGTCCTTGTACGGCAAAGTGGTTGTCGCCATCAAGTGGTCGGAAGTTTATAAGCAGTTGAGGTATCTGAAAAAAATAGTTCCACTATGGCAAATAACATGGATTGAAATCATACATTGCGCCGATATATTTGTTTTTAATCATCAACGAACACCGCTAACCACTCAGTGAGTTGCACAGTTTTGAAAGCGAACGTTAAGGGTTGTTTTAAGGACATGTCTGTGCATGCCTATAGTCAGCCACTCTGAAGCGCTCAAAGGCGATTCTAAACGAGTCAAAAAGTCGAGACAGGACCCATCGACAAAATTTCTGTGTCCACCACTCTAGTTCATCCAAAACAAACTAAAAAAATAGACTCAAGGTGTTAAATACCAGAATTATCCTTCAAAACAACTGAGCAAATTCCCATAATAAACCCACAGATGCTTTTTCTCAAAAAACTGCTCCAAACTTCTCGATCCAGCAACTGGACTAGTTCTAAGCTTTGGGTGTAACAGCTCTGGAACGTCATGAGCAGTAGTATAACTCTCTGATGTTTGATGCAGAAACCTGAGCGAGGTGGGATGGGATCAGTGCACTGTTCTGTGACCGAGACGAGTGCCTGTTCTGGAGCCGTTCAGCCTCACAGGATGTGTGACGACTCACAGACACTCTGGAGGAACATTTGAATTTCACAGCCCGTCATTAAAAAACATTTATTCCTGTGTCAGGTAGACTTACAGGTAATCAATCACCTTGTCACAGTGATTTTTCCCTCTAATATTTTGTATCATTTCAAACCTTTCAGAGTGAATTCTATTTAATTAAAGTCGCCTCTGCTTATGATTAGGCTTTTGTTTCTCCCTCTCAGATACTTTTCACTTCACATTTCTGGATCAGATTGCACCTAAACACCACACCTATATGTGTGTCATGGTTTGGTGTAAGATGATGAAAAAGATGAAGGCAGAAGATTCCAATATAAAATTTTACTCACAAAAGATAATTCCCCAGGTACATGCAGGATTACATTCACACACAAAACCACTTAACACAGACAAGAACAGACAAAGACTGATTGAACTGAAGGGAACTAAATACTAACACTGATGAACAGAAACAGGTGAGACAGATGATGATAATTAACAGGACACAGGTGATTTAACTGAACTGATAACAACAGGTGGGAAAACTTAACTAGACAGACATGTGACTAGTGACAACAGAAGAACAACACAGAACAAGCGTGACAATGTGCTTATTGAACGTGTAAGTCCGTCTAAATCGGTCGAATGGTATCCGAGTGAAGGTCTCTGTGTGTAAGTGGCCACTGGAGGCCGCTAGAGGTGATGCATTGAGTCGGGTCATTCATGTGATGGGGTTTGAGACTGTTTACATATGTATCTGATCGACGTTTTTGCTCTCTTCTGTTTTCTCTGATCTCCGAACTAGCTGATGGACAGATGTAAGTTAACTCAGATTAGTGATGGCAAAATGAGGCTTCCTGAACCACTGAGACCTCGCAGCCCCTTGCTTCAGCCAAAGGTTCATTACTCGAAGCTTCATTCAGCATTGCTCACTAGTGACACCTAGCTACTGTGCAAAGAAATAGCAGACAAATTAATTCATTCTGAACCAGTGAAATAATATATAAAAATATATTTTATAAAATGTTTTTATAAATAAAAATATTTGTTTATTTTGTACTCACTGTTAATGTTTGTAACCTTTCATTTGCAATAATAAAAAGAAATGAGCAAACATTTGTCCATTACCTGTGTATAATATAAAATATGTATCTTTCTCTGTCTGAATTTACTTGCGCAGAGTCACACACACAGTTAATTATTCATAAATTGTTTGGATAGTGACAGTATGAACAACAAAAGTGACACTGTGTTGAGTGCAGTGCTTATGTTGGAGGGAGTGTAATAAAGTGCAAAAGAAATAGTCTGGAAGGAAGGATTAAAATAGATTTTTATTGAGAAACAGAATTATTTCAAGTGTGTTGGGTTTAGACGATTTCTCTTCTCGGACAAAATCTCTCCAGCCTTGGAAAAGATCCTTTCACAGGAACAGATGATAAAGGGGAACATAAAAATGCCAGTGCTAGCTGGTATAAATGAGGATACTGATGCTTCTGTTGAGCCCAGACAGGGGAGGATCTCCTCTTTCTTGCTGACTCCATTACCAGGAAAAAGGAACAAATCCAAAAGGGCAATCCAAATCAAAAAGCAGTCCAGTCCAGATCCAAAACTCCAGAGCAATCCAAATAATCTTATCTAATTAATATAACAAGACTATAATATATAGCTACTATAATTAATAATAACAATAACTATTCTAACGTGATAATGTAATAATATACAGCCCTAACACATATATGACACAATAACGACAATGACAATGATAGTTATCTAACGCTCTGACTCTCTGACACTACTACAACTGCTTCTACTACTCCTGACAACACCCACAAGGTGGCGTGAGTTTCGAACCCCCTTTTATCCAGAAGCGACACTCGGACCGAACCGATGATGTATCCACACAAACCAAGGCCTCGTTTGTCATTAGTCACGTGATTTTCACGTTAACGACACAAGCCTCGAATCGTGGCTTCATCTGGCACGCCCGTTTTTTCTCGACACAAGCTCCGACCCCTCGGTTCAAATGTCACATCACTAATTGTGGAATCCTGTTCAGTTTGCAATATTAATGTAATTCCGTTTTCATGCTATTTTGTGAAGTTTATTTCTTATGTCCACTTTTATGTGCTGTTTTAGTTCTGAGACCGTCAAGACTAATTTCTGAAAGCAACAAATCTAAATTTTGCACCCTTGGTGAGCGGAGCGAGGTGTGTACTATTTAACTCCATGTATAAGACTTTAAGGATGTAAAATGTCTATTGACTGCTACTGGAAATTGTTTTGTTGTGTATCTTGTATCAGGAAAGCTGCATGTGTTAAGGGAGCAAATTATCATTTGTGTTATTATTTTTAATGTGCATTGCACATTTATACAAATTCATGATGATGTACTGTAAAAAGATGAAGATTTATTGTAAATTTGTGTCATGCCAAAAGTTCAGTAACAAACATTTTTTTTGTGTTTACTTCTAGTTTTCATGGTGCTCATGCTAAATCTAAAAGTATAAAACGATTGCACCCGTTAGAGACTCTCTGCCATTATTAAGGAGCCGAGGGCTGCTACACTGTGCCGCGTGGCAAAGTAATTTAGTTCCAATTAAACCTATATGACTCCATTTTATCACAACCTCAAATTTGGTTAGAAAGCCAATTGGTTAAAGGAACACTATGTAGCTTTTCAACCTTCATAATATATTTCCAAGACCCTTGTGATGGTACATCGACTTACAATAGGTTGAATGACACGTCTGCCATAGCCTGATGGGGTCTGTATCGCTTTTACTGGCACTACGTAACTTCGGGGTTCGGCTAGTAACCCGAGCACAAAAAGAACTACAAAATTCGACTGCTTTACGGCATACGTCACTTCCCCCACCACTTCCTCAAATTTGGACGTGAGCATTTATATACTGTCTATGGACGTGAGAGGCCAACCAGCGTTTGTTTTCGGCTTTCGTGCGTATGTTTTTGTCATGGGGGCTGTTTACACCTGGTCACTTCATGCGTTTTCTCAGATCAGATAGCTATCCGATCGTGAAGAGACCAGGTGTAAATGTCCTCCAAAACGCATTCGAGATGGATTTGAATCCGACCGCTCAAACCACTTCAGGAGGAGGTCTGTGCCGCATTCCAGACGAAACTGGACAAGTGTGCATCTGGTTGTTGAACCACATATGTAAATTGTACTCCTCTCAAAAATGTTAAAAAAATAAATAAAAAAACGTGTGAGAGCGTGTTATAGTCTATATGTTATTGCCAGATATGACAACGCCAGTGGAACACGCATCACCGCAGCTGAGCATCGATTCATCAAGCCAACGTGCAAACTATCGCAAATCAAAGTGAAAGTAAGTCGCAGACGCTTATCACACAATCATCATCATAAAAAGTAAAGAAATGAAATGATCTTACCAGGGCTGTTACTGCTCTCTCTTATTGCTGTCTTTGATTTAGACATTTTAGCTGATGATCAATAAAATGCAGCACATATCTGTTGCTTTCAGTGACGTGCACTCCATTAAATCTGCATATAGCGCGAGAATTGAAGATCGGATTTAAATCCGTTTCGCAAAAACACATTTATGTGACCAGGTGTAAATGGAATCGTTTTGATAAATCAGAAATCCGATCTGAGAAAACGCATGAAGTGGCCAGTAAATAAATCTCTTATTTGTAAACTTGTTTGCCTTCTATGTTGTATGTTGTTGCGCTTGCTTGTACTGTAGTATGTCATTTTTTTACATGCTTTCCATTCATCCATTGCTGATAATTAGACCAGTCCAATAATTTCCACATATGTCTAGCTAGCTTTCGAATATCAGAGCTGTTAACAGACTTGCTAACAAACACTTGTTTCTCTTACGTGTTTTTTGCGTTATGTTTTATTGCCTAGCTTGCCTCACGAACTAGTTTGCTAGCTGAACTCAGTTGTTGTGAGGTGTATTTATCACGTAGTCCTGAGGGATATCAGACGACGCTGTTGACGTTGATTCTTGCGATTATCATGAGAACAGTTTTCAATATCTAACATAAATATCAAGACATAAATAAGTCTAAAGTAGAGGTTGGGGGGGGGGGGGTATTTACGACAGTGCAAGTATTCCACAGCGACTCTAGGGGTCGCTGTTTGACAAAAGCACAATTTCTCCACAGTGTGCCTTTAATGGTAATTTATAATACACTGTAAAAAAAAATCCCGTAAAAAAACGGTAAATCTCTGGCAGCAAAGTTTCCAGACGGGTTCTGTTAAATTACAGCAAATTACCATTTCACAAAATTACAGGCAAAAACTGTAAAAATACAGAATTGACCTTACGGTCAAAATTAATTAAATTACAGTACATTACTGTTAATAATGGCTTATTAAACCGTGGAAAAACAGATAAATTATGTCAAATTACATAAAAAGAACATTTAACTTTAAGGTTAAACTGTAAATTTAGGGTTTTATAAAGTTATTTTATAATAATGCTCTGTCTATCTACAGTAATTATCTTTTAATATATAGTTTTTCTGTGTAAAATAACTATGAAGTTATGTATAAAAATGTAATAAGTCCATAAATTCAAATACAAAGTTTGTATATTTACAGTTTTTATTTTTTTGCAGATCCAGTTTCACAACTTTGACCAATCTCTAATTAAGTACTTAATAATAGCAAATGTACAGTCAATTTCTGTTAAATTAACTAAACGTACAAGTACGGAATACCTGCACATTTACAGTATTACTCATTAAACAAACACTGCACATCCATATACGTGAATGATAGGAAATACAGGCTTAGTATATCATTTAGAACATGTAAAAATATCCACATTAAAAGACTTTATATTTATATTAAGAGAACAATAGAAGCAACAAGTGCAGTGACAAGTCCCAGTTAGTGTAGCACAGTACACAAGTTTATTTATTTATTATTAAAACAAAGATTTAGTATTATTGGGTCAAGTGTTTATGAAAAGATGGATCTTTAGCATTTTCTTGAAAATGTGTTGAGTTGGTCAGGTCATCCCACCAGCAGGGAACAGTCCAGGGAAAGGTCAGTGAAAGTGATTTTGTGTCTCTTTGGGATGATGGCACCACAAGGCGCCGTTCACTTGCAGAACACAAGCTTCTGGAGACACATAGATCTGAAGCAGTGAGTTTAGGTCTTGCTGAAGCATCTGGATCAGTTGCAGAGGTTTGACTGATGCTGGAAGAGCCGCCAGGAGAGCATTACAATAGTCCAGTCTGGATAGAACAAGAGCTTAGACAAGGAGTTGTGTGGCTCCGATAGGAAGGGCCGGATCTTTCTGGTGTTGTATAAGGCAAATCAGCAGGATCACACAGCAAGGATGGTTTGGCTGAAACCATAAGCAGTTCTGTCTTGGCAAGGTTGAGTTGAAGGTGAAGGTCATTCATCCAGCAAGAATTTTCCATCAGGTAGGCTGAGATGCTGTAGCAACCGTCAGATCCTCTGGCTGGAATTAAAGGTAGAGATATGTGTCATTAAGTGATAGGAAAAGTCATGTTTCTAAATGACAGAGCCTAGTTACACTACAAAAAAAATAAAAAAAATAATACTAATAAATAAATAGATGGGTGGAATCTAACACAATCGTGGTTTTACTGTAGTAAAACCAAACATTGTACAGCTCCAGTGGCCTCACAAGGATCAAATGAATATTCATATGGGAAAATACAGTATAAAACAAATTAAATGTTCTGCCACTTTTAGTGCAATCATATGGAATCAGATGACTCAGCCATAACAATATTTTAAATTACTTCTTCCCATACCTTGTTTGCCATGATCATTCTGCTTTCCACTTGACCTGACATCACAAAAAAAATAAAAAATAAAAATTAACAACTCAGTATTACATTTACACATGTCAGAATATGTTCCACTGGGACAATGCAAAACCTCAACTGACTATGATCTGGAAGCTGAGCAGGAAAGGCTAACAGTGAAGTTTTGAGCTGAGACACCTAACGTTAGGGGTGTAACTGTCTGTTCATCTGGATCAATGCAATTTTCATAACCAATGATCAAAAGTATCCTATGAAAAAGGCTACTATGATGAACCCAGTTCATCCCAAATGTAGATAAGTTCATTTCTTCATCAGAACACAAACATTCTATCAACTTTTATTTTATAAGCCTAATATATGCACATGTATGCATTCTATAGCTAACGTTACGTGTTGGCAAGCAGATGCAGACAGAATATGCAATTTATCATGTTGTGTTGTTCATATTCTAGTCTCATGTGCTTTCCTGTATCAAGTAAGTTACAGTATTTACTGAATTCGTTTTCTTAACAGTCTTGATAGCCACGTCAACCCTTACGAAAATTAACTATGGTTTAACCACAAAGAAACAAAAAAACAAACAAACATGGTAGGCCTATTTGTAGTATAACTGTGGTTATTTAAAATAGTAATAAAAATCCGCCAAAAACGTGGTTACTATAATTTTACTATAATTAAAACCAAGGATATTTTTAAGAGAAGAGTTTTCAGCTTCCAGACAGTGTTTCAAAATGTCCCGCCATTTAAGAGTGATTTACTGACAGATACTATCGCGTATTAACGAAGATTTTATATGCAATTAAACGGACTATGATATGTATAACAAGTCTACGAAAGCTCGTTTTAGGTCTTTTGAGGTGTGGGTTCAACAGATGGAAAATGTAAAGACGCATGCTACATTTTTAGTGTTTTGCCCTCCAGCTCTCGCCAGTTAACTGAACATCATTTAAGAATGCTAACGTTAGCTTGAAAACTGTAAACTTAACACAAATGTAATATAAAATATCGTTCACATGTAACTTAGTATAATGAGACTCTTACCTCAGCCGGTGATCGGTTGGCATGATGTCCGCTGTGACGAACAAGGCTCACTGAAAAGGGCGTTTATTTCCGAAGAATCCAAACGGACGGACTAAAAACAGAACTCCTGCTCATGCTCGCCTCTTGACGAATACGATTGCTTTGAACCACTGTTGATCTCACAATCCACTTCACGAGAGTAGACTGAATTCAAATCTCCCGCTTGCCCAAACTCGACTGATCAGCTACAGCTAACGTTAACCGTTGTGGGCGGGAGTAAACAGCGGAAATGAATTTGAACCTGCGTCATCATCGCGCGCGCGCACTCAAACACACACACACACACACACACACACACACACACACACACACACACACACACACACACAAACAAACACACAAAGCCCTGAATGTGAAGCAACGGTGATTTGGAAAAATATTCATAAAATATGCATGAAATTATGGGAGAATAAGACAATGAGATAATGATCAAAATGAGTAGGCCTATAAAATAAAATGTGAAATAAAAAATAATTCAGGCCTACTGTAGTCTATGTAGGGTACTGTATGTACAAATCACAGTCTATGGTACAAATACTTTTATTTAACCTTAAAAAAAACTCACTTTAGGCCCCACATGCTTAATAATCTGAAAGGAAAACATATTGAATAGATGCTGATTTCCGCAGTTATACCTTCTTTTCTTTGTTTTCTAATTTCACAGAAAAAATCTGTAAAATATTACTTAATAATTTCTGTAAAATTACACATAACTCTGTAAAAATACAGACAAGTTCCTTTTAAAAAACGTAAAATTGCTGTAAAACCAAAATACAAGCAATTACCTGTAAATTTAACAATGGACCTTTAAATTACAGCAAATGCCTTTTATTTTACAGATATTTGCTGTATAATGACAAAACGGTAAAATTCTGTAAAAAAATACAGACAATTACCTGTAAAATTACACTTTTTTTTACAGTGTAGTTTAGCAGCACATTTGATTATTCTTTTCAACTCTTTACTTAAATTTTACCCATTCATGTTATGAAGCTATGTCGCTTTGAGGTCCTCACGCCTTCTGTTTAATCCGGGTCTCACGATCACAAACTCGCCAGCTTCGGTCACTAAACAGAGGTAATTGGCTATATACCTGAGATCGGTCACATTCATGCTTACACAATCAAAGATATAACAGATATAAATCGACTAACATTACTTGTCTTATAATAGCTTTGGATTGGTCATGCTGTGGTTTCCCACGTACACTTTTCTAAAGTAACATTAAATTAAAACAGAGGTAAGACACACCCAGATTTAGGTTGGTCAAGCAGCATTTTGATGTCCTAAACGGAAATTCACTTCTTGTCTTTACATAACCAAGCACACTTGAATTAGTGCCAAATATTAGTCTTCACTAATCTGACGCAACCTTTGCAGTAACATACGAATCCGTTTAATCTACTTGGGAAAACAATATCAGAGCAAGTCAGAATGAAATCAAATGTAACAATTTATTATGTCAGGTAAATGTATCATGCCAGTTTCATAATCGGTTCAAGGATAATCAATACAATACCATTAAATGCTCAGAGATAAAGAGTAAAAGATGTACCTGACTCAAGAAATACATGATGCTGAGTGTCTTACCCACACTCCACATCACGGGCTAATTTGAGCTACAAATCGCCCTGAGCCTCTTGTTGCGTTTCTTTATATAGACAGAAACTTCTTTCACATGGAAACATTTGCTAACAATGGGAATTTGGATTCAGAGTTTACACCTTTTGGGCAGGATGCCATTTACCTGGAAGACACACCCTCCTCTGTGTGCATGTTACCTCTAAACTCTTAAGAACTTTTTTACCATTTGGTTTACTTGTTTAGGAATGAGACCTTTGTACCAGTCACACTGAGACATTTCAAATGATACGAAACATGTAAAATACTGTATGATAGTTGTTCATATTAAACCATTTAGTTTTGGGGTAAATTTCAGGTGATTTCAGCATGAGAGAGAAGTACTGGGGGAATGGGGGGTCAAGGAAAAGAGATGTAGATAAGGATGATTCTGAGGCGAGACTTGCGTCTCGAATGGTGATAATTTCACAAGAGAGATTTCAAATGTTAATTTCCTTTGTTTTCTCCGAGAGTTGCCCTCTCTTACAGTTCTTCCAGTTTTTCCAGTCTTACAAACATTTCAATAGCATATGCATAATGGGAAGATATCCACACACCAAATAAGTTAAACATTTAAAAAGTGCTTTTCTCCACATAAAATATGGCGAACAAGTACTTTTCTGTAACATTTTAATGTACTTCCAAACACCTCTCATAGTTTGTTACACAAATCAAAGTAACTTCAGTATACAGTACAAAGCGTAAAAGCCATTTAGTGCTACATTTCGGCACTTTACTCCCTGTCAACTTTAATTTGTAAGAGTTTTACACTTAAGTAAACGAGGATAACAATGCACCATGCTTAATGATCTATGAGATCTGGCACAGAAAAGTATCAGATCCAATAAAACCCTGCACTCTACATTTTTTTTTTTTTTTCTACCCAAATCCTGGGTTGAGCCTTTTTGGTAATTTTTTTTTGGGTAATGTCAGATGTAACAACCCAGTATTTGGGTAGTTTTTGTGTGACCAAGTTCCTGGGTCAGATATAACAACCCAGGGATTGAGGTATTTATCGCAGGCTTTTTGCGACCTCTTCAGGAGAGAACAGTGCAGCTCTGTCAAAATGGTGTGTCTTTGGTAAAATAGGCCTACAGGTCTACATTTTTATTTTATCTATAAATTTATTGTGCTGTATATCGTTTAATTTTATTCAAAGCAAAATACATGGGCGTGATAGGGGTCACCTAAACGAGTGTTGTGTCGATCTTTTCGCATGATGGACACGCCTGATACCTTGCATAAAATTGTATGATTTTATTAAAAAAGATACAGAATAAATACGTATGGTGTTAAAACATGTTCTCAGAACTGTACACTGATTGTTTATGGACAGGTTATGGAGTCAGTCACAGCATATCTCGGCTATGAGTAAAACGCAGGGCGGTGGTCTGAAGTTAGAAGTTCCGCCGCTGAACATGATATAAGTACAGGCACGAGATTCAGCGCTGTTAACGAGACAACAGAGACTGGTCAATTACACTTTAATTACTTATAAATGTTTATTTTTCACTTCTCTAATACAGTAGTTGTTAAACGAGCATAAACGATGGAAATGTGTATTTAAAATGATATAAAATATACTGTAAAATATGATTGAAAATAAAGGAATTATCAAGGCAGCCAGTGGTTGTATCGAGTAGCCTATTTTAAAAATGTTTAGAGGATTTAAATTAATACGTAAACATTAATTCATGTATTAAGTAAAAAAAAAAAAAAAAGAAAAAGAAAGAAGAAGCTAGTATTATAGTAAAAATGAATCAACTGTTTTGTGTTAAATCAACCCATTATGCTGGGTTAAATAAACAACCCAATTTTCTGGGTAAAATTAACCCAACATGTGTTTGTCCAGCCCTTTATATTTTATATTTACCAAGACCTTGGGGTGAAGTTGTTTTTAACCCAGTGTATTTTAGAGTCTGCTTATCTCACACTCATGAAGTATGAGAACTCTGGGAATTAAAATTTGGAGGAGTTTCGTTCAATTTAAAAAGCTCAAACATGCATTTTAGTCTGAGACTAAACTTAAACCTTGTCTTTGAAACCGTGGGCTAAAATGATCAAATAATTAGAGCTTCATGTTCATGAATTGATTTATATGCTTAACAGCTGTGCAATTAAACTGCTGCAATTGAATTAATGAGTTTGTGAGTTGGGACATTTTATAAAATGCAATAAAATTCACAATCTGGGATCTCTTGAACCTTTTTTTAACTGACAAAAGTACAAAGAAAAGTTTTCCAATGTTTTCATTGAACAACACACTTGTATTTTGTAAATGTAAACAAATTTTGATATTGATGGCTGCAACACACTACAAAAAAAGTTGGAACAGAGAAAAAAGATTATCCAAGTTAGATTATCAAACTATTTTTAAACAGTCCAAAATGAGCAGGTGAATTTCCATTAGGTGAGGAAATTGTGATTGGGTGTGAAAGAGCTTCTCAGTCTTTGTAAGCAAAGATGGGTCATGGCTCACACCTTTGTGCCAAATATCATGAGAGAATTGTCCAACAATTCAAAAATTAAATTTCTCAATGCAAGATTGCATAGAATTTATGTCTTTCACCATCTTCCGTACATAATATTGTGAAAAGATTCGGGGAATCCAGAGAAATCTGTGTAGGGCAAGGCAGGAGACCTCTGTTGCATGTGAGAAACCGTCATGCTACTCTGATAAATACAGCCACATGTGCTCAAGAGTACTTTGGAAAACCATTTTCACTTAACACAGTCTGACACTGCATCAAGAAATGCCACTTGAATCTCTGTTACGCAAGGAGAAAGCTATACATGAGTTCTAACAGAGATTCCGGCGAGTTCTCTGGGCCCAAGGTCATCTCAGATGGTCTAGAAGACAGTGTGTGCTGTGGTCAGATGAGTCCATGTTTCAGCTTGTTTTGGGGAAAAACAGACATCGAGTTCTCAGTCCCAAAGACGAAAGGGACCAACCAGACTTTCATCAGTGACAGATGCAAAAGAAAACATCTGTAATGGTATTGGGAGGCATCAGTGCAAACGGCATGGGTAACTTGCATTTGTGTGAAGGTAGCACTGAGAATTGTGAGAATGGAGGCGTATATTTAGATTATACAGACATAAACTGCCATCAAGATGACATATTTCCTGGGAAGAAAGACAATGCCAGGCTTCATTCTGCACCATAGAAGAGATGTGCCTGACTGCAGTCCAGATCTGTCTCTTATTGAAAATGTATGATCACCCATCATGAAAAGGAGAATCAGACAGCGATGGCCATGGACAGTTGTCTTATATCAGACAAGATAGGCAAATATTCCACTTGCAACATTTCAACAATTCATATCCTCAATTCCCAAATTATAAAAAGTGTAATTAAAAGGAAAGGTGATGTGACACAGTGGTAAACATACCTCTGTCCTAACTTTTTTTGGAGTGTGTAGCAGCCATCAAAATCCAAACTTTACATTTACAAAATACAATTAAGTTGGTCAGTGAAAACATTGGAAACATTTTCTTTGCACATTTGTCAGTTAAATAAAGGTTGAAGAGATTTAACAAATCACAGATTCTTGATTTTATCGCATTTTACAAAATGTCCCAACTATTCTGGAAATGGGGTTTGATAATAAACCTGCTCTGTCACTCCTGTGAGAGCATAGGTGGGATTTTCGTTTTATTTTTATTGGAACTCAGTGTAATGATCTATTGATGAGTCTATGGATACTGGAATTGGAAGATCATTGGAGCAGAAATGGCACAGGGAAGGCCAGGTTCCCCCAGTCTGGAATGATTGACAGCTCACAGCTAACCTGGCTCTTGTTGACTTCACAGTACCTCCATTTAATCAATTCTTGTATTATAAATGAAGGTATGTTATTGTCCACATCTGTCCACAAACACTTACGAATAAGTAAACTAAAGAGAAATATGGTTGTGTTGCACGATTGGAAAAATGTAAACATTGAAGTTCAAAGTTCACTGATGAACGGAAATGCAGATTGTTTTCATGAATTATATTGTCAGCGAGAATATGGCCACATTTTCAATACTTCTTTAACCTTTAAAGTTGAGCAGATTATATGGACCACTATCATTCTACATCAAAGAAGCTTTCATTTCATCATCAATTGAGCGTCAGCGTCAGTTCTGGCAGGCCAGGTAGTCAAGATGCTGCTAATGCTATTTGCTAACAACACTGTCCTGTCAGCTGATCTGCTCCAGCTGAGCTGCATTAGCTCGTTAACTCCCCTCGCTGCTCAATGGCCAAGCTCAAACAAGGCGCCCTATTTAAAGCACATTCAGTTTGATCATACATGCTTGCTGCTTGCTTCTGCTGCCCGCCACCTCCCCAGCTCCTCCTTATGCATAACGTGGCATTTGCTTTATGTCATGTTGCCTGCTCTGTTCACAGGGGGATATTTTAGCTCTCACAGTCCTAAACTGTGAGCGTTCCCTATGCTGCTGCTGCTGTCCTCTGACTCTCTGCTATTTCATGGTGCTCATGAAAGGTCAGAGGACTCCCTGAACAGAGCCATACCGCCAAATTTCAATTCAGTAACATCAACTTGTTTGCAATCTATTCAATAAAAATTCTTAAATTATTTTTATTGTCTGTGTGTTCTTGACTTAATGGACCTGACAGAACTGTATTTATTTATTTAACCATTTAACTTTTATACTTTTTATACTTTCTCTGGCAATAATTACTTTTACTTGGCATTGGATATTACTTTTATTAAATAATTTTCAGATCTCGTGCAGGCAATATCTCAAAATCTGTGATCAGTGCAAGGAATTATAACATCTCTGTGAAAAATAATTTATTACCCAGCAAAAGCAGTAATTTTACAAAAATTAAGCAAATTTGTACAATACATTTTTAAAATTACTCTGAAACAATAATCAAGTCAAGATTATGACCATAAAAAAACCCATTATTACTAGATACAGCAAATAAATTCCTTCACACATAAAAATAATTTATAAATTAAAATCCTTTTTTTTCTTCTTCTTCTTCTTCTTCTTCTTCTTTTTTTTTTTTTTTTTTTTTTTTGGAGTGTAATGTGGTCAATAAATATTACCAAAAAAATAATAATTTAAACTACATGTTATTTGTGGAAATAGGAGATGGTAGGCTCTCGGGAGTGAAATAATCAACATTATCAAGAAACAGTGCAGACGTCAGGCCCTGGACTTGGATCTTTACATTTTCTGCAAGTAGAAGAAAGAATATGGCTCAGTGCATAATATAATGATGCGAAACATAAAAATAATGTTCAAAATGTACATAATCTGCCATAAGTGAAAAAGAAATAAGCATACAAGTTTTTAAATGTTTGTTTAACTGGGCTGTGGACCCATGGATATGGAAGAAAAAATTATTCTTGAAAAAAAAAAAGATAATCAAATTGATTAATGGATGAATCATGAAATGATTCAACTGAATCATGCAATGGTATTATACAACACATATTTATTGATAAGTCTTCTCTTATTTAGATGTGAATTAATCAAGGGTTTAGACAATCAAACACTATTAGTAATGTATTAGCTTAAAATAATGAACCTGCATTACAATGATTTACATAAAACAGTTTGTCGGTATTATGCTTAACACAAATTGACTGAATTACATAAATTATATGTAAAATATTATCTTTTTCCTAATTTGAAAATTTTCCTTGCCACTGTTGCCTTTGTCACTATAGCTTTGAAATGTACTACTACATTGTGGTAGTGTTACCTGGGATTGTTTTGCCAGTTGTCGTACTTTATTGTTTTGTGGTGCCTGTTGTTGTGGTCTCAGTTGTGGTGCTTTCTGTTGCTGTGGTGCTTTCTGTTGTTGTAGTGGCCACAGTTGTGGTGCTTTCCACTGTTGTGGTCTCAGTTGTGGTACTTTCAGGAGTTGTTGTGCCTGTGGTCGTACTTTCTGTTGTTGTTGTACCTACAGTTGTTGTCTCAGGGGTGGTGCTTTCCGCTGTTGTGATACCCACAGTTGTGGTGCTCTCTACTGTTGTTATCTCGGTTGTTGTACTTTCTGGAGTTATTGTGGCTGTGGTTGTACTTTCTGTTGTTGTGATGCCCGGTGTTGTGGTCTCAGTTGTGGTACTTTCAGGAGTTGTTGTGCCTGTTGTCGTACTTTCTGTTGTAGTGCTTTCTGTTGTTGTAGTAGCCACCACAGTTGTGGTCTCAGGTGTGGTGCTTTCTACTGTTGTGGTCTCAGTTGTGGTACTTTCAGGAGTTGTTGTGGCTGTGGTTGTACTTTCTGTTGTTGTGGTGTCCGGTGTTGTGGTCTCAGTTGTGGTACTTTCAGGAGTTGTTGTGCCTGTAGTCGTACTTTCTGTTGTAGTGCTTTCTGTTGTTGTAGTAGCCACCAAAGTTGTGGTCTCAGGTGTGGTGCTTTCTACTGTTGTGGTCTTAGTTGTGGTACTTTCAGGAGTTGTTGTGCCTGTAGTCGTACTTTCTGTTGTTGTACTTTCTGCTGCTGTGCTGCTTTCTGTTGTTGTAGTAGCCACCACAGTTGTGGTCTCAGGTGTGGTACTTTCTACTGTTGTGGTGTCAGTTGTGGTACTTTCAGGAGTTGTTGTGGCTGTGGTTGTACTTTCTGTTGTGATGTCCGGTGTTGTGGTCTCAGTTGTGGTACTTTCAGGAGTTGTTGTGCCTGTAGTCGTACTTTCTGTTGTAGTGCTTTCTGTTGTTGTAGTAGCCACCACAGTTGTGGTCTCAGGTGTGGTGCTTTCTACTGTTGTGGTCTCAGTTGTGGTACTTTCAGGAGTTGTTGTGGCTGTAGTCGTACTTTCTGTTGTAGTGCTTTCTGTTGTTGTAGTAGCCACCAAAGTTGTGGTCTCAGGTGTGGTGCTTTCTACTGTTGTGGTCTTAGTTGTGGTACTTTCAGGAGTTGTTGTGCCTGTAGTCGTACTTTCTGTTGTTGTACTTTCTGTTGCTGTGCTGCTTTCTGTTGTTGTAGTAGCCACCACAGTTGTGGTCTCAGGTGTGGTACTTTCTACTGTTGTGGTGTCAGTTGTGGTACTTTCAGGAGTTGTTGTGGCTGTGGTTGTACTTTCTGTTGTGATGTCCGGTGTTGTGGTCTCAGTTGTGGTACTTTCAGGAGTTGTTGTGCCTGTAGTCGTACTTTCTGTTGTAGTGCTTTCTGTTGTTGTAGTAGCCACCACAGTTGTGGTCTCAGGTGTGGTGCTTTCTACTGTTGTGGTCTCAGTTGTGGTACCTTCAGGAGTTGTTGTGGCTGTAGTCGTACTTTCTGTTGTAGTGCTTTCTGTTGTTGTAGTAGCCACTACAGTTGTGGTCTCAGGTGTGGTGCTTTCTACTGTTGTGGTCTTAGTTGTGATACTTTCAGGAGTTGTTGTGCCTGTAGTCGTACTTTCTGTTGTTGTAGTAGCCACCACAGTTGTGGTCTCAGGTGTGGTGCTTTCTACTGTTGTGGTCTCAGTTGTGGTACTTTCAGGAGTTGTTGTGGCTGTGGTTGTACTTTCTGTCGTTGTGGTGTCCGGCGTTGTGGTCTCAGTTGTGGTGCTTTCAGGAGTTGTTGGGCCTGTAGTCGTACTTTCTGTTGTTGTACTTTCTGTTGTTGTAGTAGCCACCACAGTTGTGGTCTCAGGTGTGGTGCTTTCTACTGTTGTGGTCTCAGTTGTGGTACTTTCAGGAGTTGTTGTGCCTGTGGTCGTACTTTCTGTTGTTGTTGTACCTACAGTTGTTGTCTCAGGGGTGGTGCTTTCCGCTGTTGTGATACCCACAGTTGTGGTGCTCTCTACTGTTGTTATCTCGGTTGTTGTACTTTCTGGAGTTATTGTGGCTGTGGTTGTACTTTCTGTTGTTGTGATGCCCGGTGTTGTGGTCTCAGTTGTGGTACTTTCAGGAGTTGTTGTGCCTGTTGTCGTACTTTCTGTTGTAGTGCTTTCTGTTGTTGTAGTAGCCACCACAGTTGTGGTCTCAGGTGTGGTGCTTTCTACTGTTGTGGTCTCAGTTGTGGTACTTTCAGGAGTTGTTGTGGCTGTGGTTGTACTTTCTGTTGTTGTGGTGTCCGGTGTTGTGGTCTCAGTTGTGGTACTTTCAGGAGTTGTTGTGCCTGTAGTCGTACTTTCTGTTGTAGTGCTTTCTGTTGTTGTAGTAGCCACCAAAGTTGTGGTCTCAGGTGTGGTGCTTTCTACTGTTGTGGTCTTAGTTGTGGTACTTTCAGGAGTTGTTGTGCCTGTAGTCGTACTTTCTGTTGTTGTACTTTCTGCTGCTGTGCTGCTTTCTGTTGTTGTAGTAGCCACCACAGTTGTGGTCTCAGGTGTGGTACTTTCTACTGTTGTGGTGTCAGTTGTGGTACTTTCAGGAGTTGTTGTGGCTGTGGTTGTACTTTCTGTTGTGATGTCCGGTGTTGTGGTCTCAGTTGTGGTACTTTCAGGAGTTGTTGTGCCTGTAGTCGTACTTTCTGTTGTAGTGCTTTCTGTTGTTGTAGTAGCCACCACAGTTGTGGTCTCAGGTGTGGTGCTTTCTACTGTTGTGGTCTCAGTTGTGGTACTTTCAGGAGTTGTTGTGGCTGTAGTCGTACTTTCTGTTGTAGTGCTTTCTGTTGTTGTAGTAGCCACCAAAGTTGTGGTCTCAGGTGTGGTGCTTTCTACTGTTGTGGTCTTAGTTGTGGTACTTTCAGGAGTTGTTGTGCCTGTAGTCGTACTTTCTGTTGTTGTACTTTCTGTTGCTGTGCTGCTTTCTGTTGTTGTAGTAGCCACCACAGTTGTGGTCTCAGGTGTGGTACTTTCTACTGTTGTGGTGTCAGTTGTGGTACTTTCAGGAGTTGTTGTGGCTGTGGTTGTACTTTCTGTTGTGATGTCCGGTGTTGTGGTCTCAGTTGTGGTACTTTCAGGAGTTGTTGTGCCTGTAGTCGTACTTTCTGTTGTAGTGCTTTCTGTTGTTGTAGTAGCCACCACAGTTGTGGTCTCAGGTGTGGTGCTTTCTACTGTTGTGGTCTCAGTTGTGGTACCTTCAGGAGTTGTTGTGGCTGTAGTCGTACTTTCTGTTGTAGTGCTTTCTGTTGTTGTAGTAGCCACTACAGTTGTGGTCTCAGGTGTGGTGCTTTCTACTGTTGTGGTCTTAGTTGTGATACTTTCAGGAGTTGTTGTGCCTGTAGTCGTACTTTCTGTTGTTGTAGTAGCCACCACAGTTGTGGTCTCAGGTGTGGTGCTTTCTACTGTTGTGGTCTCAGTTGTGGTACTTTCAGGAGTTGTTGTGGCTGTGGTTGTACTTTCTGTCGTTGTGGTGTCCGGCGTTGTGGTCTCAGTTGTGGTGCTTTCAGGAGTTGTTGGGCCTGTAGTCGTACTTTCTGTTGTTGTACTTTCTGTTGTTGTAGTAGCCACCACAGTTGTGGTCTCAGGTGTGGTGCTTTCTACTGTTGTGGTCTCAGTTGTGGTACTTTCAGGAGTTGTTGTGCCTGTGGTCGTACTTTCTGTTGTTGTTGTACCTACAGTTGTGGTCTCAGGGGTGGTGCTTTCCGCTGTTGTGATACCCACAGTTGTGGTGCTCTCTACTGTTGTTATCTCGGTTGTTGTACTTTCTGGAGTTATTGTGGCTGTGGTTGTACTTTCTGTTGTTGTGATGCCCGGTGTTGTGGTCTCAGTTGTGGTACTTTCAGGAGTTGTTGTGCCTGTTGTCGTACTTTCTGTTGTAGTGCTTTCTGTTGTTGTAGTAGCCACCACAGTTGTGGTCTCAGGTGTGGTGCTTTCTACTGTTGTGGTCTCAGTTGTGGTACTTTCAGGAGTTGTTGTGGCTGTGGTTGTACTTTCTGTTGTTGTGGTGTCCGGTGTTGTGGTCTCAGTTGTGGTACTTTCAGGAGTTGTTGTGCCTGTAGTCGTACTTTCTGTTGTAGTGCTTTCTGTTGTTGTAGTAGCCACCAAAGTTGTGGTCTCAGGTGTGGTGCTTTCTACTGTTGTGGTCTTAGTTGTGGTACTTTCAGGAGTTGTTGTGCCTGTAGTCGTACTTTCTGTTGTTGTACTTTCTGCTGCTGTGCTGCTTTCTGTTGTTGTAGTAGCCACCACAGTTGTGGTCTCAGGTGTGGTACTTTCTACTGTTGTGGTGTCAGTTGTGGTACTTTCAGGAGTTGTTGTGGCTGTGGTTGTACTTTCTGTTGTGATGTCCGGTGTTGTGGTCTCAGTTGTGGTACTTTCAGGAGTTGTTGTGCCTGTAGTCGTACTTTCTGTTGTAGTGCTTTCTGTTGTTGTAGTAGCCACCACAGTTGTGGTCTCAGGTGTGGTGCTTTCTACTGTTGTGGTCTCAGTTGTGGTACTTTCAGGAGTTGTTGTGGCTGTAGTCGTACTTTCTGTTGTAGTGCTTTCTGTTGTTGTAGTAGCCACCAAAGTTGTGGTCTCAGGTGTGGTGCTTTCTACTGTTGTGGTCTTAGTTGTGGTACTTTCAGGAGTTGTTGTGCCTGTAGTCGTACTTTCTGTTGTTGTACTTTCTGTTGCTGTGCTGCTTTCTGTTGTTGTAGTAGCCACCACAGTTGTGGTCTCAGGTGTGGTACTTTCTACTGTTGTGGTGTCAGTTGTGGTACTTTCAGGAGTTGTTGTGGCTGTGGTTGTACTTTCTGTTGTGATGTCCGGTGTTGTGGTCTCAGTTGTGGTACTTTCAGGAGTTGTTGTGCCTGTAGTCGTACTTTCTGTTGTAGTGCTTTCTGTTGTTGTAGTAGCCACCACAGTTGTGGTCTCAGGTGTGGTGCTTTCTACTGTTGTGGTCTCAGTTGTGGTACCTTCAGGAGTTGTTGTGGCTGTAGTCGTACTTTCTGTTGTAGTGCTTTCTGTTGTTGTAGTAGCCACTACAGTTGTGGTCTCAGGTGTGGTGCTTTCTACTGTTGTGGTCTTAGTTGTGATACTTTCAGGAGTTGTTGTGCCTGTAGTCGTACTTTCTGTTGTTGTAGTAGCCACCACAGTTGTGGTCTCAGGTGTGGTGCTTTCTACTGTTGTGGTCTCAGTTGTGGTACTTTCAGGAGTTGTTGTGGCTGTGGTTGTACTTTCTGTCGTTGTGGTGTCCGGCGTTGTGGTCTCAGTTGTGGTGCTTTCAGGAGTTGTTGGGCCTGTAGTCGTACTTTCTGTTGTTGTACTTTCTGTTGTTGTAGTAGCCACCACAGTTGTGGTCTCAGGTGTGGTGCTTTCTACTGTTGTGGTCTCAGTTGTGGTACTTTCAGGAGTTGTTGTGCCTGTGGTCGTACTTTCTGTTGTTGTTGTACCTACAGTTGTTGTCTCAGGGGTGGTGCTTTCCGCTGTTGTGATACCCACAGTTGTGGTGCTCTCTACTGTTGTTATCTCGGTTGTTGTACTTTCTGGAGTTATTGTGGCTGTGGTTGTACTTTCTGTTGTTGTGATGCCCGGTGTTGTGGTCTCAGTTGTGGTACTTTCAGGAGTTGTTGTGCCTGTTGTCGTACTTTCTGTTGTAGTGCTTTCTGTTGTTGTAGTAGCCACCACAGTTGTGGTCTCAGGTGTGGTGCTTTCTACTGTTGTGGTCTCAGTTGTGGTACTTTCAGGAGTTGTTGTGGCTGTGGTTGTACTTTCTGTTGTTGTGGTGTCCGGTGTTGTGGTCTCAGTTGTGGTACTTTCAGGAGTTGTTGTGCCTGTAGTCGTACTTTCTGTTGTAGTGCTTTCTGTTGTTGTAGTAGCCACCAAAGTTGTGGTCTCAGGTGTGGTGCTTTCTACTGTTGTGGTCTTAGTTGTGGTACTTTCAGGAGTTGTTGTGCCTGTAGTCGTACTTTCTGTTGTTGTACTTTCTGCTGCTGTGCTGCTTTCTGTTGTTGTAGTAGCCACCACAGTTGTGGTCTCAGGTGTGGTACTTTCTACTGTTGTGGTGTCAGTTGTGGTACTTTCAGGAGTTGTTGTGGCTGTGGTTGTACTTTCTGTTGTGATGTCCGGTGTTGTGGTCTCAGTTGTGGTACTTTCAGGAGTTGTTGTGCCTGTAGTCGTACTTTCTGTTGTAGTGCTTTCTGTTGTTGTAGTAGCCACCACAGTTGTGGTCTCAGGTGTGGTGCTTTCTACTGTTGTGGTCTCAGTTGTGGTACTTTCAGGAGTTGTTGTGGCTGTAGTCGTACTTTCTGTTGTAGTGCTTTCTGTTGTTGTAGTAGCCACCAAAGTTGTGGTCTCAGGTGTGGTGCTTTCTACTGTTGTGGTCTTAGTTGTGGTACTTTCAGGAGTTGTTGTGCCTGTAGTCGTACTTTCTGTTGTTGTACTTTCTGTTGCTGTGCTGCTTTCTGTTGTTGTAGTAGCCACCACAGTTGTGGTCTCAGGTGTGGTACTTTCTACTGTTGTGGTGTCAGTTGTGGTACTTTCAGGAGTTGTTGTGGCTGTGGTTGTACTTTCTGTTGTGATGTCCGGTGTTGTGGTCTCAGTTGTGGTACTTTCAGGAGTTGTTGTGCCTGTAGTCGTACTTTCTGTTGTAGTGCTTTCTGTTGTTGTAGTAGCCACCACAGTTGTGGTCTCAGGTGTGGTGCTTTCTACTGTTGTGGTCTCAGTTGTGGTACCTTCAGGAGTTGTTGTGGCTGTAGTCGTACTTTCTGTTGTAGTGCTTTCTGTTGTTGTAGTAGCCACTACAGTTGTGGTCTCAGGTGTGGTGCTTTCTACTGTTGTGGTCTTAGTTGTGATACTTTCAGGAGTTGTTGTGCCTGTAGTCGTACTTTCTGTTGTTGTAGTAGCCACCACAGTTGTGGTCTCAGGTGTGGTGCTTTCTACTGTTGTGGTCTCAGTTGTGGTACTTTCAGGAGTTGTTGTGGCTGTGGTTGTACTTTCTGTCGTTGTGGTGTCCGGCGTTGTGGTCTCAGTTGTGGTGCTTTCAGGAGTTGTTGGGCCTGTAGTCGTACTTTCTGTTGTTGTACTTTCTGTTGTTGTAGTAGCCACCACAGTTGTGGTCTCAGGTGTGGTGCTTTCTACTGTTGTGGTCTCAGTTGTGGTACTTTCAGGAGTTGTTGTGCCTGTGGTCGTACTTTCTGTTGTTGTTGTACCTACAGTTGTGGTCTCAGGGGTGGTGCTTTCCGCTGTTGTGATACCCACAGTTGTGGTGCTCTCTACTGTTGTTATCTCGGTTGTTGTACTTTCTGGAGTTATTGTGGCTGTGGTTGTACTTTCTGTTGTTGTGATGCCCGGTGTTGTGGTCTCAGTTGTGGTACTTTCAGGAGTTGTTGTGCCTGTTGTCGTACTTTCTGTTGTAGTGCTTTCTGTTGTTGTAGTAGCCACCACAGTTGTGGTCTCAGGTGTGGTGCTTTCTACTGTTGTGGTCTCAGTTGTGGTACTTTCAGGAGTTGTTGTGGCTGTGGTTGTACTTTCTGTTGTTGTGGTGTCCGGTGTTGTGGTCTCAGTTGTGGTACTTTCAGGAGTTGTTGTGCCTGTAGTCGTACTTTCTGTTGTAGTGCTTTCTGTTGTTGTAGTAGCCACCAAAGTTGTGGTCTCAGGTGTGGTGCTTTCTACTGTTGTGGTCTTAGTTGTGGTACTTTCAGGAGTTGTTGTGCCTGTAGTCGTACTTTCTGTTGTTGTACTTTCTGCTGCTGTGCTGCTTTCTGTTGTTGTAGTAGCCACCACAGTTGTGGTCTCAGGTGTGGTACTTTCTACTGTTGTGGTGTCAGTTGTGGTACTTTCAGGAGTTGTTGTGGCTGTGGTTGTACTTTCTGTTGTGATGTCCGGTGTTGTGGTCTCAGTTGTGGTACTTTCAGGAGTTGTTGTGCCTGTAGTCGTACTTTCTGTTGTAGTGCTTTCTGTTGTTGTAGTAGCCACCACAGTTGTGGTCTCAGGTGTGGTGCTTTCTACTGTTGTGGTCTCAGTTGTGGTACTTTCAGGAGTTGTTGTGGCTGTAGTCGTACTTTCTGTTGTAGTGCTTTCTGTTGTTGTAGTAGCCACCAAAGTTGTGGTCTCAGGTGTGGTGCTTTCTACTGTTGTGGTCTTAGTTGTGGTACTTTCAGGAGTTGTTGTGCCTGTAGTCGTACTTTCTGTTGTTGTACTTTCTGTTGCTGTGCTGCTTTCTGTTGTTGTAGTAGCCACCACAGTTGTGGTCTCAGGTGTGGTACTTTCTACTGTTGTGGTGTCAGTTGTGGTACTTTCAGGAGTTGTTGTGGCTGTGGTTGTACTTTCTGTTGTGATGTCCGGTGTTGTGGTCTCAGTTGTGGTACTTTCAGGAGTTGTTGTGCCTGTAGTCGTACTTTCTGTTGTAGTGCTTTCTGTTGTTGTACTTTCTGTTGTTGTAGTAGCCACCACAGTTGTGGTCTCAGGTGTGGTGCTTTCTACTGTTGTGGTCTCAGTTGTGGTACTTTCAGGAGTTGTTGTGCCTGTAGTCGTACTTTCTGTTGTTGTAGTAGCCACCACAGTTGTGGTCTCAGGTGTGGTGCTTTCTACTGTTGTGGTCTCAGTTGTGGTACTTTCAGGAGTTGTTGTGGCTGTGGTTGTACTTTCTGTTGTGATGTCCGGTGTTGTGGTCTCAGTTGTGGTACTTTCAGGAGTTGTTGTGCCTGTAGTCGTACTTTCTGTTGTAGTGCTTTCTGTTGTTGTAGTAGCCACCACAGTTGAGGTCTCAGGTGTGGTGCTTTCTACTGTTGTGGACTCAGTTGTGGTACTTTCAGGAGTTGTTGTGGCTGTGGTTGTACTTTCTGTTGTGATGTCCGGTGTTGTGGTCTCAGTTGTGGTACTTTCAGGAGTTGTTGTGCCTGTAGTCGTACTTTCTGTTGTAGTGCTTTCTGTTGTTGTAGTAGCCACCACAGTTGTGGTCTCAGGTGTGGTGCTTTCTACTGTTGTGGTCTCAGTTGTGGTACTTTCAGGAGTTGTTGTGGCTGTAGTCGTACTTTCTGTTGTAGTGCTTTCTGTTGTTGTAGTAGCCACTACAGTTGTGGTCTCAGGTGTGGTGCTTTCTACTGTTGTGGTCTTAGTTGTGATACTTTCAGGAGTTGTTTTGCCTGTAGTCGTACTTTCTGTTGTTGTAGTAGCCACCACAGTTGTGGTCTCAGGTGTGGTGCTTTCTACTGTTGTGGTCTCAGTTGTGGTACTTTCAGGAGTTGTTGTGCCTGTAGTCGTACTTTCTGTTGTAGTGCTTTCTGTTGTTGTAGTAGCCACCAAAGTTGTGGTCTCAGGTGTGGTGCTTTCTACTGTTGTGGTCTTAGTTGTGGTACTTTCAGGAGTTGTTGTGCCTGTAGTCGTACTTTCTGTTGTTGTACTTTCTGCTGCTGTGCTGCTTTCTGTTGTTGTAGTAGCCACCACAGTTGTGGTCTCAGGTGTGGTACTTTCTACTGTTGTGGTGTCAGTTGTGGTACTTTCAGGAGTTGTTGTGGCTGTGGTTGTACTTTCTGTTGTGATGTCCGGTGTTGTGGTCTCAGTTGTGGTACTTTCAGGAGTTGTTGTGCCTGTAGTCGTACTTTCTGTTGTAGTGCTTTCTGTTGTTGTAGTAGCCACCACAGTTGTGGTCTCAGGTGTGGTGCTTTCTACTGTTGTGGTCTCAGTTGTGGTACTTTCAGGAGTTGTTGTGGCTGTAGTCGTACTTTCAGTTGTAGTTCTTTCTGTTGTTGTAGTAGCCACCAAAGTTGTGGTCTCAGGTGTGGTGCTTTCTACTGTTGTGGTCTTAGTTGTGGTACTTTCAGGAGTTGTTGTGCCTGTAGTCGTACTTTCTGTTGTTGTACTTTCTGTTGCTGTGCTGCTTTCTGTTGTTGTAGTAGCCACCACAGTTGTGGTCTCAGGTGTGGTACTTTCTACTGTTGTGGTGTCAGTTGTGGTACTTTCAGGAGTTGTTGTGGCTGTGGTTGTACTTTCTGTTGTGATGTCCGGTGTTGTGGTCTCAGTTGTGGTACTTTCAGGAGTTGTTGTGCCTGTAGTCGTACTTTCTGTTGTAGTGCTTTCTGTTGTTGTAGTAGCCACCACAGTTGTGGTCTCAGGTGTGGTGCTTTCTACTGTTGTGGTCTCAGTTGTGGTACTTTCAGGAGTTGTTGTGGCTGTAGTCGTACTTTCTGTTGTAGTGCTTTCTGTTGTTGTAGTAGCCACTACAGTTGTGGTCTCAGGTGTGGTGCTTTCTACTGTTGTGGTCTTAGTTGTGATACTTTCAGGAGTTGTTTTGCCTGTAGTCGTACTTTCTGTTGTTGTAGTAGCCACCACAGTTGTGGTCTCAGGTGTGGTGCTTTCTACTGTTGTGGTCTCAGTTGTGGTACTTTCAGGAGTTGTTGTGCCTGTAGTCGTACTTTCTGTTGTTGTAGTAGCCACCACAGTTGTGGTCTCAGGTGTGGTGCTTTCTACTGTTGTGGTCTCAGTTGTGGTACTTTCAGGAGTTGTTGTGGCTGTGGTTGTACTTTCTGTCGTTGTGGTGTCCGGCGTTGTGGTCTCAGTTGTGGTGCTTTCAGGAGTTGTTGGGCCTGTAGTCGTACTTTCTGTTGTTGTACTTTCTGTTGTTGTAGTACCCACCACAGTTGTGGTCTCAGGTGTGGTGCTTTCTACTGTTGTGGTCTCAGTTGTGGTACTTTCAGGAGTTGTTGTGCCTGTAGTCGTACTTTCTGTTGTTGTAGTAGCCACCACAGTTGTGGTCTCAGGTGTGGTGCTTTCTACTGTTGTGGTCTCAGTTGTGGTACTTTCAGGAGTTGTTGTGGCTGTGGTTGTACTTTCTGTTGTGATGTCCGGTGTTGTGGTCTCAGTTGTGGTACTTTCAGGAGTTGTTGTGCCTGTAGTCGTACTTTCTGTTGTAGTGCTTTCTGTTGTTGTAGTAGCCACCACAGTTGAGGTCTCAGGTGTGGTGCTTTCTACTGTTGTGGACTCAGTTGTGGTACTTTCAGGAGTTGTTGTGCCCGTAGTCGTACTTTCTGTTGTTGTAGTAGCCACCACAGTTGTGGTCTCAGGTGTGGTGCTTTCTACTGTTGTGGTCTCAGTTGTGGTACTTTCAGTAGTTGTTGTGCCTTTAGTCGTACTTTCTGTTGTAGTGCTTTCTGTTGTTGTAGTAGCCACCACAGTTGTGGTCTCAGGTGTGGTGCTTTCTACTGTTGTGGTCTCAGATGTGGTACTTTCAGGAGTTGTTGTGCCTGTAGTCGTACTTTCTGTTGTAGTGCTTTCTGTTGTTGTAGTAGCCACCAAAGTTGTGGTCTCAGGTGTGGTGCTTTCTACTGTTGTGGTCTTAGTTGTGGTACTTTCAGGAGTTGTTGTGCCTGTAATCGTACTTTCTGTTGTTGTACTTTCTGTTGCTGTGCTGCTTTCTGTTGTTGTAGTAGCCACCACAGTTGTGGTCTCAGGTGTGGTACTTTCTACTGTTGTGGTCTCAGTTGTGGTACTTTCAGGAGTTGTTGTGGCTGTGGTTGTACTTTCTGTTGTGATGCCCGGTGTTGTGGTCTCAGTTGTGGTACTTTCAGGAGTTGTTGTGCCTGTAGTCGTACTTTCTGTTGTAGTGCTTTCTGTTGTTGTAGTAGCCACCACAGTTGTGGTCTCAGGTGTGGTGCTTTCTACTGTTGTGGTCTCAGTTGTGGTACTTTCAGGAGTTGTTGTGGCTGTAGTCGTACTTTCTGTTGTAGTGCTTTCTGTTGTTGTAGTAGCCACCAGAGTTGTGGTCTCAGGTGTGGTGCTTTCTACTGTTGTGGTCTCAGTTGTGGTACTTTCAGGAGTTGTTGTGCCTGTAGTCGTACTTTCTGTTGTAGTGCTTTCTGTTGTTGTAGTGGCCACCACAGTTGTGGTCTCAGGTGTGGTGCTTTCTACTGTTGTGGTCTCAGTTGTGGTACTTTCAGGAGTTGTTGTGGCTGTGGTTGTACTTTCTGTCGTTGTGGTGTCCGGCGTTGTGGTCTCAGTTGTGGTGCTTTCAGGAGTTGTTGTGCCTGTAGTCGTACTTTCTGTTGTAGTGCTTTCTGTTGTTGTAGTAGCCACCACAGTTGTGGTCTCAGGTGTGGTGCTTTCTACTGTTGTGGTCTCAGTTGTGGTACTTTCAGGAGTTGTTGTGGCTGTGGTTGTACTTTCTGTCGTTGTGGTGTCCGGCGTTGTGGTCTCAGGTGTGGTGCTTTCAGGAGTTGTTGTGCCTGTAGTCGTACTTTCTATTGTTGTACTTTCTGTTGCTGTGGTGCTTTCTGTTGTTGTAGTAGCCACCACAGTTGTGGTCTCAGGTGTGGTACTTTCTACTGTTGTGGTCTCAGCTGTGGTACTTTCAGGAGTTGTTGTGGCTGTGGTTGTACTTTCTGTTGTTGTGATGTCCGGTGTTGTGGTCTCAGTTGTGGTACTTTCAGGAGTTGTTGTGCCTGTAGTCGTACTTTCTGTTGTTGTACTTTCTGTTGCTGTGCTGCTTTCTGTTGTTGTAGTAGCCACCACAATTGTGGTCTCAGTTGTGGTACTTTCTACTGTTGTGGTCTCAGTTGTGGTACTTTCAGGAGTTGTTGTGGCTGTGGTTGTACTTTCTGTTGTGATGTCCGGTGTTGTGGTCTCAGTTGTGGTACTTTCAGGAGTTGTTGTGCCTGTAGTCGTACTTTCTGTTGTTGTAGTAGCCACCACAGTTGTGGTCTCAGGTGTGGTGCTTTCTACTGTTGTGGTCTCAGTTGTGGTACTTTCAGGAGTTGTTGTGCCTGTAGTCGTACTCTCTGTTGTAGTGCTTTCTGTTGTTGTAGTAGCCACCAAAGTTGTGGTCTCAGGTGTGGTGCTTTCTACTGTTGTGGTCTTAGTTGTGGTACTTTCAGGAGTTGTTGTGCCTGTAATCGTACTTTCTGTTGTTGTACTTTCTGTTGCTGTGCTGCTTTCTGTTGTTGTAGTAGCCACCACAGTTGTGGTCTCAGGTGTGGTACTTTCTACTGTTGTGGTCTCAGTTGTGGTACTTTCAGGAGTTGTTGTGCCTGTAGTCGTACTTTCTGTTGTAGTGCTTTCTGTTGTTGAAGTGGCCACCACAGTTGTGGTCTCAGGTGTGGTGCTTTCTACTGTTGTGGTCTCAGTTGTGGTACTTTCAGGAGTTGTTGTGGCTGTGGTTGTACTTTCTGTCGTTGTGGTGTCCGGCGTTGTGGTGCTTTCAGGAGTTGTTGTGCCTGTAGTCGTACTTTCTGTTGTTGTACTTTCTGTTGCTGTGGTGCTTTCTGTTGTTGTAGTAGCCACCACAGTTGTGATCTCAGGTGTGGTACTTTCTACTGTTGTGGTCTCAGCTGTAGTACTTTCAGGAGTTGTTGTGGCTGTGGTTGTACTTTCTGTTGTTGTGATGTCCGGTGTTGTGGTCTCAGTTGTGGTACTTTCAGGAGTTGTTGTGCCTGTAGTCGTACTTTCTGTTGTAGTGCTTTCTGTTGTTGTAGTAGCCACCACAGTTGTGGTCTCAGGTGTGGTGCTTTCTACTGTTGTGGACTCAGTTGTGGTACTTTCAGGAGTTGTTGTGCCCATAGTCGTACTTTCTGTTGTTGTAGTAGCCACCACAGTTGTGGTCGCAGGTGTGGTGCTTTCTACTGTTGTGGTCTCAGTTGTGGTACTTTCAGTAGTTGTTGTGCCTGTAGTCGTACTTTCTGTTGTAGTGCTTTCTGTTGTTGTAGTAGCCACCACAGTTGTGGTCTCAGGTGTGGTGCTTTCTACTGTTGTGGTCTTAGTTGTGGTACTTTCAGGAGTTGTTGTGCCTGTAGTCGTACTTTCTGTTGTAGTGCTTTCTGTTGTTGTAGTAGCCACCAAAGTTGTGGTCTCAGGTGTGGTGCTTTCTACTGTTGTGGTCTTAGTTGTGGTACTTTCAGGAGTTGTTGTGCCTGTAGTCGTACTTTCTGTTGTTGTACTTTCTGTTGCTGTGCTGATTTCTGTTGTTGTAGTAGCCACCACAGTTGTGGTCTCAGGTGTGGTACTCTCTACTGTTGTGGTCTCAGTTGTGGTACTTTCAGGAGTTGTTGTGGCTGTGGTTGTACTTTCTGTTGTGATGTCCGGTGTTGTGGTCTCAGTTGTGGTACTTTCAGGAGTTGTTGTGCCTGTAGTCATACTTTCTGTTGTAGTGCTTTCTGTTGTTGTAGTAGCCACCACGGTTGTGGTCTCAGGTGTGGTGCTTTCTACTGTTGTGGTCTCAGATGTGGTACTTTCAGGAGTTGTTGTGCCTGTAGTCGTACTTTCTGTTGTAGTGCTTTCTGTTGTTGTAGTAGCCACTAGAGTTGTGGTCTCAGGTGTGGTGCTTTCTACTGTTGTGGTCTCAGTTGTGGTACTTTCAGGAGTTGTTGTGCCTGTAGTCGTACTTTCTGTTGTTGTAGTAGCCACCACAGTTGTGGTCTCGGGTGTGGTGCTTTCTACTGTTGTGAACTCAGTTGTGGTACTTTCAGGAGTTGTTGTGCCTGTAGTCGTACTTTCTGTTGTTGTAGTAGCCACCACAGTTGTGGTCTCAGGTGTGGTGCTTTCTACGGTCGTAGTCTCAGATGTGGTACTTTCAGGAGTTGTTGTGCCCGTAGTCGTACTTTCTGTTGTTTTAGTAGCCACCACAGTTGTGGTCTCAGGTGTGGTGCTTTCTACTGTTGTGGTCTCAGTTGTGGTACTTTCAGGAGTTGTTGTGCCCGTAGTCGTACTTTCTGTTGTTGTAGAAGCCACCACAGTTGTGGTCTCAGGTGTGGTGCTTTCTACTCTTGTGGTCTCAGTTGTGGTACTTTCAGGAGTTGTTGTGCCCGTAGTCGTACTTTCTGTTGTTGTAGAAGCCACCACAGTTGTGGTCTCAGGTGTGGTGCTTTCTACTGTTGTGGTCTCAGTTGTGGTACTTTCAGGAGTTGTTGTGCCTGTAGTCGTACTTTCTGTTGTTGTAGTAGCCACCACAGTTGTGGTCTCAGGTGTGGTGCTTTCTACTGTTGTGGTCTCAGTTGTGGTACTTTCAGGAGTTGTTGTGCCCGTAGTCGTACTTTCTGTTGTTGTAGAAGCCACCACAGTTGTGGTCTCAGGTGTGGTGCTTTCTACTGTCGTGGTCTCAGATGTGGTACTTTCAGGAGTTGTTGTGCCTGTAGTCGTACTTTCTGTTGTAGTGCTTTCTGTTGTTGTAGTAGCCACTAGAGTTGTGGTCTCAGGTGTGGTGTTTTCTACTGTTGTGGTCTCAGTTGTGGTACTTTCAGGAGTTGTTGTGCCTGTAGTCGTACTTTCTGTTGTTGTAGTAGCCACCACAGTTGTGGTCTCAGGTGTGGTGCTTTCTACTGTTGTGGTCTCAGTTGTGGTACTTTCAGGAGTTGGTGTGCCTGTAGTCGTACTTTCTGTTGTTGTACTTTCTGCTGCTGTGCTGCTTTCTGTTGTTGTAGTAGCCACCACAGTTGTGGTCTCAGGTGTGGTGCTTTCTACTGTTGTGGTGTCTGTTGTGGTACTTTCATGAGTTGTTGTGGCTGTGGTTGTACTTTCTGTTGTTGTGGTGTCTGGTGTTGTGGTCCCAGTTGTGGTACTTTCAGGAGTTGTTGTGCCTGTAGTCGTACTTTCTGTTGTTGCACTTTCTGTTGCTGTGGTGCTTTCTGTTATTGTAGTAGCCACCACAGATGTGGTCACAGGTGTGGTGCTTTCTACTGTTGTGGTCTCAGTTGTGGTACTTTCAGGAATTGTTGTGGCTGTGGTTGTACTTTCTGTCGTTGTCGTGTCCGGCGTTGTGGTCTCAGTTGTGGTGCTTTCAGGAGTTGTTGTGCCTGTAGTCGTACTTTCTATTGTTGTACTTTCTGTTGCTGTGGTGCTTTCTGTTGTTGTAGTAGCCACCACAGTTGTGGTCTCAGGTGTGGTACTTTCTACTGTTGTGGTCTCAGCTGTGGTACTTTCAGGAGTTGTTGTGGCTGTGGTTGTACTTTCTGTTGTTGTGATGTCCGGTGTTGTGGTCTCAGTTGTGGTACTTTCAGGAGTTGTTGTGCCTGTAGTCGTACTTTCTGTTGTTGTAGTAGCCACCACAGTTGTCGTCTCAGGTGTGGTGCTTTCTACTGTTGTGGTCTCAGTTGTGGTACTTTCAGTAGTTGTTGTGGCTGTAGTCGTACTTTCTGTTGTAGTGCTTTCTGTTGTTGTAGTAGCCACCACAGTTGTGGTCTCAGGTGTGGTGCTTTCTACTGTTGTGGTCTCAGTTGTGGTACTTTCAGGAGTTGTTGTGCCTGTAGTCGTACTTTCTGTTGTAGTGCTTTCTGTTGTTGTAGTAGCCACCAAAGTTGTGGTCTCAGGTGTGGTGCTTTCTACTGTTGTGGTCTTAGTTGTGGTACTTTCAGGAGTTGTTGTGCCTGTAGTCGTACTTTCTGTTGTAGTGCTTTCTGTTGTTGTAGTAGCCACCAAAGTTGTGGTCTCAGGTGTGGTGCTTTCTACTGTTGTGGTCTTAGTTGTGGTACTTTCAGGAGTTGTTGTGCCTGTAGTCATACTTTCTGTTGTTGTACTTTCTGTTGCTGTGCTGATATCTGTTGTTGTAGTAGCCACCACAGTTGTGGTCTCAGGTGTGGTACTTTCTACTGTTGTGGTCTCAGTTGTGGTACTTTCAGGAGTTGTTGTGCCTGTAGTCGTACTTTCTGTTGTAGTGCTTTCTGTTGTTGTAGTAGCCACCACAGTTGTGGTCTCAGGTGTGGTGCTTTCTACTGTTGTGGTCTCAGTTGTGGTACTTTCAGGAGTTGTTGTGGCTGTGGTTGTACTTTCTGTTGTTGTAGTAGCCACCAGAGTTGTGGTCTCAGGTGTGGTGCTTTCTACTGTTGTGGTCTCAGTTGTGGTACTTTCAGGAGTTGTTGTGCCTGTAGTCGTACTTTCTGTTGTAGTGCTTTCTGTTGTTGTAGTAGCCACCACAGTTGTGGTCTCAGGTGTGGTGCTTTCTACTGTTGTGGTCTCAGTTGTGGTACTTTCAGGAGTTGTTGTGGCTGTGGTTGTACTTTCTGTCGTTGTGGTGTCCGGCGTTGTGGTCTCAGTTGTGGTGCTTTCAGGAGTTGTTGTGCCTGTAGTCGTACTTTCTGTTGTTGTACTTTCTGTTGCTGTGGTGCTTTCTGTTATTGTAGTAGCCACCACAGACGTGGTCACAGGTGTGGTGCTTTCTACTGTTGTGGTCTCAGTTGTGGTACTTTCAGGAGTTGTTGTGCCTGTAGTCGTACTTTCTGTTGTAGTGCTTTCTGTTGTTGTAGTAGCCACCACAGTTGTGGTCTCAGGTGTGGTGCTTTCTACTGTTGTGGACTCAGTTGTGGTACTTTCAGGAGTTGTAGTGCCCGTAGTCGTACTTTCTGTTGTTGTAGTAGCCACCACAGTTGTGGTCTCAGGTGTGGTGCTTTCTACTGTCGTGGTCTCAGTTGTGGTACTTTCAGGAGTTGTTGTGCCTGTAGTCGTACTTTCTTTTGTAGTGCTTTCTGTTGTTGTAGTAGCCACTAGAGTTGTGGTCTCAGGTGTGGTGCTTTCTACTGTTGTGGTCTCAGTTGTGGTACTTTCAGGAGTTGTTGTGCCTGTAGTCGTACTTTCTGTTGTTGTAGTAGCCACCACAGTTGTGGTCTCGGGTGTGGTGCTTTCTACTGTTGTGAACTCAGTTGTGGTACTTTCAGGAGTTGTTGTGCCTGTAGTCGTACTTTCTGTTGTTGTAGTAGCCACCACAGTTGTGGTCTCAGGTGTGGTGCTTTCTACTGTTGTGGTCTCAGTTGTGGTACTTTCAGGAGTTGTTGTGCCCGTAGTCGTACTTTCTGTTGTTGTAGAAGCCACCACAGTTGTGGTCTCAGGTGTGGTGCTTTCTACTGTCGTGGTCTCAGATGTGGTACTTTCAGGAGTTGTTGTGCCTGTAGTCGTACTTTCTGTTGTAGTGCTTTCTGTTGTTGTAGTAGCCACTAGAGTTGTGGTCTCAGGTGTGGTGTTTTCTACTGTTGTGGTCTCAGTTGTGGTACTTTCAGGAGTTGTTGTGCCTGTAGTCGTACTTTCTGTTGTTGTAGTAGCCACCACAGTTGTGGTCTCAGGTGTGGTGCTTTCTACTGTTGTGGTCTCAGTTGTGGTACTTTCAGGAGTTGGTGTGCCTGTAGTCGTACTTTCTGTTGTTGTACTTTCTGCTGCTGTGCTGCTTTCTGTTGTTGTAGTAGCCACCACAGTTGTGGTCTCAGGTGTGGTGCTTTCTACTGTTGTGGTGTCTGTTGTGGTACTTTCATGAGTTGTTGTGGCTGTGGTTGTACTTTCTGTTGTTGTGGTGTCTGGTGTTGTGGTCCCAGTTGTGGTACTTTCAGGAGTTGTTGTGCCTGTAGTCGTACTTTCTGTTGTTGCACTTTCTGTTGCTGTGGTGCTTTCTGTTATTGTAGTAGCCACCACAGATGTGGTCACAGGTGTGGTGCTTTCTACTGTTGTGGTCTCAGTTGTGGTACTTTCAGGAATTGTTGTGGCTGTGGTTGTACTTTCTGTCGTTGTCGTGTCCGGCGTTGTGGTCTCAGTTGTGGTGCTTTCAGGAGTTGTTGTGCCTGTAGTCGTACTTTCTATTGTTGTACTTTCTGTTGCTGTGGTGCTTTCTGTTGTTGTAGTAGCCACCACAGTTGTGGTCTCAGGTGTGGTACTTTCTACTGTTGTGGTCTCAGCTGTGGTACTTTCAGGAGTTGTTGTGGCTGTGGTTGTACTTTCTGTTGTTGTGATGTCCGGTGTTGTGGTCTCAGTTGTGGTACTTTCAGGAGTTGTTGTGCCTGTAGTCGTACTTTCTGTTGTTGTAGTAGCCACCACAGTTGTCGTCTCAGGTGTGGTGCTTTCTACTGTTGTGGTCTCAGTTGTGGTACTTTCAGTAGTTGTTGTGGCTGTAGTCGTACTTTCTGTTGTAGTGCTTTCTGTTGTTGTAGTAGCCACCACAGTTGTGGTCTCAGGTGTGGTGCTTTCTACTGTTGTGGTCTCAGTTGTGGTACTTTCAGGAGTTGTTGTGCCTGTAGTCGTACTTTCTGTTGTAGTGCTTTCTGTTGTTGTAGTAGCCACCAAAGTTGTGGTCTCAGGTGTGGTGCTTTCTACTGTTGTGGTCTTAGTTGTGGTACTTTCAGGAGTTGTTGTGCCTGTAGTCGTACTTTCTGTTGTAGTGCTTTCTGTTGTTGTAGTAGCCACCAAAGTTGTGGTCTCAGGTGTGGTGCTTTCTACTGTTGTGGTCTTAGTTGTGGTACTTTCAGGAGTTGTTGTGCCTGTAGTCATACTTTCTGTTGTTGTACTTTCTGTTGCTGTGCTGATATCTGTTGTTGTAGTAGCCACCACAGTTGTGGTCTCAGGTGTGGTACTTTCTACTGTTGTGGTCTCAGTTGTGGTACTTTCAGGAGTTGTTGTGCCTGTAGTCGTACTTTCTGTTGTAGTGCTTTCTGTTGTTGTAGTAGCCACCACAGTTGTGGTCTCAGGTGTGGTGCTTTCTACTGTTGTGGTCTCAGTTGTGGTACTTTCAGGAGTTGTTGTGGCTGTGGTTGTACTTTCTGTCGTTGTGGTGTCCGGCGTTGTGGTCTCAGTTGTGGTGCTTTCAGGAGTTGTTGTGCCTGTAGTCGTACTTTCTGTTGTTGTACTTTCTGTTGCTGTGGTGCTTTCTGTTATTGTAGTAGCCACCACAGACGTGGTCACAGGTGTGGTGCTTTCTACTGTTGTGGTCTCAGTTGTGGTACTTTCAGGAGTTGTTGTGCCTGTAGTCGTACTTTCTGTTGTAGTGCTTTCTGTTGTTGTAGTAGCCACCACAGTTGTGGTCTCAGGTGTGGTGCTTTCTACTGTTGTGGACTCAGTTGTGGTACTTTCAGGAGTTGTAGTGCCCGTAGTCGTACTTTCTGTTGTTGTAGTAGCCACCACAGTTGTGGTCTCAGGTGTGGTGCTTTCTACTGTCGTGGTCTCAGTTGTGGTACTTTCAGGAGTTGTTGTGCCTGTAGTCGTACTTTCTTTTGTAGTGCTTTCTGTTGTTGTAGTAGCCACTAGAGTTGTGGTCTCAGGTGTGGTGCTTTCTACTGTTGTGGTCTCAGTTGTGGTACTTTCAGGAGTTGTTGTGCCTGTAGTCGTACTTTCTGTTGTTGTAGTAGCCACCACAGTTGTGGTCTCGGGTGTGGTGCTTTCTACTGTTGTGAACTCAGTTGTGGTACTTTCAGGAGTTGTTGTGCCTGTAGTCGTACTTTCTGTTTTTGTAGTAGCCACTACAGTTGTGGTCTCAGGTGTGGTGCTTTCTACTGTTGTGGTACTTTCAGGAGTTGTTGTGGCTGTGGTTGTACTTTCTGTTGTTGTGGTGTCTGGTGTTGTGGTCCCAGTTGTGGTACTTTCAGGAATTGTTGTGCCTGTAGTCGTACTTTCTGTTGTTGTACTTTCTGTTGCTGTGGTGCTTTGTGTTGTTGTAGTAGCCACCACAGTTGTGGTCTCAGGTGTGGTGCTTTCTACTGTTGTGGTCTCAGTTGTGGTACTTTCAGGAGTTGTTGTGCCTGTAGTCGTACTTTCTGTTGTAGTGCTTTCTGTTGTTGTAGTAGCCACCACAGTTGTGGTCTCAGGTGTGGTGCTTTCTACTGTTGTGGTCTCAGTTGTGGTACTTTCAAGAGTTGTTGTGGCTGTAGTCGTACTTTCTGTTGTAGTGCTTTCTGTTGTTGTAGTAGCCACCAGAGTTGTGGTCTCAGGTGTGGTACTTTCTACTGTTGTGGACTCAGTTGTGGTACTTTCAGGAGTTGTTGTGCCTGTAGTCGTACTTTCTGTTGTTGTACTTTCTGTTGCTGTGGTGCTTTCTGTTATTGTAGTAGCCACCACAGATGTGGTCACAGGTGTGGTGCTTTCTACTGTTGTGGTCTCAGTTGTGGTACTTTCAGGAGTTGTTGTGCCTGTAGTCGTACTTTCTGTTGTAGTGCTTTCTGTTGTTGTAGTAGCCACCACAGTTGTGGTCTCAGGTGTGGTGCTTTCTACTGTCGTGGTCTCAGTTGTGGTACTTTCAGGAGTTGTTGTGCCTGTAGTCGTACTTTCTGTTGTAGTGCTTTCTGTTGTTGTAGTAGCCACTAGAGTTGTGGTCTCAGGTGTGGTGCTTTCTACTGTTGTGGTCTCAGTTGTGGTACTTTCAGGAGCTGTTGTGCCTGTAGTCGTACTTTCTGTTGTTGTAGTAGCCACCACAGTTGTGGTCTCGGGTGTGGTGCTTTCTACTGTTGTGAACTCAGTTGTGGTACTTTCAGGAGTTGTTGTGCCTGTAGTCGTACTTTCTGTTTTTGTAGTAGCCACTACAGTTGTGGTCTCAGGTGTGGTGCTTTCTACTGTTGTGGTACTTTCAGGAGTTGTTGTGGCTGTGGTTGTACTTTCTGTTGTTGTGGTGTCTGGTGTTGTGGTCCCAGTTGTGGTACTTTCAGGAGTTGTTGTGCCTGTAGTCGTACTTTCTGTTGTTGTACTTTCTGTTGCTGTGGTGCTTTCTGTTATTGTAGTAGCCACCACAGATGTGGTCACAGGTGTGGTGCTTTCTACTGTTGTGGTCTCAGTTGTGGTACTTTCAGAAGTTGTTGTGCCTGTAGTCGTACTTTCTGTTGTAGTGCTTTCTGTTGTTGTAGTAGCCACCACAGTTGTGGTCTCAGGTGTGGTGCTTTCTACTGTTGTGGACTCAGTTGTGGTACTTTCAGGAGTTGTAGTGCCCGTAGTCGTACTTTCTGTTGTTGTAGTAGCCACCACAGTTGTGGTCTCAGGTGTGGTGCTTTCTACTGTCGTGGTCTCAGTTGTGGTACTTTCAGGAGTTGTTGTGCCTGTAGTCGTACTTTCTTTTGTAGTGCTTTCTGTTGTTGTAGTAGCCACTAGAGTTGTGGTCTCAGGTGTGGTGCTTTCTACTGTTGTGGTCTCAGTTGTGGTACTTTCAGGAGTTGTTGTGCCTGTAGTCGTACTTTCTGTTGTTGTAGTAGCCACCACAGTTGTGGTCTCGGGTGTGGTGCTTTCTACTGTTGTGGTCTCAGTTGTGGTACTTTCAGGAGTTGTTGTGCCTGTAGTCGTACTTTCTGTTGTAGTGCTTTCTGTTGTTGTAGTAGCCACCACAGTTGTGGTCTCAGGTGTGGTGCTTTCTACTGTTGTGGTCTCAGTTGTGGTACTTTCAAGAGTTGTTGTGGCTGTAGTCGTACTTTCTGTTGTAGTGCTTTCTGTTGTTGTAGTAGCCACCAGAGTTGTGGTCTCAGGTGTGGTACTTTCTACTGTTGTGGTCTCAGTTGTGGTATTTTCAGGAGTTGTTGTGCCTGTAGTCGTACTTTCTGTTGTAGTGCTTTCTGTTGTTGTAGTAGCCACCACAGTTGTGGTCTCAGGTGTGGTGCTTTCTACTGTTGTGGTCTCAGATGTGGTACTTTCAGGAGTTGTTGTGGCTGTGGTTGTACTTTCTGTCGTTGTGGTGTCCGGCGTTGTGGTCTCAGTTGTGGTGCTTTCAGGAGTTGTTGTGCCTGTAGTCGTACTTTCTGTTGTTGTACTTTCTGTTGCTGTGGTGCTTTCTATTGTTGTAGTAGCCACCACAGTTGTGGTCTCAGGTATGGTACTTTCTACTGTTGTGGTCTCAGCTGTGGTACTTTCAGGAGTTGTTGTGGCTGTGGTTGTACTTTCTGTTGTTGTGATGTCCGGTGTTGTGGTCTCAGTTGTGGTACTTTCAGGAGTTGTTATGCCTGTAGTCGTACTTTCTGTTGTAGTGCTTTCTGTTGTTGTAGTAGCCACCACAGTTGTGGTCTCAGGTGTGGTGCTTTCTACTGTTGTGGTCTCAGTTGTGGTACTTTCAGGAGTTGTTGTGCCTGTAGTCGTACTTTCTGTTGTAGTGCTTTCTGTTGTTGTAGTAGCCACCACAGTTGTGGTCTCAGGTGTGGTGCTTTCTACTGTTGTGGTCTCAGTTGTGGTACTTTCAGGAGTTGTTGTGGCTGTAGTCATACTTTCTGTTGTTGTAGTAGCCACCAGAGTTGTGGTCTCAGGTGTGGTGCTTTCTACTGTTGTGGTCTCAGTTGTGGTACTTTCAGGAGTTGTTGTGCCTGTAGTCGTACTTTCTGTTGTAGTGCTTTCTGTTGTTGTAGTAGCCACCACAGTTGTGGTCTCAGGTGTGGTGCTTTCTACTGTTGTGGTCTCAGTTGTGGTACTTTCAGGAGTTGTTGTGGCTGTGGTTGTACTTTCTGTCGTTGTGGTGTCCGGCGTTGTGGTCTCAGTTGTGGTGCTTTCAGGAGTTGTTGTGCCTGTAGTCGTACTTTCTGTTGTTGTACTTTCTGTTGCTGTTGTGCTTTCTGTTGTTGTAGTAGCCACCACAGTTGTGGTCTCAGGTGTGGTACTTTCTACTGTTGTGGTCTCAGCTGTGGTACTTTCAGGAGTTGTTGTGGCTGTGGTTGTACTTTCTGTTGTTGTGATGTCCGGTGTTGTGGTCTCAGTTGTGGTACTTTCAGGAGTTGTTGTGCCTGTAGTCGTACTTTCTGTTGTAGTGCTTTCTGTTGTTGTAGTAGCCACCACAGTTGTGGTCTCAGGTGTGGTGCTTTCTACTGTTGTGGACTCAGTTGTGGTACTTTCAGGAGTTGTTGTGCCCATAGTCATACTTTCTGTTGTTGTAGTAGCCACCACAGTTGTGGTCTCAGGTGTGGTGCTTTCTACTGTTGTGGTCTCAGTTGTGGTACTTTCAGTAGTTGTTGTGCCTGTAGTTGTACTTTCTGTTGTAGTGCTTTCTGTTGTTGTAGTAGCCACCACAGTTGTGGTCTCAGGTGTGGTGCTTTCTACTGTTGTGGTCTCAGTTGTGGTACTTTCAGGAGTTGTTCTGCCTGTAGTCGTACTTTCTGTTGTAGTGCTTTCTATTGTTGTAGTAGCCACCAAAGTTGTGGTCTCAGGTGTGGTGCTTTCTACTGTTGTGATCTTAGTTGTGGTACTTCCAGGAGTTGTTGTGCCTGTAGTCATACTTTCTGTTGTTGTACTTTCTGTTGCTGTGCTGCTTTCTGTTGTTGTAGTAGCCACCACAATTGTGGTCTCAGGTGTGGTACTTTCTACTGTTGTGGTCTCAGTTGTGGTACTTTCAGGAGTTGTTGTGGCTGTGGTTGTACTTTCTGTTGTGATGTCAGGTGTTGTGGTCTCAGTTGTGGTACTTTCAGGAGTTGTTGTGACTGTAGTCGTACTTTCTGTTGTTGTGCTTTCTGTTGTTGTGCTTTCTGTTGTTGTAGTAGCCACCACAGTTGTGGTCTCAGGTGTGGTGCTTTCTACTGTTGTGGTCTCAGTTGTGGTAATTTCAGGAGTTGTTGTGCCTGTAGTCATACTTTCTTTTGTAGTGCTTTCTGTTGTTGTAGTAGCCACCAAAGTTGTGGTCTCAGGTGTGGTGCTTTCTACTGTTGTGGTCTTAGCTGTGGTACTTTCAGGAGTTGTTGTGCCTGTAATCGTACTTTCTGTTGTTGTACTTTCTGTTGCTGTGCTGATTTCTGTTGTTGTAGTAGCCACCACAGTTGTGGTCTCAGGTGTGGTACTTTCTACTGTTGTGGTCTCAGTTGTGGTACTTTCAGGAGTTGTTGTGGCTGTGGTTGTACTTTCTGTTATGATGTCCGGTGTTGTGGTCTCAGTTGTGGTACTTTCAGGAGTTGTTGTGCCTGTAGTTGTACTTTCTGTTGTAGTGCTTTCTGTTGTTGTAGTAGCCACCACAGTTGTGGTCTCAGGTGTGGTGCTTTCTACTGTTGTGGACTCAGTTGTGGTACTTTCAGGAGTTGTTGTGCCCATAGTCGTACTTTCTGTTGTTGTAGTAGCCACCACAGTTGTGGTCTCAGGTGTGGTGCTTTCTACTGTTGTGGTCTCAGTTGTGGTACTTTCAGTAGTTGTTGTGCCTGTAGTCGTACTTTCTGTTGTAGTGCTTTCTGTTGTTGTAGTAGCCACCACAGTTGTGGTCTCAGGTGTGGTGCTTTCTACTGTTGTGGTCTCAGTTGTGGTACTTTCAGGAGTTGTTGTGGCTGTAGTCATACTTTCTGTTGTTGTAGTAGACACCAGAGTTGTGGTCTCAGGTGTGGTGCTTTCTACTGTTGTGGTCTCAGTTGTGGTACTTTCAGGAGTTGTTGTGCCTGTAGTCGTACTTTCTGTTGTAGTGCTTTCTGTTGTTGTAGTAGCCACCACAGTTGTGGTCTCAGGTGTGGTGCTTTCTACTGTTGTGGTCTCAGTTGTGGTACTTTCAGGAGTTGTTGTGGCTGTGGTTGTACTTTCTGTCGTTGTGGTGTCCGGCGTTGTGGTCTCAGTTGTGGTGCTTTCAGGAGTTGTTGTGCCTGTAGTCGTACTTTCTGTTGTTGTACTTTCTGTTGCTGTTGTGCTTTCTGTTGTTGTAGTAGCCACCACAGTTGTGGTCTCAGGTGTGGTACTTTCAGGAGTTGTTGTGGCTGTGGTTGTACTTTCTGTTGTTGTGATGTCCGGTGTTGTGGTCTCAGTTGTGGTACTTTCAGGAGTTGTTGTGCCTGTAGTCGTACTTTCTGTTGTAGTGCTTTCTGTTGTTGTAGTAGCCACCACAGTTGTGGTCTCAGGTGTGGTGCTTTCTACTGTTGTGGTCTCAGTTGTGGTACTTTCAGGAGTTGTTCTGCCTGTAGTCGTACTTTCTGTTGTAGTGCTTTCTGTTGTTGTAGTAGCCACCAAAGTTGTGGTCTCAGGTGTGGTGCTTTCTACTGTTGTGATCTTAGTTGTGGTACTTTCAGGAGTTGTTGTGCCTGTAGTCGTACTTTCTGTTGTTGTACTTTCTGTTGCTGTGCTGCTTTCTGTTGTTGTAGTAGCCACCACAATTGTGGTCTCATGTGTGGTACTTTCTACTGTTGTGGTCTCAGTTGTGGTACTTTCAGGAGTTGTTGTGGCTGTGGTTGTACTTTCTGTTGTGATGTCCGGTGTTGTGGTCTCAGTTGTGGTACTTTCAGGAGTTGTTGTGACTGTAGTCGTACTTTCTGTTGTTGTGCTTTCTGTTGTTGTAGTAGCCACCACAGTTGTGGTCTCAGGTGTGGTGCTTTCTACTGTTGTGGTCTTAGCTGTGGTACTTTCAGGAGTTGTTGTGCCTGTAATCGTACTTTCTGTTGTTGTACTTTCTGTTGCTGTGCTGATTTCTGTTGTTGTAGTAGCCACCACAGTTGTGGTCTCAGGTGTGGTACTTTCTACTGTTGTGGTCTCAGTTGTGGTACTTTCAGGAGTTGTTGTGGCTGTGGTTGTACTTTCTGTTATGATGTCCGGTGTTGTGGTCTCAGTTGTGGTACTTTCAGGAGTTGTTGTGCCTGTAGTTGTACTTTCTGTTGTAGTGCTTTCTGTTGTTGTTGTAGTAGCCACCACAGTTGTGGTCTCAGGTGTGGTGCTTTCTACTGTTGTGGACTCAGTTGTGGTACTTTCAGGAGTTGTTGTGCCCATAGTCGTACTTTCTGTTGTTGTAGTAGCCACCACAGTTGTGGTCTCAGGTGTGGTGCTTTCTACTGTTGTGGTCTCAGATGTGGTACTTTCAGTAGTTGTTGTGCCTGTAATCGTACTTTCTGTTGTAGTGCTTTCTGTTGTTGTAGTAGCCACCACAGTTGTGGTCTCAGGTGTGGTGCTTTCTACTGTTGTGGTCTCAGTTGTGGTACTTTCAGGAGTTGTTGTGCCTGTTGTCGTACTTTCTGTTGTAGTGATTTCTGTTGTTGTAGTAGCCACCAAAGTTGTGGTCTCAGGTGTGGTGCTTTCTACTGTTGTGATCTTAGTTGTGGTACTTTCAGGAGTTGTTGTGTCTGTAGTCGTACTTTCTGTTGTTGTACTTTCTGTTGCTGTGCTGCTTTCTGTTGTTGTAGTAGCCACCACAATTGTGGTCTCAGGTGTGGTACTTTCTACTGTTGTGGTCTCAGTTGTGGTACTTTCAGGAGTTGTTGTGGCTGTGGTTGTACTTTCTGTTGTGATGTCCGGTGTTGTGGTCTCAGTTGTGGTACTTTCAGGAGTTGTTGTGCCTGTAGTCGTACTTTCTGTTGTAGTGCTTTCTGTTGTTGTAGTAGCCACCACAGTTGAGGTCTCAGGTGTGGTGCTTTCTACTGTTGTGGACTCAGTTGTGGTACTTTCAGGAGTTGTTGTGCCCGTAGTCGTACTTTCTGTTGTTGTAGTAGCCACCACAGTTGTGGTCTCAGGTGTGGTGTTTTCTACTGTTGTGGTCTCAGTTGTGGTACTTTCAGGAGTTGTTGTGCCTGTAGTCATACTTTCTGTTGTAGTGCTTTCTGTTGTTGTAGTAGCCACCAAAGTTGTGGTCTCAGGTGTGGTGCTTTCTACTGTTGTGGTCTTAGTTGTGGTACTTTCAGGAGTTGTTGTGCCTGTAATCGTACTTTCTGTTGTTGTACTTTCTGTTGCTGTGCTGATTTCTGTTGTTGTAGTAGCCACCACAGTTGTGGTCTCAGGTGTGGTACTTTCTACTGTTGTGGTCTCAGTTGTGGTACTTTCAGGAGTTGTTGTGGCTGTGGTTGTACTTTCTGTTGTGATGTCCGGTGTTGTGGTCTCAGTTGTGGTACTTTCAGGAGTTGTTGTGCCTGTAGTCGTACTTTCTGTTGTAGTGCTTTCTGTTGTTGTAGTAGCCACCAAAGTTGTTGTCTCAGGTGTGGTGCTTTCTACTGTTGTGATCTTAGTTGTGGTACTTTCAGGAATTGTTGTGCCTGTAGTCATACTTTCTGTTGTTGTACTTTCTGTTGCTGTGCTGCTTTCTGTTGTTGTAGTAGCCACCACAAAAGTGGTCTCAGGTGTGGTACTTTCTACTGTTGTGGTCTCAGTTGTGATACTTTCAAGAGTTGTTGTGGCTGTGGTTGTACTTTCTGTTGTGATGTCCGGTGTTGTGGTCTTAGTTGTGGTACTTTCAGGAGTTGTTGTGCCTGTAGTCGTACTTTCTGTTGTAGTGCTTTCTGTTGTTGTAGTAGCCACCACAGTTGAGGTCTCAGGTGTGGTGCTTTCTACTGTTGTGGACTCATTTGTGGTACTTTCAGGAGTTGTTGTGCCCGTAGTCGTACTTTCTGTTGTTGTAGTAGCCACCACAGTTGTGGTCTCAGGTGTGGTGCTTTCTACTGTTGTGGTCTCAGTTGTGGTACTTTCAGGAGTTGTTGTGCCTGTAGTCGTACTTTCTGTTGTAGTGCTTTCTGTTGTTGTAGTAGCCACCAAAGTTGTGGTCTCAGGTGTGGTGCTTTCTACTGTTGTGGTCTTAGTTGTGGTAATTTCAGGAGTTGTTGTGCCTGTAATCGTACTTTCTGTTGTTGTACTTTCTGTTGCTGTGCTGATTTCTGTTGTTGTAGTAGCCACCACAGTTGTGGTCTCAGGTGTGGTACTTTCTACTGTTGTGGTCTCAGTTGTGGTACTTTCAGGAGTTGTTGTGGCTGTGGTTGTACTTTCTGTTTTTGTGGTGTCCGGCGTTGTGGTCTCAGTTGTGGTACTTTCAGGAGTTGTTGTGCCTGTAGTCGTACTTTCTGTTGTAGTGCTTTCTGTTGTTGTTGTAGCCACCACAGTTGTGGTCTCAGGTTTGGTGCTTTCTACCGTTGTGGTCTCAGTTGTGGTACTTTCAGGAGTTGTTGTGCCTGTAGTCGTACTTTCTGTTGTTGTACTTTCTGTTGCTGTGGTGCTTTCTGTTGTTGTAGTAGCCACCACAGCTGTGGTCACAGGTGTGGTGCTTTCTACTGTTGTGGTCTCAGTTGTGGTACTTTCAGGAGTTGTTGTGGCTGTGGTTGTACTTTCTGTTGTTATTTCGGGTGTTGTGGTCTCAGTTGTGGTACTTTCAGGAGTTGTTGTGCGTGTAGTCGTACTTTCTGTTGCTGTGGTGCTTTCTGTTGTTGTAATAGCCACCACAGTTGTGGTCTCAGGTGTGGTGCTTTCTACTGTTGTGGTCTCAGTTGTGGTACTTTCAGGAGTTGTTGTGGCTGTGGTTGTACTTTCTGTTGTTGTGATGTCCGGTGTTGTGTTCTCAGTTGTGGTACTTTCAGGAGTTGTTGTGCCTGTAGTCGTACTTTCTGTTGTAGTACTTTCTGTTGTTGTAGTAGCCACTACAGTTGTGGTCTCAGGTGTTGTGCTTTCTACTGTTGTGGTCTCAGTTGTGGTACTTTCAGGAGTTGTTGTGCCTGTAGTCGTACTTTCTGTTGTAGTGCTTTTTGATGCTGTGGTGCTTTCTGTTGTCGTAGTAGCCACCACAGGTTTGATCTCAGGTGTGGTACTTTCTACTGTTGTGGTCTCAGTTGTGGTACTTTCAGGAGTTGTTATGAATGTAGTTATACTTTCTGTTGTAGTGCTTTCTGTTGTTGTAGTAGCCACTACAGTTGTGGTCTCAGGTGTGGTGCTTTCTACTGTTGTGGTCTCAGTTGTGGTACTTTCAGGAGTTGTTGTGCCTGTAGTCGTACTTTCTGTTGTAGTGCTTTCTGTTGCTGTGGTGCTTTCTGTTGTTGTAGTAGCCACCACAGGTTTGGTATCAGGTGTGGTTCTTTCTACTGTTGTGGTCTCAGTTGTGGTACTTTCAGGAGTTGTTGTTGATGTGGATGTACTTTCTGTTGTTGTGGTGTCCGGTGTTGTGGTCTCAGTTGTGGTACTTTCAGGAGTTGTTGTGCCTGTAGTCGTACTTTCTGCTGTTGTACTTTCTGTTGCTGTGGTGCTTTCTGTTGTTGTAGTAGCCACCACAGTTGTGGTCTCAGGTGTGGTACTTTCTACTGTTGTGGTCTCAGTTGTGGTACTTTCAGGAGTTGTTGTGGCTGTGGTTGTACTTTCTGTTGTGATGTCCAATGTTGTGGTCTCAGCTGTGGTACTTTCAGGAGTTGTTGTGCCTGTAGTCGTACTTTCTGTTGTAGTGCTTTCTGTTGTTGTAGTAGCCACCACAGGTTTGGTCTCAGGTGTGGTGCTTTCTGTTGTTGTAGTAGCCACCACAGGTTTGGTCTCAGGTGTGGTGCTTTCTGTTGTTGTAGTAGCCACCACAGGTTTGGTCTCAGGTGTGGTGCTTTCTACTGTTGTGGTCTCAGTTGTGGTACTTTCAGGAGTTGTTGTGCCTGTAGTCGTACTTTCTGTTGTAGTGCTTTCTGTTGTTGTTGTAGCCACCACAGTTGTGGTCTCAGGTGTGGTGCTTTCTACTGTTGTGGACTCAGTTGTGGTACTTTCAGGAGTTGTTGTGCCCATAGTCGTACTTTCTGTTGTTGTAGTAGCCACCACAGTTGTGGTCTCAGGTGTGGTGCTTTCTACTGTTGTGGTCTCAGTTGTGGTACTTTCAGTAGTTGTTGTGCCTGTAGTCGTACTTTCTGTTGTAGTGCTTTCTGTTGTTGTAGTAGCCACCACAGTTGTGGTCTCAGGTGTGGTGCTTTCTACTGTTGTGGTCTCAGTTGTGGTACTTTCAGGAGTTGTTGTGCCTGTAGTCGTACTTTCTGTTGTAGTGCTTTCTGTTGTTGTAGTAGCCACCAAAGTTGTGGTCTCAGGTGTGGTGCTTTCTACTGTTGTGATCTTAGTTGTGGTACTTTCAGGAGTTGTTGTGCCTGTAGTCGTACTTTCTGTTGTTGTACTTTCTGTTGCTGTGCTGCTTTCTGTTGTTGTAGTAGCCACCACAATTGTGGTCTCAGGTGTGGTACTTTCTACTGTTGTGGTCTCAGTTGTGGTACTTTCAGGAGTTGTTGTGGCTGTGGTTGTACTTTCTGTTGTGATGTCCGGTGTTGTGGTCTCAGTTGTGGTACTTTCAGGAGTTGTTGTGCCTGTAGTCGTACTTTCTGTTGTAGTGCTTTTTGATGCTGTGGTGCTTTCTGTTGTCGTAGTAGCCACCACAGGTTTGATCTCAGGTGTGGTACTTTCTACTGTTGTGGTCTCAGTTGTGGTACTTTCAGGAGTTGTTATGAATGTAGTCATACTTTCTGTTGTAGTGCTTTCTGTTGTTGTAGTAGCCACTACAGTTGTGGTCTCAGGTGTGGTGCTTTCTACTGTTGTGGTCTCAGTTGTGGTACTTTCAGGAGTTGTTGTGCCTGTAGTCGTACTTTCTGTTGTAGTGCTTTCTGTTGCTGTGGTGCTTTCTGTTGTTGTAGTAGCCACCACAGGTTTGGTATCAGGTGTGGTTCTTTCTACTGTTGTGGTCTCAGTTGTGGTACTTTCAGGAGTTGTTGTTGATGTGGTTGTACTTTCTGTTGTTGTGGTGTCCGGTGTTGTGGTCTCAGTTGTGGTACTTTCAGGAGTTGTTGTGCCTGTAGTCGTACTTTCTGTTGTTGTAGTAGCCACCACAGTTGTGGTCTCAGGTGTGGTACTTTCTACTGTTGTGGTCTCAGTTGTGGTACTTTCAGGAGTTGTTGTGGCTGTGGTTGTACTTTCTGTTGTGATGTCCAGTGTTGTGGTCTCAGCTGTGGTACTTTCAGGAGTTGTTGTGCCTGTAGTCGTACTTTCTGTTGTAGTGCTTTCTGTTGTTGTAGTAGCCACCACAGGTTTGGTCTCAGGTGTGGTGCTTTCTGTTGTTGTAGTAGCCACCACAGGTTTGGTCTCAGGTGTGGTGCTTTCTGTTGTTGTAGTAGCCACCACAGGTTTGGTCTCAGGTGTGGTGCTTTCTACTGTTGTGGTCTCAGTTGTGGTACTTTCAGGAGTTGTTGTGCCTGTAGTCGTACTTTCTGTTGTAGTGCTTTCTGTTGTTGTAGTAGCCACCACAGTTGTGGTCTCAGGTGTGGTGCTTTCTACTGTTGTGGTCTCAGTTGTGGTACTTTCAGGAGTTGTTGTCGCTGTGCTTGTACTTTCTGTTGTTGTGATGCCCGGTGTTGTGGTCCCAGTTGTGGTACTTTCAGGAGTTGTTGTGCCTGTAGTTGTACTTTCTGTTGTAGTGCTTTCTGTTGTGGTAGTAGCCACCACAGTTGTGGTCTCAGGTGTGGTGTTTTCTACTGTTGTGGTCTCAGTTGTGGTACTTTCAGGAGTTGTTGTGGCTGTGGTTGTACTTTCTGTTGTTGTGATGTCCGGTGTTGTGGTCTCAGTTGTGGTACTTTCAGGAGTTATTGTGGCTGTGGTTGTACTTTCTGTCGTTGTGGTGTCCAGTGTTGTGGTCTCAGTTGTGTTACTTTCAGGAGTTGTTGTGCCTGTAGTCGTACTTTCTGTTGTAGTGCTTTCTGTTGTTGTAGTAGCCACCACAGTTGTGGTCACAGGTGTGGTGCTTTCTACTGTTGTGGTCTCAGTTGTGGTACTTTCAGGAATTGTTGTGCCTGTAGTCGTACTTTCTGTTGTAGCGCTTTCTGTTTTTGTAGTAGCCACCACAGTTGTGGTCTCAGGTGTGGTGCTTTCTACTGTTGTGGTCTCAGTTGTGGTACTTTCAGGAGTTGTTGTGGCTGTGGTTGTACTTTCTGTCGTTGTGGTGTCCGGTGTTGTGGTCTCAGTTGTGGTACTTTCAGGAGTTGTTGTGCCTGTAGTCGTACTTTCTTTTGTAGTGCTTTCTGTTGTTGTAGTAGCCACCACAGTTGTGGTCTCAGGTGTGGTGCTTTTTACTGTTGTGGTCTCAGTTGTGGTACTTTCAGAAGTTGTTGTGCCTGTAGTCGTACTTTCTGTTGTATTGCTTTCTGTTGTTGTAGTAGCCACCACAGTTGTGGTCTCAGGTGTGGTGCTTTCTACTGTTGTGGTCTCAGTTGTGGTACTTTCAGGAGTTGTTGTGCCTGTAGTCATACTTTCTGTTGTTGTACTTTCTGTTCCTGTGGTGCTTTCTGTTGTTGTAGTAGCCACCACAGTTGTGGTCTCAGGTGTGGTACTTTCTACTGTTGTGGTCTCAGTTTTGGTACTTTCAGGCGTTGTTGTGGCTGTGGTTGTACTTTCTGTTGTGATGTCCGGTGTTGTGGTCTCAGTTGTGGTACTTTCAGGAGTTGTTGTGGCTGTGGTTGTACTTTCTTTTGTAGTGCTTTCTGTTGTTGTAGTAGCCACCACAGTTGTGGTCTCAGGTGTGGTGCTTTCTACTGTTGTGGACTCAGTTGTGGTACTTTCAGGAGTTGTTGTGCCTGTAGTCTTACTTTCTTTTGTAGTGCTTTCTGTTGTTGTAGTAGCCACCACAGTTGTGGTCTCAGGTGTGGTGCTTTTTACTGTTGTGGTCTCAGTTGTGGTACTTTCAGAAGTTGTTGTGCCTGTAGTCGTACTTTCTGTTGTATTGCTTTCTGTTGTTGTAGTAGCCACCACAGTTGTGGTCTCAGGTGTGGTGCTTTCTACTGTTGTGGTCTCAGTTGTGGTACTTTCAGGAGTTGTTGTGCCTGTAGTCATACTTTCTGTTGTTGTACTTTCTGTTCCTGTGGTGCTTTCTGTTGTTGTAGTAGCCACCACAGTTGTGGTCTCAGGTGTGCTACTTTCTACTGTTGTGGTCTCAGTTTTGGTACTTTCAGGCGTTGTTGTGGCTGTGGTTGTACTTTCTGTTGTGATGTCCGGTGTTGTGGTCTCAGTTGTGGTACTTTCAGGAGTTGTTGTGGCTGTGGTTGTACTTTCTTTTGTAGTGCTTTCTGTTGTTGTAGTAGCCACCACAGTTGTGGTCTCAGGTGTGGTGCTTTCTACTGTTGTGGTCTCAGTTGTGGTACTTTCAGGAGTTGTTGTGCCTGTAGTCATACTTTCTGTTGTTGTACTTTCTGTTCCTGTGGTGCTTTCTGTTGTTGTAGTAGCCACCACAGTTGTGGTCTCAGGTGTGGTACTTTCTACTGTTGTGGTCTCAGTTTTGGTACTTTCAGGCGTTGTTGTGGCTGTGGTTGTACTTTCTGTTGTGATGTCCGGTGTTGTGGTCTCAGTTGTGGTACTTTCAGGAGTTGTTGTGGCTGTGGTTGTACTTTCTTTTGTAGTGCTTTCTGTTGTTGTAGTAGCCACCACAGTTGTGGTCTCAGGTGTGGTGATTTCTCCTGTTGTGGTCTCAGTTGTGGTACTTTCAGGAGTTGTTGTGGCTGTGGTTGTACTTTCTGTTGTTGTGATGTCCGGTGTTGTGGTCTCAGTTGTGGTACTTTCTGTTGCTGTGGTACTTTCTGGTGTGGTATTACCTACAGTTGTGGTCTCAGTTGTGGTACTTTCAGGAGTTGTTGTGAATGTAGTCGAACTTTCTGTTTTAGTGCTTTCTGTTGTTGTAGTAGCCACTACAGTTGTGGTCTCAGGTGTGGTGCTTTCTACTGTTGTGGTCTCAGTTGTGGTACTTTCAGGAGTTGTTGTGCCTGTAGTCGTACTTTCTGTTGTTGTACTTTCTGTTGTTGTGGTCTCGCTTGTGGTACTTTCTGTTGCTGTGGTACTTTCTGTTGTAGTAGTACCTACAGTTGTGGTCTCAGGTGTGGTGATTTCTCCTGTTGTGGTCTCAGTTGTGGTACTTTCAGGAGTTGTTGTGCCTGTAGTCATACTTTCTGTTGCTCTGGTACTTTCTGTTGTAGTTTTGGTCTCTGGGGTGGTGCTTTGTGCTGTTGTGATCTCACTTGTGGTACTTTCCACTGTTGTGGTTTCCACAGTTGTGGTGCTTTCTGCTTTTGTGATCTCGCTTGTGGTACTTTCCGCTGTTGTGGTACTCAGAGTTGTGGTGCTCTCTACTTTTGCGGTCTCGGCTGTTGTACTTCCTGGAGTTGTTGTACTTGTGGTCGTACTTTCTGTTGTTGTAGTTCCTACAGTTGTGGTCTCAGGGGTGGTTCTTTCTGCAGTTGTGCTATCCACAATTGTGGTGCTCTCTGCTGTTGTGGTCTCAGCAGTTGTACGTTCTGGAAATGTTGTGCCTGTGGTTGTAATTTCTGCTGTTGTGGTCTCACCTGTGGTGCTTTCTGTTGTTGTGGTCTCAGTTTTGATATTTTCAGGAGTTGTTGTGCCTGTGGTCATACTTTCTGTTGTTGTAGTGCTTTCTGCTGTTGTGGTCTGGCTTGTGGAACTTTCTTTTCCCGTGACACTGACAGTTGTGGTGCTTTCTGTTGTTGTGGTATCGGCTGTTGTAGTCTCAGTTGTGATACTTTCTGTTGTTTTTGTCTCGCTTGTGGGACCGTCTGTTGATGTGGTGCTTTCTGTTGTTGTAGTAACCACATTTGTGGCCTCAGGGGTGGTGCTTTCTGCTTTTGTGGTCTCGGTTGTGGTGCCCTCTGTTGTTGTGGTACCCACAGTTGTGGTGCTTTCTGCTGATGTGGTTTCGGCTGTTGTACTGTCCGGAGTTGTTTTGTCTGTGGTCGTACTTTCTTTTATTGTGGTGCCCAATGTTGTGGTCTCAGTTAAGATGCTTTCTGCTGTTGTGTTCTCGGTTGTGGTACTTTCTGGAGTTGTAGTCTCCATAGCCTTACTTTCTGTTTGTGTGGTTTCCATTTTCAGTGTTGTATCCACTTTTTCTGTAAGGGGCAGTAAATATATTTATACATTTAAACTGGAAAATGTTTTAAACATTTTAATTTATTCATAATTTCATCTGCTATTTCACAAATATATATATATTATATCATATTTGGGAATCCGTGTTTCACAAACTGTATAACTTATATACATGCAACTCATTACAGATCTGATCTGGTCATTAAAAACAAAAAACATAATTTTCAGATAACACATTAAATTACCAGTGTCCATTTTTGTAGTATCTATAAATGTAGTTGTTATGGTTGAAGTGGTCTCCATTATGATAGTAGTATAGAAAGTGGTATTGTGCTCAATATCTGGGAAAAAAAAAAAAAAAATTATACAATTGATAATATTAAAACAATATACAATTACTCAGACATTAAGAAAACACACACACACACACACACACACACACACACACACACATATGTATATGTATTATTTGCTTACTAATAGCAAATCATAAACAGAAGTCATAAACAGAAGAGACCTCTAACTGCACATTTTAAGTTTTTATTTTTTAACTTCTTTATATGCAGACACACATGCTTAAGATGGATCTTGTCATGTAATAAATCCTGCAGATGGAAAATTAGCACATTTCATTACCAGTTGTAATGTCCATCGCTGTGGTTTCTGTGGTTAACATTGTCTTCGGAGTGACAGTAGTATAGGTAGTGTTTGTGTTCCTTACATCTGAAAAATATTGATGCACTGTAAATCAACAAAGCTTCATAACTTGTGTAAACAAGGGAAGATGTAAATGTATTTACCTGCACAGTAAGCCAAAGAGCAGAAATCTGGTTTCACAAACTCATAAACATAATAATTGTCAGGGCAGGCTTTGACTTTAATGGGATTGGATTTGAAATAGCAGCAGTTATTGCTCCAGTGACCGCAGACATCTCGAGTGACCACCCCATCCTCAACTGTTGGATGTCCTCCTTTCAGCCACAGTGGAGCATGAGTGCCACAACTGTCCTGATCAACACATGTGTCTGGCATCTGAACACTCTGACCATCAAAAAAGAGTCGGTACCAGCCGTTCCAGCTGACCTCACAGTCACACATTATTTCAGAGGGATATTGATTGTTGGTGGCTCTCCATGAATCATTCAGATTATTGTAGTTGTTGCAGGGGTCCGCTGTTATTGAAACATTAAAATAATGTTTGTAAATACTTTGTAAATTTCCCCTAATAATGAAATCCTAGAATCAAAACTCTTCATCCTCTTCGAAATGTTACTTTTTAAATGATTTTCCAAAACTGAACTACATATTTATATTATTTATTTTATTTTTTTACTAGTATAATTGTATAAATTTCAAAAATGTATGGCAAGTATTAAACACAAATAATTGACTGCTCTCATTCCATTTACGTCAGTATTTAGTAGATGCAGCTTACAGTACAACATTACCGTCTTGAGTCTCTATCAGCTTTTCACATCTGGCAACTGTAATTCCCCCCCTTTGCAGAACCATTCAAGGTCTGTCAGATTGCATGCATGGAGATTGGGATTTGACAGACTTTTTCCAAGGCCACCCATACTGTAAATTGACTGAGATCTGAACTCTGACTTGGTCACTCAATGACATTATTATTTTTGTTTTTCAGCCATTGGCTTGAAATTTAGGGTCATTGTCTTTTGTTTTTTAATTATAGATTAAACTGTATACTAAATGATTCCAGTGATTTGGAAACATTCTTGTATCCATGCCTTGGAAACCTACTAAAAGTTGATTTTTTCTTCATGATGTAAATTATGCCAAATTACTGACTCACCAGCTACAATCAATTAAAATTCCCTGCTTGCACAAGTGTTCTTTAATACGTACTATTTATTATTTATCATATTAAAGGTGATGAATACTTAAAAAAAATCAATTCGTTTTAATTTGTGATTTTAGAGATTTTAAATGTCAAGCACATTTTTGGAATATTTCTACATTGCTCCAATTCATTTCCCCAGACCCTTTTTTACTTTTGTGATTGAAAACAATGCATCTGCACTTATATTCTGCAAACAACTCTCTAACAGTAATTATGCAGACTTGAATCAAAATCACAGCTGCACATTACACACACATACTTTACATGCAGTCAAAAACTTGGATCTGGTCTGACTGCATAGGTTTGCTAATCTGAACAAAAATACTTCAGAAACATTTCAAAAACATCACATTACCAGACGAAATAGCCACGGATGTCATTTCTGTAGCTGAGGTTGAGAAGGTATAGGTGATGTTGATGTTCCTTACATCTGAGAAAAGTAAAATAAGATCAAAATTAAATCAACAAAAATGCAATTATGACTTAATTATGTGAAAAAATGATTGTAAATATATTTACCTGCACAGTATGCCAAATAGCAGAAAGATGGTTTCACAAACTCATAGACATAATAACCTCCTGGACAGGCTTTGACTTTAATGGGATTGGACTGAAAAGCGCAGCAGTTATTGTCATAGTGTCCACAGACATCTCGAGTGACCACTCCATCCTCAGCTGTTGGATGTCCTCCGTTCAGCCACAGTGGAGCATGAGTGCCACAACTATACTGATCAACACATGTGTCTGGCATCTGAACGCTCTGGCCATCAAAAAAGAGTCGGTACCAGCCGTTCCAGCTGACCTCACAGTCACACATTATTTGAGAGGGATAGTGATTGTTGGTGGCTCTCCATGAATCATTCAGATCATTGTAGTTGTCGCAGGGGTCCGCTGTAATGGAAACATTATAATAATGCTTGTAAATATTTGTAAATTCATATTTCAATGCTACACACCATTACATGTAGGGGAGAGCGGGGCACAACCTAACGCTTTTTGACTTTCTCAGTTTGTGTAAATCTACTTATGGTTCAGAGTATTTATTTTTTCCCACATTAATTTCCCACATGTCTAGTACAATTATGTGTTTTTGTTTTATTAATACAGTATATACTTTTTTATTGATATACCCCGAAAGAATGGAAGTGAAATGTGACAACATGCCCCATAGGTGGGGTACATTGTAACATGTGTGGGGCACATTGTAACATGACATATGGCAGCTTAAAATGTTATCTGATCTAATAAAAAAATATATACAAAACAAACTAAAATATTTTCTAAATAAAATACAATTAAAAAACTTTTTCATATAAAATAATGGCAATTTTTAATAATTAAATAGAAACTCATTTTTGAGTTTTGACTATGAACACATGAAAACACAACATAGTTCAAAACAAATACATAATTAGTAATTTCTGGACATTGACTCTCAGTCTTTATTCACCTTTTTCTCACGTTTTCTCAATAAAATTAATAAAAGTATAGAATATAATAGCATATTTCTAATAGGGGCACATTGTAACGCAGTGTTACAACATGCCCCCGCCTGCACAACTGGGATTTAAACCCTGCTAGTGTCTTCTGCTAGTTAGCGAAGCATTAAAGAACTATCTCAACTGTTAAATAACATCTTGGAGATTAAAATAATATCAGATTTGTCTTATTTTAAATAAACACAAAAAATAGAGATGAAAAATTAACTTAAGTAAGAAATTTACTTTTGCTATGGTTTAATAAATGTCTATGGATATCTTCCAAAAAAAAAAAATTTTGGCGGATTTTTTTTTTCTATATAGTGTTGATATGGCAACTAGTAAATAAACAAAGTTCCGTCATCCAAGCATGTGCGGAAGTATTTAAAACAAGCGTGTTACAACTAACCCCGCGTTAGGTTGTGCCCCGCGCTCCCCTACTATTTAAAATTAGATAAAGAATGTCTTGCATCTCTTGTAACATTTTTTTATTAAACATTTTTTAGCCTAACATTTAAGTATTGATAAGTATTTTAACGTGTTGGTTGCCTAATGTTTTAAAGTATTGAAATGTGGAATGTGTATCTCATGATGTCATTGTGACAGAATGATTGACAGTTTGTGGTGAAATGATGCACACGCCTACACTATGTGGTTTTCAAGATGAAATTCCATGACGCAGTGTACATCCAGATGCATACACCGTATTGTGACATGCTCAAAAAATATGTTCTTTATTATGACAAACAGTACATACTTTTAGGCCATAGTTTTAGGGCAAATTGCAACACAGCACAAATGTTGTCACGATCCGTGCATTTATCTGAGACATAAATGATTGCACTTTTAAATAAACTAAGTAGTGGGGAACTTCTGATTCCATTAATAGTTTTTCCCGTTTCACACATACTCCGTTTGCAGTGCATATGCGGTGCGTATTTTTTCCCGTACCCATGTTAACAGGTCAGAGGTTTCACACAGCACGCGGATGCGGTCCGGCGATCCGTTCCAGGAGCGATGCGTAGCAGTGCAGCGATCGTTTCTGCACCGAGGGCCCTATCTTGCACCCAGCGCAATTGACTTTGTACACCGATGCATATATCATTCCTATTTTGCACCCGCGCACAGCAGACTTTTCCCTCCACAGACACACGCCAGTAAACTAGGGAATGAACTTGAGCTCCTGGGGGCGGTTTAGCGCAAAGAGGAGGCGTGTTTTGGCACAAACATTCCCTGGTGCTATTTTGCAGGTTTAGAAAACAATTCTGCCACTGACCAGGAAAAACCTAGTCTAAAGTCAGTGGTGCGTTATTCAGATGCTATTTTAAGGGCGCATGCTTGGCCATAATCAATGTAGCGTGTGCACAACGCCCATACACTTTGCTTATCTCATCTACACACAGCCGCAGCAGTTCTCATTTTTGCAAATCATATATTATTACAAGGAACACAAGAGGGAAATCATTGTGGTGTCCATGAAGATGTGAAAAATTAGCCAAAAATCGAGCTTACACATTTACCCAAATTATTATACGCCTGTTTAACCGAAGCTAATTTGGGTGGGTTTCTCCCATCCCCATACAATGTCACTTCTCTGTCAGTCTCCTCAGCTGTGAACCACTCCTGGTCCGCCCTTATAATAGCAATCCGCCATGGAACAAGCGCGCCTGCTCTTAAAGGGAATGTGAGATGTCGCTCTGATTGATTTATTTCACGTTACACCCAAACCACACCTATGAGTAATGTATCTACTTCAGACCAACCCATTTTAGATTTGCGTCGGGTGCAAGAGTGATTTATCCCGCCGGTATAATAGCAACAGCGCCCGAGACCCGCCCACAAAGTTACTTGCGTTTTGCGCTTGATACTTGCGTTTCAGATCGTTAAAATAGGGCCCTCTTACTTTAGCCAACTTTTTTTTTATGCTAAATGTACATATTAAGCTAAAAGATATTAAAAGTGTCTCTACTATTGTACTATTGAAATAACATGTCTACCATAAAGTTCCACAATGAAGATCTTTTTTTTTTTCACATGCTTTGTTTGTCTAATAGAAAGCTAGAGATAGAAAGGGTGATCAGTATTAAAACTGGTGAAGATGAACTATAAGTGTAGTGTTATTAGAAGAAGATGAATGGAAAGAATTACCTGATTGTCCATCAATTATTTTACCTTTAAAACAAACAAATAAAAAATATAAGAACAATGGTTTCATTTTGAAAGATGATACAGTCAGTTCACTTATTTGAATATACTGTAGCATCATTCCAGCCTCATGTAATAAAACTTCAAAGTAAAAAACACTCACCAAACAGCAATATTGAAACACACAATGAGAATAGAAAACTCATTGTAATAAACGGCACCTCCTGCACCTGCACACATGAACATAAATGTTTCTATATTTATTGTATTACATGTAGTGTTGTCAACACATTTTTAATAAAACATATTTTTTGTTATCTTATTTATTATCTATTACTGTCTTATTTTTTTGTATATTTTAGTGTCCTTTTTACATATGTTACATGTACTTACCATAGTAATAACGGTAAATTATGCATAATTACATGCAACTAACCCTCAACCAAATCCTACCATAACCCTATAGTAAGTACATGTAGTTGCGTAATATTACTCAGTACTTAAATATATAATTACACTGTAACAATGAAACTTTAAAATAAAGTGTATCCTATTTTTTAAATATTATTATGGTGTAAAATTATGTTGTTCATTGTCCCTTTGTGTTAGTTAATGCATTGACTAATTTAAACAAATTATTGTAAAGTGTTACCAAAACTTATAGACTTTTTAATAATAATTTAGAGCTCAAAGTGATAAAATGAACTAAGTGACATTACCTGATACAAAAAATGTTGCTTCACAAATTTCAAAACACAGCAACGCTTAGTTAATCCAGTTGCAGAATACAATGAAGAATGAACTGCAGGCCTCACAATCTTATGACTGTATTAAGTGTGGGTGGACCTTTTCTTGATGGTTTGACAACTCTAACAATACCCCACCTCCAACAACAACAACATTTCTTTCCCCATGTTGCATGACGCCAGTGTTTCTTTGTACACCTGCTATTCAGAAACACATTTTTTTTAGTCTTGAATAGATGAACGTAGATAAAACAAAACTTATATATTTTTTAATAATAATTTAGAGCTCAAAGTGATAAAATGAACTAAGTGACATTACCTAATACAAAAATGTTGCTTCACAAATTTCAAAACACAGCAACGCTTAGTTAATCCAGTTGCAGAATACAATCAAGAATGAACTGCAGGCCTCACAATCTTATGACTGTATTAAGTGTGGGTGGACCTTTTCTAGATGGGTTGACAGCTCTAACAACACCCCACCTCCAACAACAACAACATTTCTTTCCCCATGTTGCATGACGCCAGTGTTTCTTTGTACACCTGCTATTCAGAAACACATTTTTTTAGTCTTGAATAGATGAACGTAGATAAAACAACTAAGACAATCAAATGAATCTGAATTATGAGGATACTTGTTCCCAAAATCATTACAGTATTTCAGCCTGTTTTACAGTTTGCTTTTACACATTTAGTCAAACTAAGGTTAATCTTCTTAAAACAGTTAACATAGCCACCTCAAAAGTTTGTATTTTCCCTAAACATTATTGTAAATATTTGATGGTTTAATACAAATCACATACAACATTTTATAACATACTAATTTTACACAAATTCATCCTATCCAAGTTTCAATTAAGCCATATCTCCACAAAGTACATTTTATTAAACTACACAACAGTTATGAGTTCCCTTTATATGAATAAGTTACCAGAAGAATAAGAAGAAAAGAAAGTGGAAGAAGTGCAATTGGCAGAAAAAAGGAGAAGAAAGTGTTGATAAGGAAGAAAGAGATGATGGAAGAAAAATATGAGATGTATAAAAAGGAGAAGAAGAAGAGAGAATAAGAGTGGAGGGCAATGGAAGAGAAAGATGATGTGTTGTAAGAATTGGAAAGAAGAGATATAGAGGGTATAAACGAGTTCATCTAACTTATGAATCAGCAATGAGGTCTTGAGGTGATCGTACACAAGACCTGACTTTATACAGTAAACGACTCATCCTCTTTTGTTTTATTAAATGTGTTATTGATATGAAATTCTGCTTATTTACTTAATTGTGCAGTGAACCTGAGCTTTTTTGCTGTATGTTTCTGTATTAATTGTTTTTGAGATCATTAAACTTAGTTTGGAGAATTTGTGAAAAATCAATTGAGAAACAACTTTTTATGACATTATAAAACCATAATGACAAATTGCTTAGAATTTAAATCTATTATGGTATTATGGTATTTTTGTGTGGGGCAAAATGCTGCCTCTTTTTACTTCCAATCTATTCAAAGAATATTGTCTGCTTTGACTAGGAGCAGCAGCCTGTGTCTGGTATTCTGAGTAATAACTGAACCTCACCCTAAGTGAACCTTCTAAAAGAGAACTGCAACCGGTGCTGCAACATTCTTCAGGTCCTTTAGAAATCAAGTTGCATTGCCACACAAATTTGACACAAATACGTATCAGTAGTATCATCACTAGGTAAATTTAAAAAAAATGCTTAGATGGTATTACAAATATCAATATCACATTTATCTCATTAGGCTAATTAATGTTATATTACTCAAAAAAAAAAAAAAAAAAAAAAAAAAAAAGAGAAAATAAAGAGATTATGAATCTTACACTCTAAAAAATGCTGGGTTGTGTTAACCCAATGTTGGGTCAAATATGGACTATCCCAACGTTGGGTTAAAAATTCAATTTAAAAATGGACAAACCCAGCCGTTGGTTTACATTTTTAATGTAACCAATGCAATTTGTCAATTTTTAAATTGCATTTTTGTCCTTTTTTGATTTTGTCCAAAATGCAATTTGTCCATTTTTAAATTGCATTTTTTAACCCAACATTGGGTTAGTCCATATTTGACCCAAAATTGGGTTAACACAACCCAGCAGTTTTTAGAGTGTAGGTAAAGATTAGGAAATTTATTACATTATACATAATGCAAATCAAAATTAAATAGCTAATAATGTTATGCTAGTAGGTGAGCACATAACATTCATAAACAAGATAAAAATACATTTTGGAACAAGGAGCTAGTCACTTCAATATTCATAATTTGTATTATTATTATATAAATCACAATACAGTTTATACACACATGTGTAGAGAAAATCAGTGGCGCCACTGGTTATGACGATCATGCTCTGATGAAGCAGCAGATCAGATCTGTGTGCTGGCATGATGCAATAAAAACTGATACAGTAATACAATATTTATTGTTTTTGGATGGTAAAAAACACATTTTTTATGTGGTAAAATTATATTTTTTTTCAGTCCAAAAACAATAACAAATTTATTTGTTCTCTATTTTTAAACGAGATTGTCACCAAATCTTGCTCTACTGCTAATTGGGCTAAATTTGTTAATGACCTCGATTGGGAAAGTGTTTAGTTATTACCTTTTTTTTTTTTTTTTTTTTTTTTTTTTTTTTACAAACAAGGTGTAAGATTTTTTTTTTTTTCAAGATAATACACAAATTCAACCCTGTCAAACATTTCCTTAGTAAGTTTAAGAAAGACATTGATGTTAGCTGCTCTTTTTTTGCTCTCTGCAATTGGAAACAGTACCCCACATTTACTGGCATTGTAGTCATGTGAACAAGTTATGGTATGAGGTGTAGGCCCTATATGTTTATTAAGAAAACTTTACTCTTTAATTATGAAATTAATTAAATTAAAATGTTTTAAACCACTGACAACTCCTAAATAACTGGTTTGTAAATAATGCAATAATTCATTTAGAAATGACAAATTGATCATTAAAAAAGTATGAACACGTTATACAGTAGATCAAGATTAAAGCATTTATAGCTTATAAACTGCTTATCAATGTCTATTAATGCTTTATAAGTGATGAAACTAACTATTAACTATTACTATTAAACTATTAACTAACGATAACTATTTACTTGTGCTTAAATAATGATTAATAGTGTGCAGTTATTATAACGTGTTACCCACTTTTCTACTTTCTTACAGAAACACCACCCATGCCCCCATCAGAGTGTCTCCTGCCGCTGCTATGTTCAAAAGACAACTTCGCACACATCTGGATTTGTTGAAACCCCTGAAAATAAAACAGACCGTTCAAGCGCAACAACACCTTCAGATGGAACGATGTCTAAAAGCAAAACATCGTTGTTTCAGACCTGGAGACAAAGTGCTTGCTCGTAACTATGGGAAAGGTGTCAAATGCTACCAGCAGTGATTGCATAAACAGGGGCAGTGTCTTACACGGTTGAGCTGGCTGATGGTCATCTCATCTGGAAAAGGAATGTAGACCAGTTATTAGCTGCAAATTCATGTGACAACTCGGGAGAACAGGTGACGATAGATCCTTACCTGGAAATTGCTCCAGAATACCATGATTTGTCTGAGAATTCTTCCACACCAACCCTCGAGAATGCACAGACTGAGACTCTACCAAGTCAGGCGAAAGAGACTGTTCCAGGTACAAATCAGTCAGTGCCCTTGTCAACCCAAACCCCTGCGAAAGAGACTTTAACTACTGTTCTGCCATATCCTAAAAGAGAACGTCGACCTCCAAATAGATTGACACTCTAGTTAGTGACAAACCTACAACAATAGGGCAGATTAATCCCCAGGGCTATGTCCGGGAATAGAGATAGTCTACCCTCTTTCCCTAGTTAGAAAAAAATAAAATAATAATGTTGTTATCTTCTGGATATTGTATGCATCTGAAGCTAAAAGAAAATGTTACTGTTGAAGTAATGTTTTTTCCCCTACAAATTTAGGAGGAATATGTTGTGTATTTACGAAATGCAAAGTGACCTTTCTGTGTTTCCTTATACCCTCCTATGTTATGTGATTGTTCTGTTAAAATGGCAAGCACTGGTTTATGCTTACTCCCGTCTCTCGTTTATTTATCTAGAAAATATAAGAAATATATAACAGAAAGGGAGCATTCTTTGATCGCTTTTCGTATATAATTTAAACAAGAAGAATATTTAAACATTTAAAGAATATGCTGGTCTGGACATTCCAATACACAATCATCAGCACATTGAGCTTGATGGACAGACCATGGAATGGACCAAGAACTTAAAATATCTTGGCTCCCACGTCGCCTCTAGCGAATCCGACGTCAAAATATGAAAAGGCCAAGCATGGGGTGCCTTCTGGAAGATGAAGAACATATTTCAGTCAAGAATTCTTCCAATTAGACTCAAGATCATATTTGAAGCTGCGTGTGTCTCTCAATCCTGCTCTATGGTTGCGAGAGCTGGATCCTTAGCAGCAAACTCAGAGACCAACTCAACAGTTTTGCCACCAACTGCTACAAAATCATGCTTGGCATAAAGCGTCTAGACAAGAAAAACAATAAAGAGATTTATGAAAGAGCCGGCCGCAACCAACTCGTTCTTCAAGTACAACAGAGGCAGCTAAGATTTGTAGGACACTGCCTAAGAAGACATGAGAGCAACTTGATCAACAAGTATGTCTTGTACATGCCACAAAAGCAGCATGGCACAAGAAGTCGAGGTAGAGCGCTAAAGATATACCATCAATATGTCGGCGAACTCATCAATAAGGACGTATCAGCAACAGCAAGCGATCTACGAGAAGTTGCCAGCAATCACAAGGAATGGCGAAAATTAGTGACCGACTGTCAACCTACCCTGTTCGCAGCCGACTGATGATATCATTTAATCACAGTTTAAATAATCTTATTTTCATCCTACTAAGAGAAACGACGTGAAGTTGATCATTTAGCCACTGGTTTGATTTACTGATGCATAAATAGGCTGTGAACGATTATGAGAGAATCTGTCTGAACTTGAATAATTATACATCAGAAATCACTGATCACAGATCAAGCATTGGAGTACACATGATTACTTGCATGTTTGTGGCACTGCTGGCAGATCCATATCGTAAAAGTCTGTTTGCAAAGCCTGCACCGAAATTTACCAAATAATCCACAGTGAAATAAACTAATAATGCACAGCTGAGACATTCACATTGTTGAAAAAACAAAACAAACAAAAAAAAAACACTTTCCTAGCATTAAGATCGTTTGGAAGGTAATTGTATTAATATTTACTACCGCTCTAGTAGGCGGGGCCAAAGACGCGTTGACGTAGACGTAGGCGTTGATAATAGGTGTGTTGGACATCGGCTGCGAGCCTGCGGCTGGATGTAACCGATTGGCGAGAGTAGCCGCGTCCAGGCGGGAGGAGCTGCAAACGGAGACGTGAAGTCGGACACTTTTTGGTTCCCGTAGTGACCGCTCACGTGGTGTTTGCATACTTTACCACAGCTGAAGTGAAATAAATGCAATATTTGCCAAATAATACACAGATGTTTCAGAGATATTTTCATTCAATACTTTATGTACAGCTTCATACAGCGTCTGTTTGAACAAGAATAAAGTTCAACATAAGCCTACTATCAATGAAGTGGAGTCTACGTTTTTTTAATCAGTTTTAATTTGATAAACATGACACAATATACCATCGCAACTACATGAAAGAGTGTTTACTGTTATACAAAACTGATTTGTGAGCTTTAGAGGAACTAAAGGTGTTCGAATAAACACGAAACACATGTGATCGTTGTCATGCGGTGAATGCTGTTTCGTCATCAGAGCTTGTGCAGCCGCTCTTGAGAAGCTGCGCTGGCTGAGTTCTCCGGCTACTCTCGAATCGCTCTCGCGGCACTTTGATGGTCTGTCTTGGCAGCTAGCCAGTTACTACAGGCAGCAAATTGAAGCAGTGAAGAAGATTGTACGTCGTCAACATCGTTTGTTAGTGTTAACATGGGTGGCGAGACGGAGGACGAAGATGACAGTAGGCGCGTTTCCATTAAAGATTCGCGCAAAACTTTTGCGATTTTTTCTAAATATCGATAAAAAACTATTGCGAAATGACGCCGTTTCCATTAACCGATGTAATGCGACTAAAACTTCATTTTTTCCTCTCGCGATAAGTCATTCCAAAAATCATGGCAACGGACGTTGGTAAGTTTATATATATATCACAGCCACGTACCGCACTAGACATTATTATTATTAATGGAAGGAAACGTAGGCGTGTTATCCAAGCATTAATGGCAAGGAAAGACCCTTATACTGTGTCTGTGAGCAGCACATATGAAGTGTTTCTGGGTTTTTCTCACTCATTTCTGCTTCGAGGTCTTGATTGTGGCACCTCTATGAGGTTTAGAATCCAGTATTTCTGTCATTCTTTTGTCTTTTATGAATTCAATAAAGAACTCCGTCTCGTATTCTGTCCAAACACACCGCGCCTTCTAAGTCAGGTGACCTGTAAATGCACAAAAACTTTTTCCACTGCAGTTTTGCGAAATATTTCTTTTTCGAATTGCCTGAAAAACCACCTCATGCGAGCGTAAAAAAAAAAAATTGCGATAAATGGGAGTTTTTGCGAAATTGACGTTTTTCCATTAAGCGTATTTTCAATTCGCAATTTCAATTTGCGCAATTTGAAGGGTAATTTATAAATAAATTGTTTCCCTACACAGTTCAGTATTTCTGTGCATCCGAGGGTGTGAAGTATGGATTGTTAGACTTTTACGACGACTCCAACAAATCTAGTGAAGCCATATTCAAACAAATAGTGTCTATTACTGAGAACAATGGACTTTCAGTCAGCCAGATCAGTGCCTATGGTGCAGATAACGCATCAGTTAATTATGGTCGGCACAACTCAGTTTTTCAGAAACTCAGAGAAGCTAACCCACAAATTGTGAAAGGCAACTGCAAGTGTCACATCATAAACAACACTGTCAAAGCAGCTAATCGTGTCTTTAGTGCTGGAGGGTGTGACGTGGAGGCCTTTGTGCTGAAGGTGTTAAGTGAATTCAATTGTTCTTCTAAAAAAGTGGAATTGCTTAAGGACTTCTGTGAATTTACTAATACAAAATACAGGGAGATTCTGAGGCATGTCCCCAGCAAAGACAGCCAGCGATACAGAGGATTTTAGAGTGTTGGCCAGCTTTAAAGTCTTATTTTGTATCCCTGGGAAAGGAGGACTGCCCAAGTATCATCTGGACATTTCTGTGTGGTGCAGGTGATGCAGAAAATGTAGACTGTAGCTGAATGTATCCTTGCATTCATGCACAATGTGATGCAATAATTTGATTAATCTATTAGGGTGCTCGAGAGTGACAGTGCTACTGTGATTGATGTTTACTCTGTGATGAACCGATTGCGCAGTCATCTGATCGCAAGGCGCACAGACAAATTCTATGGCAGCAAAGCTAAACAAATACTGAGGAGCCTTTTACCCCAGCAACAAGAACAGTTCAGAAACCTGGTGGACAGATTTTTTGAGAAGGCAGTGCTGTATCTTGAGGATAAATTTGACTTCAATGACCAGGTTCTTGCACACATTGGCTGTCTCAGCCTTCATGAAGGACAATCACTCCAGTGGTCAGAGTTGGAAGTTTTAGTGGAAAAACTGGCCCTGGATTTTGAAGAAGACAAAGCTGTATGGTGATGTAGTCATTCTGAATGAGGTCTTACACACCATTCGAACAGACCTTACCCCAGACAGAAAGTGTGCCTATTTTTTTTAGCAAGGAAACTGAATCCACCGAGCTGTTGAAAGTAGTTGCTTTTGTTTTTTCCATACCAGTAAGTAATGCCTATGCAGAAAGAGTGTTCAGTCATATGGAGGATGTTTGGTCCGATAAAAGAAACAGACTGTCAGTTGCAATGGTGAACTCTGAGCTTCAGGTCAGATTGAATTTCAAATTGTCATGCACTGAATTCAAGACATTCATTGAAGAACAGAAACCACTGATAGCTGCAGAAAAGGGAAACGCCAAGTATAGATGGAAGACTAGGTAAGCTAAGGCCTATTTATGTATGATTTTGTTATGTTAATGTCTGATTGAGACATACTAAATAAAAGTGGCTATAGATGTGGCTTAGGTATGGTAAATGCAAATCTAATGTCATCCCTCTACTTATTTCTTTAGCAAAGAGGAAGCAAAAGCAAGCACAAGCACCAGTATCTAAGCAATCAGGTAAGCTATAAGTTAAGTAAGATAAGTGAGAATACTTGAGATGTATAAAATATTCACGAGTCACGACTATGCACAATCTTACTGCACAAAGGCCAATTTTGTCTTGTGGGTCTAATGCCTAATGGACATTTTCACTTGTGAGCAAAGCGGTCGGTCAGGTCAGGTCATCGAAATGTCCAGGTTTTTTATCAGACATAGGTGGCAACCCTACAGTTATGTGGCGTCAGCGCTATATCAAGTCGGACAAAATTTCTAACCAGTATGCACTGCTTAAGTCAGCCGCCAATCGGTCTGCACAGAGCTGCATGAAGTCGAACAAGCCTCTTCTTCTGCAAAGGCGGGCTTTCGCTGCCCTGTGACGTAATAAGGCTGCTCTTTTTAGATCCTGTTATTTTCTGGCCATGGTTTCAATAAAAGCAGTTTTGTAATAACAAGGAAGTTTTGAGTTTTGAAACTTGAGCTATAGGGTATTTTTTGTTATAGTATAACGAACTCACAACTGTCAAAAGATCAAGGAAAATTTGAATTCTCAGTTCATGACCCCTTTAATCAGGAGATTCTGTACTCTTTCAGAAGTTGTGTTATAGCGCCCCCTACCGTACATCAGTGAAAACACGGAAAGCTGTAAATTTCAGTCAGTGGTGGGAAAATAGTTAATATAATTTACCTAGTAGTCTGCTTCATAACTGCAGTTGACTTGTTTAATTTTTTTTAATTTTTAGTATATTGTATTTCTGTCAACAGATCCTCTTAAATATGACACAATGCACCTTTTAAGGCACTGTGGAATTAAATATTAAATAAGCAAGCTTATTGCATTGAATATAGTCCGGCATGCATGGCCTATACTAAATCAGCATGCCTGACTATATGCAATGCAATAAGCTTGCATATTAAATATTTATTTCTATAGTGCCTTTAAAGGTGCATTGTGTAATATTTAGGATCTGTTGACAGAAATGTAATATCATATACATTTCTATGTTTTCAGTGGTGTATAAAGACCATAATGAACCGTTATGTTTTTATTACCTTAGAATGAGCCATTTCTATCTACATACACATATAAGGGTCCCCTTATATTGAAATAGCCATTTTGCGCTGATATTGGCCAGTAGCCCTTAACAGACAAACTACAGAGCGCGTTTCGTTACTGTGTTGTTCTTCGTGCAAAGAAGCTATCTAAAGTCAGCGAATAAAACACTGACACAATGATGAACGAGTAGCAATAACATATTGTTTTATTGAATAATTAAGTAAACATAATTTATTAATCTTTGTAAAGAAACATCATTGCTTAACTAGTTTGCTAATTGTTAACTGACATTAAAGTATATTTTAGTTCACATTAATTAGTTCATTAAACAGTACTTTTAAATACACTATATGCAATTATGAAAGTACTTATTAAATTTCTATAAAAGTCCCATTTAAGTTGTTTCAAAAAAGCATTCAAAAGTTCAACTAATTGCTTAGCTACTCTCTGCTGTCTCAGACAACGACATCACTTCCTGTCTCCACCGTAACTTCTGTTAGTTTCAATTCGCAACATCACCACAGTGCACCTTTAAGTGAAGTACAGGTTAAGTAAATGCTATGTAGACCTAATATAGTGCATTTAGGAAAAAATCCTATATAAAGTAATTTTTTTGGTAAGTTGTTTGAATTTGTAATAAAACTGACCGAATTTGTAAGCCGAGACTTGTTTCCTATCAAAAGTAACAGAAGCACAATTCCTATTTTTTTTTCCGGTTTGTGTTTATTTACTGTTCTAACTTAATTTTAAGTATGCAGGCTACATGTATTTTCCTATATTTTAAAGGTGGTATCAGCGATTTCAGGGCCAAACATAAATGATCACATTCATCTAATCTTTCCTAACGATCCACTAGCTGCCCGCCCCATAAGCAGGCCGTCAAAAAAACGTGTCTCTGTAGGCAGCCTAGGCTCTGAGATCTGCACAAAAACAGTTGGTTTCACCAACCACTCAAAACCAAAATAAATAGTGTTCCAACCAGTCACCGACAGGGGTGGGTGTTGTGAGGTTTTCGCGTGCAGTCGTCATAGGCAGCCGTGCACGAGCACAAAACCTGTGGTGATATGTTTATTATTTATTCAGTAAAAATGTTACAATGAGTATAAGCTTAAAATCATTTTTAAAAATCCCTGCTTTACTCTGAAAGGATGAGATCCCAGCGGAGGCTGTAATCAGGATCATTCACAGGTGTAGCCCAACACGTGTCCATCACCAGGGCAAACTGGCGGCTGTCGACCCCCTCAACACGAACTTCCACATGCATCTCCTGGTCGAGCTTTGCATCCACACGACCAGTGAAGGGCCGGGTAAACTCATCATCCTGATATGGAATCATCCGGACCTGATATCTGCCTTCACCAGCGGGAAGAGTCTTGTGCACAATACTGTTGAAATAATGGATAGATCTGTGTTAAAACTATTATGTTTATGGATAAAAGTTTAAAATAGATATGCTTGGTTTCGAGAATATAACCATATATTTACTTTTTAAATACATTTATTTCTCTGCTAAAAGGATTAGTTCACATGAAATGATTTGGAATATAGTTCAGGAGTTATATTGACCTTTCTTAAGCTTGAAATTCCATTGGGAATTAACTGCATTGAAAGATATGACCAGAAAAATGTGTGTGTTCCTTGGAACAAATATTAACAAACAAAATTTCTATTTTTGGTGAACTACCCCTTTTAAAAAATAGTGCTGTTTCACTCGCACCTCTCCAGTGGGTTGATTTCCACATTCATGGAAAGTGTTTGTGATTGAGGATAAACACAGCTGAAAGAAAGCTTCAGGATTTTCTCTCTGCTGATGATCTTCTGACCTCGGTGTCCTTAGAATAAAGTTACCATAGATGGAGTGGGTGGCATTAGCCGGATGGACAACAAAGAAAACATTTGTAATTAATTCATGGGTTGTGTGTTTGAGGTACTGTGTGTTTGCTTCTAAAATGATGTGTGTACTGGTAATCATCAAGCGTAGCGTTAGTTCTGGCAGGTCACGTTAGTCAAGCTCGCATCAGCTGACCCTCAGCTGATCCACATCTACCTATAGGAATACGACGCCGTATACATATAAGCTCCTTCAGTATTATCAGCAGCTATTGCGTTTCTCAGGAGCTAATTACCCTCCTCCATCCCCAGCTCCTCCTCTCGTCAGTCAGGATTTGGCATTCTGATTCCCCTTGAATCAGAATAAATTCTCGATTATGTTGTACTTTAAAATCTTGAATTAAATATATTTGCAGACTTTCATGTTGGATCTGTTCTGTTTACCCAAGGGGGGTTATTGCTGCTCTCCCTGCTCTTATCCATGCTAGGCTGCATGGATGCGCAGGGAGTTCTCGCCCAGAACGGAACCATACCGCCAATCCAAGCTGTATGTTAATTGTCAATCGTATTTGACGGTAGTGGTCCTGACAGAACCTAGGTTATGGGGACCAAATTACCCCAAAAGTATAGTAATACCAATAAATTACATGGAAACAATCTTATAAATCATACAGAATGATGTTTTCTGAAAATGTAAAAACGCTAAATGTTTTCTGTGATGGATAGGTTTAGGTTTAGGTACCTTTGTTTAAGGGAGAAAATGATTGTGCATGTAAGCATCATTGTCCTCCAGACTCTTTCTAAATAAAGTTAAAGTGTTGTAACTGTTTGTTTATGTATAGTGTTTCTTGGGTTTTTCTTGTGCATCAACAGAAAGGTTTTTATGTATTTATTTTAGAGATTGTTTTGTCAGTAAATGTAGAGTGTTTTAAATTGAATTTGTGTTGATTGTAACTAGGTTATTAAGATATTTTTTTATTCAAATTTGAAATAAATTGCAACTTTATTATTATTTTTTTTAATTACAAATGTATTTAATTATATAATAGTGTACATGTACTGTATATTACATTAAAGTATATTTTAGTTCACATTAATTGCTTGTCAGTATATTTGGAAGTACACTTTTACCATATTTCAAAGTTCATATAAAAATTTATTAAAGTCCCATTAAGTTGTTCCAAAAAATCACTCTTAATTTCAACTAATTGCATTTAATTTGAGCTTAATCTGTGATTTGAAATCAATTACATATAATATGCAATATGTTTGTCGAAAACATTAAACTTAATTCACATTTAAGTGTATTGTTAACTGACATTAAAGTATATTTTAGTTCACATTAATTAGTTCATTAAACAGTACTTTTAAATACACTATATGCAATTATGAAAGTACTTATTAAATTTCTATAAAAGTCCCATTTAAGTTGTTTCAAAAAAGCATTCAAAAGTTCAACTAATTGCATTTAATATGAACTTAATTTGTGATACATTTGAAATTAAATACAAATAAAATGCACTTAAGCGGTGAAGACATTACATTTAATTCACATTTAAGTGTATTGTTAACTGACATTAAAGTACATTTTAGTTCACATTAATTGATTGTCAGTACATTGAGCAGTGCCCTTTAAATACATGTTTAAGACACTAGAAGCAATTATGAAAGTAAATATAAAGTTGTATTAAAATCCCACTAAAGTTGTACCAAAAAAAATCACTCTTAATGACAATTTATTGCATTTTATTTCAACTTAATACGTGATATATTTGAAATCAATTACACTTAATGTGCATTCAGTACACCGAAAACATTGCATTTAAGTCACACTTAAGTGTATGCATTTATAAAGTGTACTTATTATACAAATAATATACTTTAAAAGTAAACTGAAGTGCACTTTCTTTTCACAAGGGCATGGTTGCAGTTTCATCTGTGGTTGTCTCCGGCGTGACAGTAGTGGTAGTGTTTATGTTGCTTGAATCTGAAATAAATGAAAAATATTACATAAATAACAATTATGTCTTACATAAACGAAGGGCACATGTAAATATATTTACCTGCACAGTATGCCAAACTGCAGGTAGTTGGGCTCACAAACTCATAGACATAATAATCTCCTGGACAGGCTTTGACTTTAATGGGATTGGATTGGAAATAGCAGCAGTTATTGCTCCAGTGACCGCAGACATCTCGAGTGACCACTTCATCCTCAACTGTTGGATGTCCTCCGTTCAGCCACAGTGGAGCATTAGTGCCACAACTAAACTCATCAACACATGTGTCTGGCATCTGAACGCTCTGACCCTGAATGAAGAGACGGTACCAGCCGTTCCAGCTGACCGCAGTGTCACACATTATTTGAGAGGAATGTTGATTGTTGGTGGCTCTCCATGAATCATTCAGAACATTGTAGTTGTAGCAGGGGTCAACAGGGGGAGCTGTTGTCATGGAAACATTACAAATATACATTTTGCTGAATGAATAAATGGATGATGTGATAAAAAAAAAAAAAAATTGTAGTTGAGCTATGAAAACGTTGTCTCCAGAACGAAATTTACTTAAGCTCCCTGTTTCATTTGCAGTGGCGGTTGCTGGTCTTTCAAAGAGGGGAAGCTCATTTTCGGCCTACATCATAAAAATTGTCCATACGTAAATTCTGCCCAACGTTCCTTTTCAAGAAAATGCTCTGTGACCCTATATCGTTCCAACTAGGCATATTTTCCAGTGACTTGACCAGTGTCCTCTCAATGGCCAGCAGAGTTAGGTATAATTGTATAAATGTAATAATATAATAAAGGTATAAATAATAATATAATAAAGTATAATAATAATACTAATAATATATAGGCTATTTTTAATTATTTTAATAATTATTGTTTTAATTATTACTAATAATATTATTTAAAAAATTATAGGATAAGTAATAATATAATAAAGGTATAAATGTATAATTGTGTGAAATGTATTATGAAAAATGGCTAGCAATTTCGACAAGCAAATACCAAGAAAGAGGTAGCAGCAGTTTGTCTTTTGACTATCACTTGAAAAATCCGCGATGGGACTGAGCTCCAATAGCTTCAGCGGCAGCGACTTTTTATTGTATGAAATCGCTGTCAATCAAAAGGAGATGCAGCCCCTCCAATCATCACGCGGAAGCCCGGAGTCCGGGCCAGCCCACTCCTCATTCACCCCCAGAGACGCTGAGCGTCCGTGGGCGGGACATAATCGCAGCATTTATCCAATGACCGTCTAGTTTCGAAGCGCTGAAAAAAACTGTTCAGAGCAGCCCCATTGAAGTCAATGGAAGCTGGGCTTCAACCTATGGCTTCAACAGGGAAATGCACTGTCTGTGACGCTACGGGAATGTATGAGAAGGAAATCGAGTCAGCCGACCTGCTGTATGTAGCTGATTCTGAACGAACTCGTCTTTGAGATTAACGTTTTCTAACGCATTTTTAGTCAATAAAATGTTAACACAATAGAACATATTTGACCATTAATTTTTTTGACATTATAGGGGAAGCCGAGCTTCCCTTGCAGTCTTAAAGAAATCCCCACTGTTCATTTGTGTTTTAAGTTCAAAGCTGAAGACAATTTGTCATGAGCTTTCAGAACATCTCCACTCATTTAGCTCACAAAACAAGTGTTAAAAACATCTAAACTTGAGTCCCTTTGCAAATTGAGCCCAAATGGTGTTTTTCCACTGCATGGTAGGCTCGGTAGGGCTCACTTTTGGGGAGTTTTCCACTGTGTACAACACATAGACAGTATATAAACTGGACACAGCGACCCCATAGGTTTCAACGGAGAAAAGTGAAGCAAATTAGAAGCACTCACTTCCTGATTGCTGAGCGAACTGCGCAGACTCAAACTGAGCTTGACGACGTGTATGTGACGTGAGCAGCCTGTCTGACAGTTGTAAGTCTTCTAGGAGCTGTGCCAAGCGAAATCTGAATCATTCCCTTCCGAATCTTGCAGAGACGGAGAGTGTGAGTAGGAGCTGTCCATGAACTATGAGCAGGAGCAACTTTATGATTCTCTATGGGCTTCTCTCTTGACTTTATCGGACTTTATGACTCCACGTCCCCCCGACTGCCTGCGAGCTTCTCCTCCTGTCTCTACGGTAATTTCCAGAGAGTCGCGTGGTTATGACGCAATCGTTAGCCTACTTTTACAAAAACTGCTTCTACGGGGCCATAACGTAAGATACAAGGTAATGGAGCCTTTTATACATTGTCGTGTTTCTTTAGAAATTAATAATGGACAAATGGAGTCTTTAAACGCCTCAGATGTAAAGTTATTCGCTGTCAAAGTGAAGCCAAAATGAATGGGAGTCAATGGAATGCTAACAGCAGGTGAAGGGTTGATAGCCAATGGCGGCTGCCGGGGGTGGTACGGAAATCGAGAGCTCGCTTACCCCCCGGTACACCTAGTACCTGGTACTATTTTTTTTAGTACCACCTCATTTGAGGTTTCAAGCAAGCTGTATGAAACTAAAATGTGACATGTTAACACTGCAGATCACTGATTGTGATCTGCAGCATATTTGATTTGTTGCAACTATAATGATCAGTCTATAATCCCACCCACTTTATAGCGGTACTAAACTGCAGTGGAAAAGCAAACCCAAAAAAGTACAAAGTAAAGCGAGCCGAGCCGTAAATGAAAATTTATCCTAAAATGAAGATCCTACCATAATAAACTCGCACTCAAGTTGTTCCCAACCTCTATGAATTTCTCTCTTCTGCTGAACACAAAAGAAGATATTTTGAAGAATGTTTGTTAACAAACAGTTTTGGGTCACCATTGATTTTCATAGTATGGGAAAAAAATACTATGGAAATCAATTGTGCCCCTCAACTGTTTGGTTACAAATGTTTGTTTATTCTATTGTGTTCAGCAGATAAAAAGAAATTCATGCAGGTTTGGAACAACTTTAGGGTTTTGGGGTTAAAAAAATAAGTTTAGGGTTCTAAAATGTGTTTGAGAAACTCTGGTGGTTTAGTTTTCACTATTTACAACACTTCAGTACTTCACTTTGCCTAGAAATGCATTCTTTGTTTCCATTTTAAGAGTTTGAATTGCATACTCATTTGTGAGCTGTATTACTTCTTGTTAATGTGATTTTTTAATGATCTGTTTCTTTAGAAATTATAATGCATTTGCTTAATGTGATAATCAGGAACATTTCAATGTTCAATAATGATTCAACAATTCAATAATCCATGTTTCAGAAAAAATGCATGTCCAAAAAGATGCTCATGAGAGTTTATTAAAGAAGCAACACAATACTTTACCAGTGGTTGTGATTGGTGGAGTAATGGACGCTGTCTCTGTTGTTGTAGACGCTGATGAGATGGACTGGTTTGAGGCTTCTGGTGTTAGTAACATTTTATATCAACATCAATAATTTTCAAACAAAATCCAGAAAAAAATGTAAGAATGAGGACTGTATAAGTAAATGCTCACCTGTACAGTAAGCGCCACAAAATATTGGCTTGACAAACTCATACACATAGTAATTTCCTGGACAGGCTTTGACTCTTATAGGGTGGGATGTGTGGTTACAGCAGCCGCTCCCTGAGGAGACACAGACCTGACGGGTGACCACTCCATCTTCCAGCTGTGGGTGAGGGCCGTTGAGCGACAGTGGGTTATAAGTGCCACACATGCCTTGATTTACACATGATTCTGGCATCTGAGTATTTTCACCATTGTAGAACATCCTGTACCAGCCATTCCACTCCACATTAAAATCACATATGTCATAGTTATTATAGAGTTGTCTATAAGAGTTGTCTGTGGCTCTCCAAGGCTCATCCAGACTGGTATAGTTGTAGCAGGGATCGACACTTGGGGTGGAGAAAGAAACTATTAAGGAAAAAGGAGAAAGAAAGCATTATATATTGAATATTAAAAATACAGTATTTGAGATGATAATATGAATTCAAACCAATACAATTCATGATAAGCACATCAAATATAAAGATGAACGAATATACCTGCACAATATACAGGGTCTGGGATTGAAAGAGTTGGTCTGGTTAATTTGTAGATATAATAATTTCCAGGACAAGCTTTGACTTGGATCGGGTGGGATCTGTAGCGACTGCACTGTTCATTACGGGAGCCGTAAACTTCACGAGTAACAACTCCGTCTTCTAGCCGAGGATGAGAGTCACCAAGCCACAGAGAAATATAACCTCCACATGACATGTAAGTCATACACCACTCAGGCATCTGAGCACTTGATCCATTAATGAAGAGTCGATACCAGCCATCCCATTCTACACGAGTGTCATCATGGTCAGATATGAATCCATTACTAGTCCAGTAATTGAGTGTGCTTCTCCAGTAGTTGTCGAGTATGTTGTAGCTATTGCACGGATCATAATCTGTTAGTGAGAGATGATGAGACCAAAACAAACAAGTTGTATTACAATGATGAACTTCACATGTGCAAATCTGAACCAGTCAAACACTGTAATAATCATGAGATTCATAAACCATTTTATACACAATGTGACTGTGTAAGAGTGAAAATGTTTATGCATAAAAATTTCCATTTAAACTGTAATGCAAATCTTTCATTGAAAGAATTTTTCTTCATATACACTCATATACTCATATATTCGTTCATATATATTATTTACAACTTACTCAAAGTGATGCTGGATCCAGTGAATATATCTGGACTTATAGTGGAAACCGCCTGTGAAATAGTGTTGACATCTAAAAAGAAGGAAATTCATGTCATGCAGAAATCATTTACAAAAATGTTTGAAATACTTAAATAAATGAGGAAAGCACACTACCTGTGCAGTATCCTGAACACCCCCATACTGGATTCACAAGTTCATAGACATAGTAATTGCCTGGACACGCTTTAACTCTGATGGGTTTTGTCTTGTATTCACAGCAGTTACTCCAATAATAACGACCACAGACCTCCCTGGTCACCACTCCATCCTCTATCTGAGGGTGAGGATCATTGAGCCACAGATTTATGTATGTGTTACAGCTGTATGAACTAATACAGGTCTCTGGCATCCGGATGTCCATTCCATAGTAGAGAAGCCGGTACCAGCCATTCCAGGAGAAAAGTTCATCACAAATGTAATCTCCACTTTCATTGTTGGCTCTCCAGGGACGATCCAGAGACTCATAGTTGTAGCAGGGATCACTGCTGATGCTTTGGAAAGCAACTGTCATGGAGATATGAAAACAAGCTTTATTATGAGACAAAAACTTGACTGCAGATAGGCACAAGAGGACTGTAGAGTAATATTATGATACGTTCATATACAGTATACATATTAATTATTGAACAAATTGTCACGGAACACACACAGGAAAAGGTAGATCCAATAGCAGTATATTTATTTAGGGTAATCCAAAATCGTAGGCATCCAGGCAGGGGTCAAAATCCAAATAAGCAATCCAATAAACAAGAAACAAAACAAGAACAGACTAGAAAACAGACCTCAGAAGTGTAGCAACATTAAACAAGGACTCCGTAACAAACACTAAACAGGCAGGGTATATATAACACAGAACTAACAATGATAATGGGGAACAGCTGAGTGCAATGATACAGTGATGGGTACAGACAAGGATTGTGTGGAATGCAGTTCATAATGTGGATGGCACCGTGGGAAAGAGGACCTCTAGTGGACACCCAGGGAACACAAACCAGACACTGTGACATAACCCCCCCTCTACGGAGCGGCTACCAGACGCTCCAAGACACACGAAAACAAGAGTCCAGGAGGGAGGTGGAACGGTTGAGGATCAGGGGGAGGGATGGGGGGCCAGGTCCATGGAGGGGAATAGGAACAGGGAGTGATGGCTTAGCCGGCAGCCAGGGCGAAACAGACAGTCCGTCGGGCGGCCAGGGCGAAGCAGACGACCTATCGGGTGGCCAGGGCGAAGCAGACAGTCCATCGAGCGGCCAGGGCGGAGCAAACAGTCCATCGGGCAGCCAGGGCGGAGCAAACAGTCCATCGGGCAGCCAGGGCGGAGCAAACAGTCCATCGGGCAGCCAGGGCGGAGACTTCTCCTCAGGCGGCCATTGCGGAGCAGATAGTCCATCGGGTGGCCAGGGCGGAGACTTCCCCTCAGGTGGCCAGGGCAGAGCAGACAGTCCATCGGGCGGCCAGGGCAGAGAGCTCCCCTCAGGTGACCAGGGCGGAGCAGACAGTCCATCGGGCGGCCAGAGCGGAGACGACCTGGGCGGAAACCTTCGGACGGCCATGGCACAGGAACAGACACTGGCTCAGAAACAGGAAAAGACGCTGGCTCAGGATCAGGAACAGACACCGGCTCAGGAACAGGAACAGACACCAGCTCAGGAACAGGAACAGACACTGGCTGAGGAACAGGAACAGACACCGACTCAGGAATAGACACCGGTTCAGGAACGGACCCCAACTCAGGAACAGACACCGGCTCAGGCTCAGGAACAGACACAGGCTCGGCGGCGGCCATCTTGTCCGGAGACACAGGCTCGGCAGTGGCCATCTTGTCTGGAGACACCGGCTCGGCGGCAACCATCTTGTCCGGAGACGCAGGCTCAGCGGCGGCCATCTTGTCCGGAGACACTGGCTCGGCAGACATGACCTGAACAGTCTCTGGATCGACAGACGTGACCTAAACAGTCTCTGGATCGGCAGACATGACCTGAACAGTCTCTGGATCGGCAGACGTGACCTGAACAGTCTCTGGATCGGCAGACGTGACCTGAACAGTCTCTGGATCGGCAGACGTGCTGTGTCTCCTCCAAGCATGCAGTACCGCCACAGCATAAAAGAGGAAGACAGCCCTCTTGGCCGTGGAAGGACTGATGGTGGGCAGCTCCGGGACGATCTCCGGGATGACAGCGGGCTGCACGGGGACGACCTCCGGGACGACAGCGGGCTGCACGGGGACGATTGTTACGGCCCTTGGCCTTTTTCTGGTCGTTCTCCTGCCCCTCCTCTCTTTCAGGTCTAATTGCTGGCACCTGGGAAGATGGTGTTTAAATAAGAGCTTCTTTGCTGCATTGATCTCTCTCTTCCTGCTCTGGTCTGGTGGCTAAAGGCTCGAACGCTGCTCTGTTGTGGCCTGCCCAGGTTCACGTCTTGCCCGGGACGCCAGGATTTTACACAGATGCACATTTAAGTTTATTTAAGTTTATGTCTTTTATTTTTACACTCAACACTTGCACTCGCACATACAATACATTCACGCACCTGCCCTACACTACTGATACTGACATTCACACTCCATATTTCCGTCCTTCGGATGAGACGTTAAACCGAGGTCCTGACTCTCTGTGGTCATTAAAAATCCCAGGATGTCCTTCGAAAAAGAGTAGGGGTGTAATCCCGGCATCCTGGCCAAATTTGCCCCTTGGCCTCTGTCCATCATGGCCCCCTAATCATCCCCATATACTGATTGGCTTCATCACTGTCTCCTCTCCACCAGTAAGCTGGTGTGTGGTGGGCGTTCTGGCGCAATATGGCTGCCGTCGCATCATCCAAGTGGATGCTGCACATTGGTGGTGGTTGAGGAGATTCCCCCCTTCTATGTAAAGCGATTTGAGGTCTCAGAAAAAGCGCTATATAAATGTAACGAATTATTATTATTATTATTATTATTATATTTGGTTCTGTTGTTTAAATTTGTGTTAGATACACAATAAACTTATGTTTGGCACCGTTTGTTTGTGGCATGGTCTCCTATCTGTTGTTATGGCCCTGAGTCAGTCATAACAACGATCTCCGGGACATTAGGGAGACGGGAAGTCTTCCTCTTCCTCCTAAGTGTTCGCGAGTGAGTGGACGCTGCTCTCTCCCTGGAATTCACAAGGAGCGCAGCACTCTCCTCGGTGATACGATCCCACCAAGCGAAACATTCAAGTAAGGTCATACTAGGTGGAACCTCTCTAGCTTGCGAACTCTCCCCCTCGGGTGTTGGAGAAGAGCCACGGAAATCCATACCGCTGGATCTATGTAGTGACGGAGTCCTTCTGTCACGGAACACACACGGGAAAAGGTAGATCCAATAGCAGCATATTTATTTAGGGTAATCCAAAATCGTAGTCATCCAGGCAGGGGTCAAAATCCAAATAAGCAATCCAATAAACAAGAAACAAAACAAGAACAGACTAGAAAACAGACCTCAGAAGTGTAGCAACATTAAACAAGAACTCTGTAACAAACACTAAACAAGCAGGGTATATATAACACAGAACTAACAATGATAATGGGGAACAGCTGAGTGCAATGATACAGTGATGGGTACAGACAAGGATTGTGGGGAATGCAGTTCATAATGTGGATGACACCGTGGGAAAGAGGACCTCTAGTGGACACCCAGGGAACACAAACCAGACACTGTGACACAAATGGCATAACGTGTAATTTGAGGAATTGCGTTACAAAGAGATCTAGGTGCTATTGATCTGTAACATAACCTACTATACATAATGGGTAATGGACTGCACACCACTGATTATAACTAGTTAAAACATGATTATTTTCATAAAACAAAAAATGTATGTTAAATTATCTAATATATAGAGCAATTACTCATTATAGGGAAATAAAAAATCATAACAAAAATCCCAGAGACAAGGGTTAAAATTGTACCTGCACAGTACATAGGCCTTGGAGCTGATATGATGGGTTTGACCAATTCATAGACGTAATAATCTCCTGGACAGGCTTTGACTCGGATGGATGTGGAACTGTAGGCGCCACACTCACGGGAATCACTCCACCACCACCATGCATTATTTCCCACGACTTCACGGGTCTCCACTCCATCCTCAAGTGTTGGATGAGAACCGCTGAGATACAGTCCAGTGTCACCACCACATCCCACATTACTCACACACCACTCAGACATCTGGGCACTTTCTCCATTCAGATACAGCCGATACCAGCCACTCCATTCAACAAGAGTGTCATCATATCCAGTGTACTGATATGGGCTTTGCCGTATGTCTCTCCAATTTTCATCAAGAGTGTTATAATCATAGCATGGATCAGTTGTAGGTTCTGAGAGAATAAAGAAAAAAGATTCATTCACTCATTCACTGCGGTGTCAAAAACAAGAGTACAGGTAAACATCTAACATCTGTGTCTGTATGAAAGAGAAGATATTGGGATGGTAAACTGAAAATGGATTATTAGATAAACTGACTAAACCTACAACAAGTGTATCCTTTATACCCCTTTCTCACTAATTAAAAAAGAGCTGCCACCTTGATCTTAATTGAGTGTTAAGGAACTGTATATTTATTTTCACCACTTGAATAACAATGTTAAACTTAGTGTTGGAACTTTGATAACAAATGTGAGATTCAAATATTTAAATACGATTATTTTCCCATTGAAACAAAATATATAAAAGTGGAACAACATTCAAGATCATCCTCAGATAATTAAAGATTTTGATGCTGTACTGTGTGAAAAATTCTAAATAAAACTTAAAATAAACAAATTAATAAATAACTGTCAATTGTAAAGGAAAAATAAAGCATTGTAAAATCATATAGGCCTATTTTACACTTTCTCCCATCCAGACCGCAAACTACTGTACATTCAATACATTTAAAAAAACAAAACAAATCCAATATATTTGTGATACTAGTGCAAAGTGCCCGTGCAAAATCAGTTTTTGTGTGCATTTTTAGTAATTGTTGGTTTGGTGTGTTTGAGTGCTCATTGTTACAATTACACAGCAAAAGTTCAGTGACATTTTTATTTGTGCATGGTAGAAAGCAAATACTGATACTGACATAATGATGCATTGGAGGATATATTTAGAGTGGATATTTGTGTTTTGTTAGTGCAGACTGGCTGTTCTTGAAGATTACATGTTGTTATTGTGTCAGCACCTCTTTATAGACAATATTGCTCAGAAAGTGGCGCTTTTTGTTTGTTTCATCATCTTGAGCAAGAATACGAAGTCTGCTTGATCTGCCAACTCTGCTGGCTGCAAAGTAGAATTGACCATGACTGAAGAAGTCTATTGTGCAGAAGACACCAACACGTTGCAAAGACTGGCCTTGTGACTTATTCACTGACATGGCAAAGCAGGGTCTCACCGGAAACTGCCTACGTCGCAGGGTGAATGGAAATATGTTGTCAGATGGGATGAGGATGATGCATGGAATGAGTAATGTGTGTCCAGCATTGACACCAATCACAGAAGTCGCAACCAAAAGATGAGGCAGGATTTGTTCAATGATGTATCTCGATCCATTGCAGTGTCCATTTTGTTGGTCGAAATTTCGAAGTAGCATGATCACCATTCCCACCTTAAAAGTGATGCGATGGGGAGGCATACCAGATGGGCAGAGGGTATTTAGAAACTCAGTTGGGTACATATGGTGACCCTCAGATTCTGCAGTGTCCACACTGTTGCAAACATGCTCTTCTCCAGGAAAATTCTTTGTCATATATTCATTCACTTTGTCAACTTCAGAGTTGGTTGGGCACAATATGACATGTTCACATAGCCACTTTGGATTGGAAATGTTGACTGTCATGTCATCATATACCCAATTGACAATGTCCTCAAGTTTCTCGCCAGAAATTGATAGTGATTCATTGAGCTCAATTGCAAATTCACCCTCTTCTGGAACCACAGGAATTTTCCCCTCACCAAGGTTCAAAAGGAATTTGGCAAAATCTGCTTCTGTTTGTTGATCTCCAGCAGCTTGAGTGATCCTCATGTTTTCTGTTAGACGAAGAATCTCAACATTTTTCCATAGGTGTGAGCTCTTGAAACACCTCCCTATGATTTGGGTTTGGCTACCATGTGGGACAACAGTAAGGATTTGCCTCCAGTCACCGCTGAAAACCATTGTGATGCCACCAAATGGCTTGTCTGAACCTCTGAGCCACTGGAATGTACGATCTACTGCTTCTAATGCACGGCGATCCATCATTGACACTTCATCCACAACCATGAGATGCGTCATTCTAATGAGCGTTGCAGTGCTGTCATGTTCACTCATACTGCAAGTGGACTCGTCGGTGAGAATGAGAGAACATTTTGTCCTACTGTGAAAGGTGGTGCCTTTCGGCAGTAGGGTAGCTGCAATGCCACTTGCAGCTGTTGCAAGAGCTACTTTGCCCTGTGCACGCACTTTGTTAAGGATGTGGCACAATATGAATGTTTTCCCAGTTCCACCACTTGCATCAAAGGATATCACGTGGCGAATACCTCACGTAGTGCTGAGCCAAATGTCACATTTGCAGCCTCCTCCATAACAGAATCTACTTCTTGGTCATTGTCAACAATGCCAATGCGCAATGCAAGCTGCCAGATAGGTGTCCATGACCACATCTCCAACTCGTCGGAGGTCTTTGAAGCATGTTGGCCCTGGCACGCGGTACAAAAGGATGCGGAGAAGGGAATAGTTCAGCAGTGTGAGGGTTGAAGGCAATCATTGGAATTCGTCCAACGGTGTCAGCCATGCGGTCATCGTGAGAACTCGGTCTTTTTTTACGCAATTGAAATTTCTTTCGTGTGTCTGTGAAGAGTTGAAACACATCTGGGTACACAATGTGTCGCATGTGTGGATGAAGAGACATTGTTTCAAAAAAGGTGGTCAGTGTGGTGGCAGGTGGCCCTGAGTCCAACAGGTTCTGGGCAGCGCCTTCATCATTGAACATGATGACCTGTTCATCCTCTAGATGAATTGCAAGCATCTTTACTGGTGGCTGTTTCTGCTGAATGGGGAAGTCGTAAATGCGCCAGTATCCCTCAGATGCAGTGATGTAATGCCCTAACTCATAACGTGTCACCTCATCACGTCGTAGTATCTCACGGGTCTCATCATCAGGCACATCCAGTCTCACCATGCACTGATCAGGTCCCTTCTCCAAATATTTATACAGATATTTGACACTGGAGACAGCACACACAATTTCAACATTAATATGCGCATTGTATCGGAGCAGGATGTACGGATTGTATGGCACGACCCATGTATTATTGACAGGTACATTGACGCCACCTCTGATGGTCTTGATGATGGGAGAACCAGGTGCTCCTTCTGTTCGTCTTCGGTACAATGGGTAGGAGTTGTCTGTAAAGCTTGTGTTCTGTCTCAATTGTTTCGGATACTCTTTGGTGCACTTTTTGTCTACCATGCAGGAGCTGGCACTGTTCCATTGTCCACATGGACTGTGAATCATGTATGATGTTACAATGCGATGTAGTTCCATATTTGTGTTTTTGTCAGGAATCTCTGCAGACACCACACGGTCAATATTGCTGGCGGTCCTGGGTTTGTCGCGGGCTACCATGGTCATGAGCATGTGTATATGTGGAAGATGCCTCTTTTGTGTGTCCTTCACCATCACATATGCATCAATGTGTCCCAAGATGTCACGCTTGAGGAGGTCTGTAAGGAGTGCCTCCACCTTCATGTGAAATACTCGCGCAATGATGTCTGGTCTCTGATTGGTCTGTTGACCCTCAAAAAGTGATCCTGTGATTTCAGGCCAGTTCGGGTTGCAAGTGAAGGTGAGGAAGAAGTCAGGTTTTCCTTTGATTCGTACCAAGGCCATGGCATCTTGGAACTCCTTGGCGTACCATCGGGATGATCCGTAAATTGTGGGTGGCAGGATGGTTAGGCGTCCAGGAATGATCTCAGAGTGACTATTCAGGGCATCAACAATGATTTTATACTTTTCAGCCTTGATAGACTTCTGATTGTGGCGGATCCAGTTGAGACGGTGTGACTCAATTTTTGCCATCATGTCACATACGTATTGCTGTGTCAGTCTCCCACCACGAAGCAGCAAATTGAAGTGTTGAGCAATGTCACGCACTTGAAGATGGTAACGGTAGAAGCATGTTGGTGTGATACCTGCCAGCTCAGTGTGGTATCCTTGGGAACCCTGAGGCAGAAGAAGCACATATGACAATGGGTCATATGCTGGATGCATGGCGTCGATTGTCTGAAGCCTTCCTCCTCTGAGATGAAGAGTGACAGCCAGTTTCCCAAACTGCTGTGTAGTTGTTACTCCTGGAGCAATGACAGCCACGTCACTATTCAGTGATATAAGATTCACAGTGCCACGATGAAGGTCATGACGTCGTGTGCGAGCTGTTAGGACAATTTTCAATTCATAGGCATTGTCATTTTGGGTCACATACTCAATGGCTGACTTAAACTGTTGCACGTATGGATTGCACATGTGAATGGCCTCTTGCGTCCTCAGTAAAAAATCTTCATTCAGATCACTGTTTGAGGCATGGGCTCGACGGTTTTCCAGCTCATGAGCAAGATCGTGGAAATAGATCTGAGCAAAGAGTGGTGTGCGACCTTGTTCAGGAAGGGGGCCGGCAATGTAATGATAAACTTTGCCTTGTATACGCACACCTGGGATACTTAATTTAATTAATCAATCAACAATACTATTGATCAGCATTACCAAACGTGGACGTTTTACACTAGAAACAAACACTGATGTACTATTTTATTTAATACTGTGAAGCTGCTTTGATACAATCTGTATTGTGAAAAGCGCTATATAAATAAAGTTGACTTGACTTGACTTGACACCTGGGTTGAAGCCAGGCATAGCTACCTCTTTAATACCAATACTTGCCATTGCCAGTGCATTGTTGTATTGTTTTGCTTGCTTCACAAAACTTTGATCAAGGAAAAGGTCCTTAATAGCATCTGGAGGCTGTGGTGGGATTGAGCCAGGCTTGGGAGTTACCGGTAAAATTATATATTTAACAATATCTTTTGCATTTCTCATCCAACGTCAAACTTGGCACTGCACTTACTCGTGCCCATAAGACACCTGTCGAGTTTGAAATCCATCGGACTAACGGTTCGAGAGATATGCGAATAACAGACACACACACACACACACACACACAGACAGACAGACAGACAGACACACAGACACACAGACAGACAGACGTTCCTGTAATTTATAGATAGATATGACATTCCCTATTAAATTTCCCATTGAACACCATGGGCCCTATTAATATCTTCATCTTCCAGGATAAGACTTTTAAACAGATAAAAGGTTGTGCTATAGGGGCCTGTTAAAGCCCATCATATGCAGGTCTATTTCTGGGAAAATGGGAGGAAGATTTTGTCTTAAACCAAGAAAAGAATGCCTTCTTCAAACACATTATCTGGTGGGGACGTTACATTGATGATGTTTGTTTGTTTTGGTCTGGTTCAGAGGCAGATTTGAAAGAATTCCACATTTTTTTTAATAAAATTAACCCCAACATTAAACTATATTTGGAATATAGTAAAGATTGTATTAATTTCCTTGACTTAACCATCTTCAAAGACGATCATGGTGCCCTACACACTTCAGTGTTTAGAAAACCTACTGACAGGAACACCATTCTGCATGCTAAAAGGCTTCCACCTGAAGTGGTTGAAGGAAAATGTTCCTTATGGGCAATTCCAGAGAGTTAGGAGAATTTGTGACCTAGACAATTCATTTGAGTGTAAAGCAAAAGAGATGACGTCATGTTTTAAGGAACGGGGTTATAAAAACACAACTCTCCATAAAGCATATAGCAGGGCCAAATCTGCAAATAGGGTATCACTTCTTCAAAGAAACCCACCTAAGCCAACAAAAGATAGACCCATTTTTGTTACTACGTATAGTACAGAGGCAGACCAAATTAAGAGAATTATAAGAAAAAATTGGGGTATTATTGAAAGTGATGAGGTGGCCAGCTGTTTCCTGAGCCACCTCTGGTAGCTTTTAGGAGATGTCCTACTATTCGAGATAAACTGGTCCGGAGCCATTTGAAACCAGAAGGCCAACATACGTGGTTGGGATCTAAACCCAAAGGGTCTTATAAATATCAACACTGCAATCATTGTACAAATGTTTTGCAGTCTAAAACCTTTGTTGATACTATATCCCAAAAACAGTTTACCATTAACCACTTTATAAGCTGTAAAACGATATTTGTTATATAGACTGGAATGCCCTGAATGTAAAGTGTTTTATATAGGAAGGACAAAGAGGCGTTTACAGGACAGATTGGCTGAACATAAATATGCAATTCGCACAGGCAACATGAACTATCCTATGGCGAGACACTACGGGGAACACCACAATAGTGATCCATCGACCGTACAGATCTGTGGAATTGATCATATCCCATTGTCACTAAGGAAAGGAGATAGGCAAAAACAACTAAACCAGAGTGTCATGGTTCATGAATTCATTGTTTCCTTCTTATCTCGTGTTATGTTGTTATGTGTGTGTGGGTGTGTGTGGATGGGCGTGACCGACCCATTCAGCACTGATCAGTCTCCAGCTGATTTCACTCACTCATGCCAGCTGCAGCCAATCTACTCTCCTATATATACTCACCGGTTTCTCATCTCACTTGTCAGATCGTTGTATGAGGTCCTCTGTGTGTTTGGTCCTGTTCCTGCTCAGTGTTCCAGTTCGTGTTCCGTGTTCCTGTTCGGTGTCCCTGTGGATTGGTTCGTGCCAAGAGTTTGTCTTCACCTTCACCAGCGCACCTCGTCTCTGCACGCATCTGTACATCTGACCATCGAAGTCCCTGCGTCACAATCCTGTTTCTCCGGGACATTCTGACTTTCTTCTTCATATATTTAATAAACCTTCTGAGTTACTTGCAACATTGCTTCCGTGTTTATGTCATGACAGAACGATCTGACCTCCAAATGGAAGCAGCGAGTAATGCGTCAACATCACTGGAAGCCTTTGTCAGTAGTAGCATCAGCCGATTGGATTCCCAGGAGAGAAATATCAACGATACAGCTCGTGTGGTTCAGGCTCTTGTGACGCAGGTGTCCGAGCTCACCCAGCGATTCCAACAACTACGAGGTTCCACTACGCCGCCCACACCGGCCGTTCCCCCCACACCACCAGAGACCCTCTCCCAGTCGGAGCCACGCCTACCTACTCCGGAACCTTATTCAGGTGAAGCGAATTTCTGCAGAGCATTTTTAACCCGTTGCAGCATGCATTTTTCTCTTCAACCCGAACTTTCAACAATGAGCAAGCCAAGGTCGCCTTCGTGCTCACACTGCTGACTGGGAGAGCGGCGCTTTGGGGGACGGCGGTGTGGGAGAACCAGGACGCTTGCTGTACCTCGTTCCAGACACTCGCTACAGAAATGAAAGGAGTTTTCGATAGAGCTGTCGCCGGGAGAGAAGCTGCCAGAATGCTCGCGGACCTTCGTCAAGGAGAAAGATCGGTTTCCGACTTTTCGATCGAGTTCAAGACCCTGGTGGCGGAGTGTCAATGAAACGAGGAGGCGCAGTGGAACATGTTCCTGCATGGGCTGGCTGACCGCGTCCAGAGGGAGATCTACGCCCTGGACCAACCAACTTCACTCAACGAGTTCCATTGAGTTGGCCTTGAGGGTAGATGCTCGTCTGTCCCGAGTCGAGCGACGGAGCCTGCCCAGCCGACGTTTTGGAGGAGCTGAGAGTCAACGGTCCAGCGGCACGGACGCGGTCAGCCCTGTCTACGATCCCGAGCCCATGCAGGTAGGGAGAGCTCGGCTTTCCCGGGAGGAGAGATGGAGATCCCAGGGCCTTTGCCTTTACTGCGGGGGGGCAGGTCATTATGCCTACAACTGCCCGGTAAAAGGCCAAGCCCGATAGTAAGTATGAGGCTACTATCGGGTGGGATCTCCGCCAAAAAGATCTCATCCGCATCTATGCTCCTCCCGGTAAGACTGAGATGGTCAACTCACGATCAAGTCTGTCAAGCACTTCTGGACTCTGGGGCCGAAGGTAACTTCATGGATCACACTTTTGCACTTAAACTTCAAGTTCCACTCAGACACCTCACACAGAAGATCGCGGTACACGCCCTCAATGGACAAATATTACCCACCATCTCATTAGCCACAGAGAACATCACCCTTGTCACATCAGGCAACCCCTGGCACCCATTGTTCTTGCCCCTGGCTTAACCGTCACAACCCTCGAGTGGACTGGCAACTTAAGACTATCTCAGCTTGGAGCAGTAAATGTCATGAGTCTTGTCTAGTGTCTGCCTGTCAGTCTGTTTTGTCCGTCTGTCCGTCCGAGACGATGGATTTATCTAACGTGCCCGCAGAGTACCGTGACCTGAAGGAGGTGTTCAGTAAATCTCGTGCTGCTTCTCTTCCTCCGCATCGTCCCTATGACTGTGCTATAGATTTACTGCCAGTTAAGTCTCCGCCTAAGGGCAAGATTTATTCGCTTTCTGCTCCAGAAAGGGAGGCTATGGAGAAATGTATTCCTGATTCTCTAGCAACGGGGTTCATTCGCCATTCCTCTTCTCCAGCGGGGGCGGGGTTCTTTTTTGTGGGGAAGAAGGACGGATCTCTGCGACCTTGTATTGATTACCGGGGGCTGAACAACATAACGGTAAAGAATTCTTATCCTTTGCCGTTGATGTCTTCTGCCTTCGAGAGGTTGTAGGGAGCGTCGATCTTCACGAAATTGGACATACGTAATGCTTATCATTTGGTCCGCATTAGGAAAGGGGATGAATGGAAAACCGCTTCTAACACCCCCAAGGGGCACTTTGAATATTTGGTCATGCCGTTCGGGCTGTCCAACTCCCCAGCGGTTTTCCAGGGACTCGTCAACGACGTGCTGCGAGACATGATCGATCAGTTCATATATGTTTACCTGGATGACATATTGATTTTTTCCTCGTCTCTCCAGGAACACGTGCAGCACGTCCGACGAGTTCTTCAGAGGTTGCTAGAGAATGGGCTTTTTGTCAAGGCGGAGAAATGCACTTTTCATGCACAGTCTGTTCCTTTCCTAGGGTACATTGTTTCGGCTGAGGGAATGCGTATGGATCCTGAGAAGATTAAGGCTGTGGTAGAGTGGCCAAGTCCAGATTCCTGTAAGGCCCTACAGAGGTTTCTGGGGTTCGCCAATTTCTACCGGCGTTTTATTCGCAACTTCAGCCAACTAGCCGCACCTCTGACCGCTTTGACCTCCCCCAGAACTACGTTCAGGTGGTCAGACACAGCCGAGGCTGTGTTTGCTAAACTGAAAGTTTGCTTTGTTTCAGCCCCCATCTTAATCGCCCCTGATCCTTCACGTCAGTTCGTGGTGGAGGTCGACGCGTCAGAGGTGGGGGTAGGTGCAGTTCTATCCCAACGCTCTCCCACAGACGACAGGATGCATCCCTGCGCGTTTTTGTCTCATCGTTTATCCCCTGCCGAACGTAATTATGACATTGGTAACAGAGAGTTCTTGGCAGTCAAGTTAGCATTGGAGGAGTGGCGCCACTGGTTAGAAGGGTCGAGGGTACCTTTTATCGTCTGGACTGATCATAAGAATCTGGAATACATTAGAACCGCCAAAAGATTGAACTCCAGGCAGGCTCGGTGGGCACTTTTTTTCGGTCGTTTTGATTTTACTCTCTCGTACCGCCCGGGTTCCAAAAACATCAAACCCAATTCTTTATCGCGCATTTTTGACCGTTCCGAACGCCCGTCTACTCCCGAGTGCATTTTACCCGAGACCCTATTTGTCTCCACACTCACATGGGAGGTCGAATCGAAGGTCAAGACGGCCTTAGAAGGGGTAACGCCTCCGCCCGGTTGCCCACCAAACCGTTTATTTGTGCCGGAGGGATTGCGGTCGGACGTTAGTCAGTGGGGTCATTGTTCCAATGTGGCTTGTCATCCAGGAGTTAATCGTACTAAGTTTTTGGTTAAGCAACGATTCTGGTGGCCACTTATGGCTTGTGATGTTCACAGTTTTGTTTTGGCTTGCTCAGTTTGTGCCACTGGTAAGATGTCTAATCATTCCCCAGATGGGTTACTTCAACCGCTGCCTGTCCCTTAGAGACCCTGGTCCCACATAGCGCTAGATTTTGTTACCGCCCTCCCACCCTCCCAGGGTTACACAGTAGTTTTGACCGTGGTGGACCGGTTCTCGAAGGCGGCTCATTACATTCCCTTGCCCAAATTACCCTCAGCCAAGGAGACAGCGTTGACCGTCGTTAACCACGTCTTTCGCTTACATGGCCTCCCGACGGACGTGGTTTCTGACAGAGGACCCCAATTTGTGTCCAAATTTTGGCGAGAATTCTGTAAGTTATTGGGAGCGACAGTCAGTCTGTCCTCAGGGTTTCACCCCCAGAGCAATGGCCAAACTGAGAGAGCCAACCAAGATTTGGAGAGAACATTGCGATGTTTGGTTTCCAAGAATCCTTCCTTGTGGAGTCAACAATTATCTATGGTGGAGTACGCCCACAACACGTTACCAGTATCATCCACGGGCCTATCTCCGTTTTACCAGCCAACAATTTTTACAATCGACAGGTAAGGGAGTCTGGGAACGCCAGGTGGCGTTCCTAGAGGGGAGGATACTACCACGGTTCATGAATTCATTGTTTCCTTCTTGTCTCGTGTTATGTTGTTATGTGTGTGTGGGTGTGTGTGGATGGGCGTGACCTACCCATTCAGCACTGATCAGTCTCCAGCTGATTTCACTCACTCATGCCAGCTGCAGCCAATCTACTCTCCTATATACACTCACCGGTTTCTCATCTCACCTCGTCTCTGCACGCATCTGTACATCTGACCATCGAAGTCCCTGCGTCACAATCCTGTTTCTCCGGTACATTCTGACTTTCTTCTTCATATATTTAATAAACCTTCTGAGTTACTTGCAACATTGCTTCCGTGTTTCTGTCATGCCACAGAGAGAAAGTTTCTGGATTGATAAACTGCAGGCGACTATATATCCAGGCCTGAATGAAGAACTTGATCTCAGTGTTTTTCTCTAAAACTACAATTCTTTCTCTAAAAAAAAAATTTATTTATATTTTTTGTACTTTGGTTATGCATGTATTGTATGTAACCTTGGTGTATAGTCACAAATATCCTGTTCTATTATTGTAAGTACCAAGGAGGACATCTAGTGGTCTTTCTATAATCCTACAACTCTGAACCTACCTCCTCCAAATGGAGGTTTTTGGTTGTGTGAAGACTTATAAGAAGGTCTCTTCCTGTTTTGGAAACTGCTGACTCCCTGACGAAGGCTTGTATGCGGAAACGCGTCAGAGTTTTTAAAGGTTTATGATGACCAAGCCATAACATTATAGGTTGAAGTGGAAGAAGTGCAGTGAGCATCCCTCAAAATCAAGGTGACTCAAATGTTAATTTAGGCTGTAACCTATATTTCACCATTTATTTTATTTGGAGCCTAATTCATTAGCATATAAAGCTAGCCTTACACTATCTCTTGAGCTAATATTTGTGAATAACAAGTTAGCCACCCTCTGAAGTGGAACAACATGGTTTCTGTGTTATCAGACAATTCATTTAAAAGTGTAGGAAGAGCGGAAGCAGACACATTCTGGGCCCTATCTTGCACCCAGCGCAATTGACTTTGTACACCGACGCATGCATCATTCCTATTTTGCACCCGCGCACAGCGGACTTTTCCCTCCACAGACGCACGTCGGTAAACATGGTTTCTGTGTTGTCAGACAATTCATTTAAAAGTGTAGGAAGAGCGAAATGAACTTGCGCTCCCCGGGGCGGTTCAGCGCAAAGAGGAGGCGTGTTCTGGCGCAAACGTTCCCTGATGCTATTTTGCAGGTTTAGAAAACAATTCCACGTTGCGCATGTTATTCATATGCTATTTTAAGGGTGCATGCTTGGCCATAATCAATGTAGCGTGTGCACAACACGCACTTTGATTCTCTCATCTACACAGAAGCAGCAGTTTTCATTTTTGCAAATCATACATTATAACAATAGATAGATAGATAGATAGATACAATTTATTATAAAACCACATCTAGCTTACACATTTACCCAAATTATTATACGCCTGTTTAACTGAAGCTAATTTTGGGTGGGTTTCTCCATCTCCAATGTCATGTCAATCCACCATGGAACAAGTGCGCCTGCTCTTAAAGGGAATGTGAGATGTCGCTCTGATTGGTTTATTTCACGTTACGCCCAAACCACACCTATGAATAATGGCTTCATACTATTGGGCACAAGAGTCATTTATCCCGCTGGTATAATAGCAACAGCGCCCAAGACCCGCCCACAAAGCTACTTGTGTTTTGCGCTTGATACTTGCGTTTCAGATCGTTAAAATAGGTCCCCATATGTTTTATACAACATGTAACGGAGCGGAGCGAGCGCTTTCAATTCATTACATTGGAAGTCGAGTTTCACGCTCGCGCAGTGCATTGTGGGATTGACAGCGGACCGGAGAAAGTTGAGAGTGGCCGAGAGCGTCAAAAGGTTGGGCCGACTTTTTTATATATATTTTTATTTATTTATATTTGCACCTTAAAATACAAAAGAAAAATAACAATAATAATAATAACAAAACATGAAATATATGAACAAAATAAGACAAATATTATCAATTTAATAATGTGCAGGAAGAGGCAAAAAACCCCAACTGGGCTTATTTAACGCCTCCACCTATAGACATAATTACAATAAAATCAAAACAAAAAATATAAAGACAATAACATTTTACTACATGAAAGTAACAACAAATTAGTGAAATACATATATCCAAAACAACACACAAAACACACCTGCACAAACATGTATATTCTCATAACATCAACAAATTTTAATGACGATTACAGTAATAAAAATAATAAACAAAAAATATGATCATAAAATAAAATAATTTCTGTATTAAAAATTTAGAACAGCAATTAAATGGGCTTTTAAATATCTTTTGAAACATTTTAATGAGGAGGAGTTTATTGCTAAATGGGAAAAACTATTCCATAATTTGGTACCCCTAAACCTGATAGTAAATTGACCTCTACACGTAAGAAACTTTGGAAGATGAAGATCTAAAGATTGACGAGTTGAATAAGAGTGAACCTGTGAATTAAATTTAAAATAAGTTTTAAAGTGCTCTGGGATATTTTCATAATTAAAATATAAATAAAAACACATATTTGAGTGATATTAATATCATACACAGTAAGTAACTGAAGATTCTGAAATAGAGGCACAGATGCAGAATGTGACTCAGATAGAGTTGCAATCCTGACAAAACGTTTCTGAAGAACCAAAATTCTATGAAGTGTAGAAGAAAAAGTGCTTGCCCAAACTATATTACAATATGAAAGATATGGATAAATTAAACTGTAGTAGAGTGTAAGAAGACAATTTGTAGTAATAAGATTGCTAATTCTCCTAATTATACCAATAGATTTATTTATTTTCTTGCTAACCCAGTCAATTTCTGTTTTCCAATTCAAGTTCTCATCAACAAAAATTCCGAGAAATCTTGTTGTTGAAACTTGGGATATCTCCACAGTCTCTATTTTAACTTTTGAGAGGTTCTTAGAATATGATTTTTTTCCACTAAAAATTATATAATTAGATTTTTTTGTGTTCAGCGATAACTTATTTAATCTGAACCATGTAGCATATGCAGTTAAACCAATATTTACATTTTTAATCAAAAAATTAAAATTTGAATGAGAATAAACTAAAGTTGTGTCATCTGCAAACATTATTGGGAAAAGAATATTTGACACATTTGATAAATCATTAATATAAATAAGAAATAATAATGGTCCAAGAATGGACCCCTGTGGGACCCCACAAAGTAGTCTGGCTTTGTTGGAATAGCATCCATTAATACAAACAAACTGTTGTCTATTTGAAATATAGTTTTTTAACCATTCAAGTGTAACATCATGAAAACCATATTTTTGCAATTTTTTCAATAGAATATAATGGTTGACTGTATCAAAAGCTTTTGAGAAGTCGACGAATATACTACAAGTAAATTCATTATTTTCTAATGCAGAGGAAACTTTGTCAATCAAATGAAGCAAGGCCATAGATGTGGAATGACTTTTCCTGAAGCCATACTGATGTTTATAAAGAATTAAATTAGAATCAAGATGGAATAAGATCCTTTTATATATAACTTTTTCTAATATTTTTGAAAAACAAGACAATATGGATATGGGTCTATAATTATTAAAGCAACAAGGGTCATCTGTTTTAAACAGAGGAATAACTGTGGCAACTTTTAAATCCTCTGGTACAACTCCTGTTTTCAGAGAAAGTGAAAAAATGAAAACCATGGCTGCAAAATAAACTGCTTGATCTGTTTGACAAGAAAAGAAGAAATGTTATCATGGCCGGTTGAAGATGTTTTCAATTCATCAATAATATCACTTATTTCTTGAACATCAGGAGGATGAAAGAAAGAAATAGAAGCATAATTCCTTATAATGAAATCTAGTGGATTACCATTACAAGCAGGAACTTTACTGGCTAATTCATGTCCAATGTTGACAAAAAAATGATAACATTTTTGAGCTATATCAAATGAATTGTTAAAAGAATTATCACCATCATAAAAAACTGAAGGTAATTCTGAATGAGTCTTATATGCAGCAACTGATTTATAACTTTCCATGTGGTTTTAGTATCATTTGAACACTTAAATTTCTCACAGAAATATTTCTTTTTTGACGATCTAATGTAATAAGTATATTTATTTCTACAAGATGTATAAGCACCATGGGTAAGGGGTGTAGGATTTGAAATATCTTTTTTGTACAGTTTATTCTTTTTCCTCAGCAGCTTCAACAAGTCAACTGTAAACCAAGGCTTACTAAAGGCCTGACTATATTTCCTAGTAGAACTAATAATTGGAAAACATTCAACGAAACTACCGCTAATAATTTTCATAAAATTTTGATATGCAAAATGAGCATTTTTTTCTTTGTAAAGATCATTCCATGAAGTACTGGCAAGCATATCTTTAAATTTAGAAACATTTAGCTTGCTCATAATTCTTTTAAGCATCTTTTTCTTTTTTTTGTTTAGTTATATTAGACTTAATTAACGAAAATTGGAATATAGGGAAATGATCGGACAGATCTAAATACAAGACTCCAGATTTCATTCCTTCACTCAAATTATTTGTTAAGATGTTATCAATCAAAGTTGCTGAATTCTCCTTTACTCGATTAGGTTTATGAATACCGGTAAGAGGGAAAAAATAACTAGAATAAAGTATATTTAAGAAATCTGCAGTAAATGTATCTTGATTATTTTTTAAAAGATTTATATTAAAATCACCTAAGATATAACAAAGTTTATCCTCCTTGTTAATCAGATCGAGAGAACTGGATAGACATTCATTAAAATCTTTGACAACAGGATCTGGTGAACGATAGATGACGCCAACTATGACGTTTTTTCCACCAAAAACACCAGAGAGCTCCACAAAAACAGATTCTACTGAATTCAGTGATAAATCATCCCTAACTTTAAATTCATAATTGTCTAAAAAAAATAAAGATACTCCACCTCCCGATCTATTTTCTCTTACATAATGAACTGAATTGTAATTTGCTAATTTAAATATTTCTCTAGTCTTCTGTAAGCCATGTTTCAGATAAAGCAATAACAGAAAAATTATGTTTAAATAAAGATAAATAATGAATAAATTTATCATAGTTACAAGGAAGACTTCGTATATTATATTAGACTTCGAGAATATATTAGAAGGCATGGAAACGTAATCATTAAACTGAGTTTCATCATAAAATCTGCAAAGGTTTATGGTATCAAATGATGAAAAAAAATGTAAATCTGGGTCAAGATCAAAATTATAAGAATCAATTAAAGAGGAATCAAAAATATTAAAATCAGAATCAGATGTATAGTAGTAGTCCATAAAGTGTATATTTACCAAAAAAAAAAAAAAAAAAAAAAAAACATAGTAAAAACACAATATTATATAAAGAAAACACGGTAGGCAACTATTGAACCAACCTCTAAATGTTTGACCTCCTTTGTTGAGGAGGATTTTGTGCTGGTGGATGGACAATAAGTTTGTCATGTCTCAAATATGCAATGTCACCTCTCTCTCGAGCCGCCTTCATTGCAGGAAGTAGATCTTTCCTTCTTTGACGGACGGTTTCAGAGAAGTCCTCATTGATGAAAATGCCTGAGCCCTTCAAGTTTTTTGCTTTATCCAAAACAGCCAGTTTGTCCTTAAGCCGCAGAAATCTGACCACAATAGGTCTAGGCTTTTCTGAAGGTGTCGCTGGCTTCCCAGTTCTCTGAGCCCAGTCAAGCTCTATTTTCAAGTGATCCAACTGTAACTTTTCACTGAATAGTTTTCTGACTTTATCTTCAGAATCAGACACTTTTTCTCTCACAGACTCTTTAATGCCGTCCACAATAATATTATTCTGAGTGGCCCTCCAGATAGTCAGCCTTTTCTGTGATAGAATTGAAACTTTTACAAATTGTGTCCAGATCTGACCTGGTTTCTCTGCAAATCTTTGACCAGGTGCCACAAGAGATTTTAAAGTCATCAAATTATTTTTGAGTCATTTCCAGACTCACCTTGAAGTCATAAACTTGCTTTGACAGATCATCAATCCTCTTTATTAGAAGAGTCAACTATGATCTGTACACAAGATTTGATTTTTTTTTTTCTTGCTGTTCAAGCAAAGTTCTGTAGAAGTCCTTCTGCTGATCCAATAACTCACGCACTTGAGCCATGGTAACATAATTTGCAAATATCAAGCGAACAACGCGGTCGGCAGCCAATCACTGTGAGGTTCGGGTTGTGTCTCTATTGAGGGTGTATGCTGGATTTAGTGTGCAAAACATTTTGTTTACAAATTGATGCTTTGCGTCAAGCGTCTTTTTGTACCGGCCCAACCTTTTGACGCTCTCGGCCGCTCTCAACGCTTTCTCCGGTCCGCTGTCAATCCCAAAAAGCTCGACTTCCATAGAAATAAATTAAAAACGCTCGCTCCGCTCGTTCAGTGCCAGTGGACACGCACTGTCTGTAAGCCGCTACAAGTAATCCTTATATCTGTCAATTTGACTGAATAAGCTGTCAAATTTTCTTCATGTCCTATTTTCAAACATCAGCAGAATAATTTAACACTTGGTATTTTAATGTGATGTGGTAGCTTACAACAGGATTATTTATGTCAAAAACTCTTTTCAATCACTGCTTTCTTTTCCTCCTGATTGTTTTTTTATTTTTATTTTTATTTTTTATTCCGCTGTAATAGTATGACAAAATACATCATATCCTGCGCATGTGTGGTCTGCTCTCTCCATTTAATTTACGATTAATCACATGAATAATTCACTGGAATGCACTAAGAATCTTTCGTTTTCCTCCCTAAATCCTCACGTCTCTTTCCAGGTTTGTTTTCACATGGATGTGTAGTCATATAGATTCAAATACTCTTATGTATTGTTATTCATATGTGTTATTGTTATTATGTATTGTTGGTTACCATTTGTTAAGTAGGCTATAGATGTCTATGTTAATATCACTTAAACCTGCGAATACTGAAGGGTGACGCTAGGGGGCAGTGGTGAGCCGCAGGGTGTTTCACTTGTTGACCTGAAGAACACTTGTTCACACTCGGAATGCCAGCTATTTCAACACTGTGTGATACAGAAACTAATATAGGCCTATGTTGTCTTTGTTGAACTTGCAGATCTAAATGAACTTGCAGATCTAAATATCTTGGTTTCCTTTTAGAAGAAAATTTGTCCTTCAAACAGCATATAGAGGGTCTAACAAAAAAATTAAGAGTAAAGTTGGGTTTCTATTTATAGAAACAAAGGCTGTTTCTCTTTTAGTACGAGAAAAACACTTATACAAACAACATTTATGTCAATGCTGGATTATGGGGATATTTTATATATGCATGCAAACAAATCTTCTTTGAAAATGCTGGATTCAGTATATCATGCAGCACTAAGATTTGTGACTAATTCCAATTTTCGTACTCATCATTGCAACTTGTATGAGAGTGTTGGTTGGCCATCTCTTCACAATCGCAGGCTGGAACACTGGTATATTTTTTCTTTTTAATGCCACTTTGTAAACTGCCTCCTTATGTATGTTCTCTTCTGACTCTTAAAGTCTCTACCAGGAAATGTAATCTTAGATCATATGGGCAAATTATGTAGGCTATGATATCCCACGAACGCGAACTGTCTTCGGTGAAAGTGCTTTTAAAGTTTTTGCACCGTTTTCTTGGTATAAATTGCAGAATAAGCTCAAATTTGATTATTTACCGACAATGACACAATTTAAAATGAGGATAAAGAACTATTTGAGTACTAAATGCACATGTAAGTGCTGCTGGTGAATATGTTGAGATGATGTTAAACAGCCAAAATGTATTTTTCTGTTAAATGTTTGTAGCCTATATGTATTTTTAAATGGAACTATTATTCTGCCGTCTTGGCCAGGACTCCCTTGAAAAATAGATTCTGAATCTCAATGGGATTATTTCCTGGTAAAATAAAGGTAAATAAATAAATAAAAAATATCTTACAGTCAGGGGCGGCCACACCAGCCCACATTACCCCACAGACACGCGCATTCAAATGTGAGGTAGTTAGGGGGGCATGCTCCCCAGAGAAAATTTGGATTTCTTGGCCCTACATATGTGCATTTTAAGGTGTTTGAAGGCCAAAAAAAATTGGATAACAATAGCTTTAAAAGCATGTAAGTGGGCAGTAGCATACATTATTTGTCAAGCAGATAACAGATTCTTAAACATGAGAATGAGGATAAATGTTGAAATGAATGATCCACACTACAAAATGGAAATGCAGAACGTTTCGGCTTATTGTTGACAATACACAATCACATATTCCAAACAGGAATGGCCTTAAATGAGAAATCGTTCAAGGATTATTTTGCATATATGTTAGGCTACATTTCAATCAAACACCAGTGCAATCTTTTGTTTGTTTATTTTATAAATATTTATACTTATATTTTGCTTTTAGTTTCTGTAATTAGCGAAGAACATCTGTGTTAAATAGGAATACATTGTAAAAATGTTAATCAAGCTGCCTAAATCACACGACTGTGCAGCAGTTCACACTCACAATAAAAATACAATATAATTTAAAACAAAGACAAGCTCATTATACAAAGGAAATAATATTACAGACCTAGACAAATTGGGTTGCTTATAGTTAAAAGAATGTCAAGAACGATCATTTAGGCTAGATGTAGGCTATTTTTCACATTTTTGGTCACAATTTTTTTTTTTATGACACGAGTCAGTTTTGATGACTTTGCAATATTGATAAAATGTTAGAATATTAATAATGAAAAATGACGCAGCTTTAATCTCCCTTTTGGTTATTTCAATACTTAATTGACGACAGAACACAACGTTACATGCTCGTAGTTTCTTTTGCGTGATACAGGGCGCGCTGCATTTGCGCGTGATATTGAAGAGTGCGAGCTGCGAGCACACGGCTGATGCGACAGGAAAGTTCGTTTTTCTGAGTTTTACTGACATATAGCCTGACAACATCTGGTCTGACAGAGGACTGTGCGGCGGTGCTGACTGCGTAATTTAATCTTTTTTTTTTTTTTTTTTTTAATTGCTGTGAGATTGTTTGCTGTTGCGCAAATCCTGGAGATATTCTAGGATCTAATCACTCACGTGGTGCGTCTGCAGAGACAGATTTCAACAATCACTAGTCAGAGACAGCAGCAAAGCCAAAGCACAATGAAATAAGGCAACTTATGATTTCGGGGGTTAAATAGGCTATTGTCCAGTTTCATATTTGTCAGTCAACTTTTCAAAAAACATTCGGGGCTACACTCAAAACATTCGGGGCTGAAGCCCCGGCAAAATCGGCTGACGACGCCTCTGCTTACAGTGTGTGACAGAAATAAAAACTATATGTGCCACCAGAAAAACAGCCTCGTCTGTGTGTGCAACAGATGCTTTAAAATGTAATTGTCTCCCTTTTTCACTTCTAATCCCTATTAGCTGTGTTTACTGGAATGTTTCTAAAGCAGGTTAATAAATACAATATTGTCTTTCAAAATGATGTAAATAACTAATATATACGCACAAATATTATCAGTTAATGTTCCAGTTAATGAACAGTTTTGATCAAGGCAACATATGTTACATACACTGTTAAAAATTACCTGTAAATTTTACAGTAAAATACTGGCAGCAGGGTTGCCAGCCAATTACTGTATTTTTTACAGTAGCGTTTCTGTAATTTAATTTACAGAATTTTACTGTATTCTCTGATTACAGTAAAATTCTGTAAATTAAATTACAGAAACGCTACTGTAAAAAATACAGTAATTGGCTGGCAACCCTGCTGCCAGTATTTTACTGTAAAATTTACAGGTAATTTTTAACAGTGTACAATTAAAGCAAATTTTACAAATTACAAATTAAACTGTACAAATTACAGTGTACACTGTAAAGTGTACAGTGTACAACTAAAACAATTGTTTAAAGCTTATGTAGTTGATAAATAATTTACATTTAAAATTCAGCTGCCAGTCATTAATACTCAAAAATCTAGGAAAATATATTGTATACCGGTACTCCATTTTACATATGTAAAATGGAGTATACAATATATTTTTCTGATTTTTGAGTATTAATGACTGGCAGCTGAATTTTAAATGTAAATTATTTATCAACTACATAAGCTTTAAACAATTGTTTTTAAATACATAAAGTGTTGTATAATGCACAACTTAATTCCCCTATTACTTCACAAAACAAAAAAATAATTCAACATACTTATCTTGAAAAACGGGTAAAAATTTATAACTTTAAAATCTGCATGAAAAAAAGTCATAAACAGTGTATTTTGTATTATTTTGATTTCATTTTTATTTACAAAATTGTATTTTTTTTTAAAATGGACATGAAATTAAATATTTTTAAATTACTTAAAACAAATTAGCCGTCATGGCCCTTCACACAAAGAAGAAATACGCAAACAACATACATTTAAAACCACAAGTTGACCAACATGATCATAATAATAAAACAAAAAGAGACGGGTGAATTTTCACCACTTCATTACCAGACAAACATGTCCAAACAACAAGGCCCCAAGTCAGTCCAACAAACTTCTGATCAAAAATGGAGAACAATTCAGCTCCAGAATGCTGTTCCATCACAGGATGCAAAGAGTGGCTAGAAACATTGAAAAGAAAAAAGAGGACAATATATATTAGATATATTACAAAACATAATGATACAGTCAAAGACAGATACAGGGATGACAGATACAGTTAAGCCCCTTTCACACAGAGATTCCGGAAAAGTGACCCGGGATTTGATCCAGGTTCATTTGATTTGGTTCATTTACACTGCCAGTGATTTTCCGGAATCAGAGAGTGCATTCACACACAACACGTAAAGACACGTGACATCGATGTGACTTGTAATGTCTCAGCAGCGTCCTAAGTTTGCTTATGAACTGCGATCTCTCTCTCTCTCAAGAAACCACGCTTGTGCATTTTTTTCTCTGATTCAATCATAAACTTGCGCATTACGTACCGTTTCACAGCTGGCGAACAATCCCGGCTTCAGCGTCATCACTACAACACGGCATTATTACGGCTTTTGTTCACATAGCGCACGTTCCGGGACTGAACACGGCAATGTTACTAGGTCCCCAACCCGGCATCGATCCCGGCATCAGTCCCAGGTCGTGTTTGCGTTCACACAGAAGGCATTCTGGCAATTTCCCGGGAACATCGCGCTGTGTGAAAAGGGCTTTAGAGACAGATAGAGAATATTAAAAGGTTACAATTAAAGGGAAAATAGATCTGTGTGTGTGTGTTCTACTTACATTTCAGAAATTCCACTGTTAATCCATCACTTTGCTGGGCAGAGTGGCAACATGTGGGTTCACTGCAACCTGTTTCTTCTGTACCATTTGCCCTGTTGTTTTAGATGGCAATTTTTCTCTTGATTTCTTTGTTCCTCTTTCCGGATTAATACATACAAAGCGCCTAAAGGGTCAGGAAACAGACAATATGTAATTAAGATTGGTTTTAAGTTTTTGAGGCTTGTAATCATGTTTTTAAAATTGGACCATATATTAGAGCAGTGTTTCTCAACTCCAGTCATGAGGACCTCCCAGGAAGGAAGTTTTATATGTCCACTAATTAAAACACCTGATTTAACTCATTAGCTTGCTAGTGTTAAAGATGGAGACATCTAAATCATTCGCCCTAAAAATTCTCTCTTCTCGAGTTGAGAAACATTGTGTTAAAGGGATAGTTCGGCCAAAATTGATATTGAACCCATGATTTACTCACCCTCAAGCCGTTCGAGATGCATATGTCAATAATTTTTCTGACTAACACATTTTCAGTTATTTTAGAAAATGTCTTAGATCTTTCAGTGGTTATAATGACAAGTTATGGGATCCACCTCCTTCAAGTCCCAAAAATGTGCATGCATCCTTCACAAAAGTAACCCATCCGGCTCCAGGGGGATAAACGAAGGCCTTCTGAGGGTAATCCGTGCGGTTTTGTCGTAAAAATATACATATTTAAAACTTTATAAATGAAAATAACTGGCTTGAAGGAGTGGACCCCATAACTTGTCATTATAACCACTGAAAGATCTAAGACATTTTCTAAAATAACTGAAAATGTGTTCGTCTGAAAAATGATTGACATATGCATCTCGAACGGCTTGAGGGTGAGTAAATCATGGGTTTAATATAATTTTTGGCCGAACTATCCCTTTAAAGGCCTCAACAGAAAAGGCAAGTTCTGATATTGAATAAATGTGTAAAATGAAGGTACTGAGGTTGTTAAGAATTCAATCATTACCTTTGAATGAACTCCAAGGTACTGCCTCCTCCTGATTGAATATGTAATATGCTGTGAACAGTATGGGAAGGCCAGACAGGAAGCTGTGCTGAAAGCCCTCCTCACGCACACAACTTGGCCTTCCAGTGCCCACTTGTCTGTGTCTCCTAAAACAATACAACATGTGACAATAGTTATTTTTAACTATACCATTTTTATTTTTCGTTTTTTTACATTTAAACTATAATTTAGAATTCAGAGTGCAGGAACTCTTTCTTTTAAATAAAGTTAAAAACGGCATTACAAACAAAAAATAAGCAAATTTCACACACAGAGTAGGCTAGGTTACAGCTAAAAAAACACATTTCGTACTGAAATGTAAGCCAACTATGGATTTTTACACCGGCATATTAAACGTGCAACAAACCTGGTAACTTATATTACAGCATCATTTATAATTTAACGTATATGACACGCATCCTCCCTCCGTGAGTCTGACGCAAGGCTTTAGCAACGGCGTTTTCATTTCGGCGCCCATTTTAACAGATTACTTGATTTTGATTTGATTTACACCATAAAATAATCACGACAAAGTGTGCTAATCAACACGAAGCTCGTGTGAATACCGACAGTTGTCATTAAAGCATGTAATTCTTAACACAGGAGCCCATAGATTTTCTGCCCATAGCCGCTGTAGCGCCGGGGTGAGATGTGTAAAATACTACCGCGTCCGCGCTGCTGAAGCCCGGCGCAAGTCTCCTTCGCGCCCCGCGGTCGGAGGATGTGTGATCCGGGGTTACCAATATGAACCGCGAATATAACGTTACCTTCATAGTCTATGAGTTACCAAACATTGAAAATAAGAAACTGAAATAATAAGTCACTTACCACAGAGTTGTGAAGCACTCAGCTCTTGCGCTACCCGAAAGTCGACGACACGACCGTTGAAGATCACAAATGCCTCGGAAGATTTGAAATTTACAGCAATATTCTGTATTTTGAATTAAACCGCCTAGCGACCCCAGAATGCATTGCAGTTTACAGCAATATGCTGTATTATTAGAAAACAGCCAGCTGCTGTAAAATAATGCTGTAATTTTTTACAGCAATTCATTACAGTGTAATACAGACATCACTACAGTGATATTTAACACGTCTGTAATATTGCTGCAGAAATAATCAAGCTTTTGGGGTTATTTATGCTCTGTTAGTCATTTGTTAATGCTTTTACAATTTTAAATGTCCTTTTAATGTAGAATAGTGTCATCTCATAGTACCCAATTTTGGAAATGCTTTTTATTGCGTTTACAGCAAACTTTTCAATGTGTATACTACCTGCTTTCTTCAGTAATTCTCAGCCAGAGGAGCATTTCCAGAATGACGTAACTCGTGAATAGTATCAACACAGTATCTGAGGAATACCTGTTATTTTGCTTAATTATTTCTAGATGTTTGACTCAATCATGGGATCTCTCTTACGTTATAGGCCTACTCTGGGGTTCCCCGGCTTACATGATCACTTTGGATGGAAATGACATGAGTGTGTTTCGAGGGCTTTTTTTCGCTATAATGACTGAACGCAAAACAAGCCAGTGTTCGAGATTTGTGCAGTTCATAAATGTCACAAATTCCAAACTAAATGTGCCTGGCTTGGTATTTCGTTTTAAAACTTTTATGTGTTACAATAGAATTGCAGTGTATATTAAATAATAATAATATATATATATATCATATAGCCATGCTTTATATATATATATATATATATATATATATATATATATATATATATATATATATATATATATATATATTTAGTAATAATCTCCTATGACTCTTTTTCTTTTCTTTTGGATATATGTAAGAAAGTGCTAAAACATGAGAAGGTTTTATATCAATAGGAAAACTATTTTATCATATGAATTATTTCGACTACATTTAATTCAACATATTTAATGAAAAACAAAGGATGAATTGAAGATTGGATGAAGTGAAAGAATTATTATAGGCTACCTGTTGTTTGTCCATTGGTTATTTCACCTGTTAAATACACAATATAAGAATAATTGTTTATTATTGAGAAAAAAAAAAAAACTGTAATTTTATATGACAGATTATAAAACACTCACCATTAATCAGCAGCAGCAGTGACACACACAGTGAGATCAGAAACCTCATTGTGACGAACGGCACCTGTACACACACGTATATACAACATACACACACATGAAATATGTTTCTTATATTTTGTTGTATTTTATTCTTTCTTTGTTGTGCACATTTGTAAAAGAACTATAACATTCACTTAAATATTTCAATAACACACTAATTTTACATAATATAAGAAACAGCCAAATTCATTAGAGCCTAAAGGGATAAAACAGAATAAACTTTACCTGAGGTCAGATTAGGGTTGGGAACTGAAAACCGTAGTGTTTTTTTGAAAAATACCTGAACCGTGCAAAATTCCTACGTTTCGGTTCCAAAACCGGTTCTAGGCCGATGTGTGGGAGAAGTGCTGGGAGCTTATCCTTTAATAGCGACGTCTCACACTCACCTCATGAATATTAAAATAGTAATGAAAGCACTCGCGCTACTCATATACGTTTTGAGGGAGGGAGGGAGGGAGGGAGGGAAGGAGACCATCTCGATTCAAACACCCATGCGATCTTATTCCTAAATGACAAAAACTTCACACTGGAACATTCAAATCTGTTTGCGGTGTCGCTGAGAGAGCAGTTGTCAATATGAAACAGCTTTACTTTCACAATGTTTTCAACAACACAGTATCGGTATTTCAGTGTTACAAATATTCAAATGATCACAGAAGTACTGAAATAAAAGTTTATAGTTTGAGAATTAACACTGATGTCTACGGTAGCAACCAAAACAGAGTAAATCACCTTTTGAAAGTCACTTCAGTTTGCATACCAGGAGAAGGTGGGTGTGGATGACAGAGTGCATTCTCATCTGAACAAGGGGAAAAGTGCTGTGAGAATCATGTTCTTTGATTTCTCTAGCACCTTTAACACCATTCAGCCTGTCAGATTGAAGGATAAGCTGGTGCAGATGGGGGTTGCTGCTCACCTGGTATCCTGGATAACAGACTACCCGACGGAGAGACCACAGTTCGTAAGACTGAAGGACTGTTTCTCAGAGACTGTGGTATGTAGCACTGGAGAGCCTCAGGGAACTGTGCTTTCACCATTCCTGTTCACCCTGTACACTTCTGACTTCAGCTACAACTTGGAGTCATGCCACATGCAGAATGACACTGCAATTGTGGGGTGTTTCAGGGATAGGACAGGAGTACGAGTACAGGAACCTGGTTAATGACTTTGTGCAATGGTGCAGGCTCAACCATCTGCAGCTGAATGCAACAAAGACCAAGGAGTTGGTGGTGGATTTTAGGGGATCGAAGCCACACATGCTACCAGTCTCCATTGAGGGGGTCAATGTGGAGGTGGTTAGCACATATAAGTACCTGGGGGTATACTTGGACAATAAACTGGACTGGTCAGCCAACTCGGATGCGCTGTATTGGAAAGGGCAAAGTCGGCTCTATTTCCTGAGGAGGCTGCGGTCATTCAATATCTGCAGTAAGCTACTCAGGATGTTTTACCAGTCAGTCATTGCCAGTGTCCTGTTTTATGCTGTGGTGTGCTGGGGAGGCAGCACTAAGAAGAGAGACGTTGGGCGACTGAACAGACTGGTAAAAAAATCTGGCTCTGTTGTCGGCATTGAGCTAGAGTCATGTCTGACATCCATGCCATGTTTTATCAAGTACCCCATACACAAAATAAATATATTTGAAATATATTTTCAAAATATATTTTTGGAATATATGCAAATATTTGAAATTGGCCCAATAAATATATTTTAGTTAAATATATGTAAATATATTTTCATATATGTTTACATATATGTTCATATATGTTTTAACTTTTGCAAATTGTTTCATTTGAAATATAAAAAGTTAACATTTTCACAAACAAACAACACATTTTCAATTTATTTTTTAGATAGACCACTTCAGCTGTGGATGTGGGCATGGGAGAGCAGTGCTCTACCACTTCCCCCACCCACATTTTTCCTACTGGTCAGGGATCGAACCGGCAACCCTTCGGTTACAAGCCCGAAGCCCTAACCCCTAACCAGTAGGCCAATAACACACAGAATGCAGTTTTTTTCCCTATTTTTATAGAATTGAATACAGTTATTTAATAGTGTGTATGCAGTGTTAGACACTGAGTTCTATCTATTGTTTAAGTGTACTTCACTGTTGGAGTGTCACTTATACTTGCATCATAAATATTGTGCATATTTTCAATATTTAAATGACTTAAAGGGCACCTATTATGCAAAATTCACTTTTACATGGTGTTTTAACATAAATGTGTGTTGGCAATGTGTGAGCAAAACCACCCTAGAATGATAAAAATCCACCCAGTAGTTTTTTTACTATCTCAATAAATCATAAGCACTGTCTCAGAACACCCTGTTCTAGATTTTCCTCATTGTGACGTAGAAATGAGCTAAGCCCCACCGACGTGTTTGATTGACATCTGGTTTTGGCATAGACCCCGCCCTCGGTGATCTGCATCCTCCATTGTTTTCAACAACAGCCGGTAATGTCTCCTAAGAAGTGTAGGTGTTCTGTTGTGGGATGTAAGAATGGACATAGTAGTCTTCACTGACATCAGAGCCACTGAAAACACAGCAGATGGATTTTATTTATGAAGAAAAGGCACCACTTAAACTTCCTAAATACAAGAATCATTTTCTGACTGACTGTTTAGTGAACGAGGGTCAAAGTTAATCCTCAAGTGTGGATCGTTGCCTACTGTTCGCGATCCAACGTCACCTCCAGAAGAAGTAAGTGTATTTTATGATTTTTGAGCAAATAGTCATTTCAATCGATGTCAGCCAGTTCAACAACAAATGCGTCTAAAGCTATTTATTGTCGTTGTCATAGGATGTCTCAACAAACAACGTCAGGCAGTTTTATGTCACGTAGGCATTTTTTTGCAGCATTTACAAATGTAAATAAATTAAGGTCTGCTCTATCTCCATTGACAGTATGCTATATAAACGTCTATCTCCCTCCCCTTAAGAAATAAATAAATAAATCGTTTGTACTTAGCAAACGTTATCACAGTAGTGTGTGTGTGTGTGTAGTTTAAAAAAATTGCGCGAACGTTATCACAGTTCGTGTGTGTGTGTGTGTTGCACATCCATAATGGCAAAGGGGACGCGACTAAAACTTTGTAAGTACATAAATGTATCAAATAACCATTCCGAGACGTTTAGTCCATTTTCATTCGTGTTTATTCTGTGCCGGAGTCTCTTCATCATCTGGGTCCAGCAGCAGGGCGGGGATATGCAGCTCATTTACATTTAAAGTGGTAGACGCCAAAACAGCTCTTTTTAAAACAGGCCCCAAAAATGACATTTTCAAATGGTTATAATAAATTAACTGTGGGGTATTTTGTGCTGAAACTTTACAAATACATTCTGGGGACACCCAAGACCAATATTACATCTTCTAAAAAGGGGCATAATAGGTGCCCTTTAAGGAAATATGTTAATAAAACACAACAATAAATCTAATAATTGCACTTAGTGTTAGGTACGTGCCACGTAATATGGCCTAATAGTCCTAGGAAAGCAACTATCTGTCATTTTACATTGCAGTCATTTAAATGTAAGTACAGTATTTATTATAGCTGTGTGTCATAATACAGTAGTGAAATATGGTAGCCTACTGTTGTGTATAGGGGAAAAGGTAGAGGAATTACTATGATCAAAATACATTTTCGACCCTTCTTTAGCAAGCTAAACATTTTATGACCATATATTTTGTCATATATTTTACCTTACATGTTATAAATGTAAATATATTTCACACTTAACATCATATATTTTTGTTATTTCAGAATATATTTCAAAATGATAAATATAAGTGAAAAACAATGCAAATATATTTCAATACATTTGGAATATATGCCACATATATTTTTGACACTTTCAAATATATTTAAATATATTTATTTTGCGTATGGGATAGGTGCCTGATAAACACGTGAACTTTCTTCGCTTTCTTTGGTGGCCTAATGGCGATACTGATCAAGAACCAGTGGAACATCGAATGAAGGTACACTTGTTTGGAGCTGTATCGTCCCCAAGTTGTGCAAATGATGCTTTGAGAAGAACTGCAGAGGACAATGCGTTGGATTTTCCAGATGAAGTGATCAGTACAGTTCGTCATAACTTTTATGTGGACGACTGCCTGAAGTCCATAGCCTCAGAAAGAGATGCAATTCAAATTGCAAAGGACTTGACTGTGCTCTGTGACAAAGGCAGATTTAGTCTCAGAAAATGGGAGACTAATAGCCGCTCTGTGTTGACGTCAATCCCAAGTAACATCAGAGCAACAGAGACGAAATAACTGGATATAGTGTTGTAGTTTAATTATAGAGATATTTGATGCCAGAAAGATTAGACTTTATTTCACAAGCAAAGTCTGAACGCCCTTCTGCAGAAAGACGCCTGCAGAAAGACCCTCCAGCAAACGTATATACCTACATCCTTCTCCCAAGTATGGTAATGCATTCTATAGATTATTTTGAGAAATAGTTTGTACCATGTGACTTTACTGGAATAGAATTTTCTGCTGTAACAACACCTTGTGCTCTCAGGTTCCAAAGTCAGCCAAAGTCATACACAGACAGAAAGGAAATAATAGTGTACAAAAAAACAGTTAAATTACTTATTTTCTAAATAATAAAATCTTCAACATTAGACACGGACCAGCTTCCTATTGAAAGAGCGCTTGGTCTGCAATGGTGTGTTGAGTCTGACAAGTTTAGGTTTAGGACTTCGGTACAGGAACAGCCACATACCAGGAGAGGCATTTTGTCGGTGGTCAGCTCACTGTACGATCCATTAGGTTTTTTGGGTCCTTTTATCATGTCAGCTAAGTTAATGTTACAGGAGCTCTGTCTGTAGAAGAAACTTGAAGTGGGATGAACAAATACCCTCTTCCTTCTCTAAACAATGGTCTGACTGGCTAACGGATCTCCAAAAAATGATGGGATTCCAGGTGGATCGCTGCATTAAACCTTCTGATTTTGGAACATCTGTAACAGCACAAATTCACAACTTTTCAGATGCCAGTCAAGTTGGATATGGTTTGGTCTGAGACTGAAAGTTGATAAAGTACATGTTTCATTTCTTGTGGGAAAAACTAGAGTTACCCCCCTGAAGCAAGTCACCATTCCTCGTCTGGAGCTCGCAGCAGCAGTTCTGGCTGTTCGAATGGACAGAATGCTTCAGAGAGAGTTACAGTGGCCGCTGAAGAGGTCAGTGTTTTGGACAGATAGCACAACCGTCCTCAAGTATATCTGCAATGAAACTAGATGTTTCCATACCTTTGTTGCAAACACGGTTTCGGTTATTAGAGGAGCCACAGATGTTGACCAGTGGAAGTATGTGGGCTCTAAGATCAATCCTGCCGATGAAGCAGAGCAATTTCTCACACCAGAAATGGATTAAAAGTCCAGAGTTCCTCTCTTTGTCAGAGAAGGAGTGGCCAATCACTGATGTGGATATATTGATTCCATCTGAGGACCCAGAGGTCAAAAGAGAAGTAGCTGTGAATGCTATTGTCAAGTACTCAGAAGATCCCACAGACTATCTCATTAATTATTTCTCATCTTGTAGGAAGCTTAAAACATCTGTTGCCTGGTTTCTCCAGCTTAAAAGAGTTCTTTTGCTCCTGAGCCAAAAGAGAGAAGAGTTCAAATCTAATGAAAGTGACAGAGACATAGAAGTCAAAGGTTTTGTTGAACAGAAACTTCAGAGCTTCAAAGCCACTCTTGGAGGGAAATCCTTAACTCCAGAAAGTTATGATGAAGCAGAAAAGGCAATACTTCGTTTTGTTCAAAAACACAGGTTTAAGAGTGAAATTGCCACCCTGAAGAACGGCTTGGTTAATGTCCCCAAGGACAGTTAATTGTACAAGTTGGATCCTATATTGGAAGATGACATTCTCAGAGTCGGGGGTCGCTTGCACAAGTCTGCGTTACCATCAAAGATTAAACATCCTGTTATCCTTTCCAAAGATTTGCATGTTTCCCAGCTGATTTTACGTCACCTTCATCAACAACTAGGACACACTGTTAGAAACCACATGTTGAATAAGCTCCGACAGAGATATTGGATATCAATGCCACCTCTGCTGCAAGAAAAATAATTGCAGAATGTACAACATGTAGACGTTACAGATGAAAACTTGGAGAGCAGAAGATGGCAGACTTACCTGAAGAGAGGGTTATGCCAGACAAGGCTCCTTTTACAGATGTGGGAGTTGATTATTTCGGCCCCATAGAAGTTAAAAGAGGAAGAAGCTTTCTAAAAAGGTATGGAGGGCTTTTCACCTGTTTGACCAGTCGGGCAATACACCTGGAAGTGGCATACTCCTTAGATACGGATTCCTGCATTAATGCTTTGCAGAGATTAATTTGTAGAAGAGGTCCGGTGTCCAGCCTAAGGTCAGATAATGGCACAAATTTCATTGGAGCAAACAAAGAGTTAAAGCAAAGTCTTGCCGCTTTGAATAATGCAAAAATCCAAGGTGCTTTGGTTCAAAATGGGATTAAGTGGAGCTTTAATACACTACAGCCTCACATCAAGGCGGTGTTTGGGAGCGTCTGATCCGTTCAGTATGAAGCATACTCACCTTGGTTCTCGGGCAGCAGGTTTTGGATGATGAAGGCCTGCAGATGCTGTTTTGTGAGGTAGAGGCAATACTAAACGACAGACCCATTACAAAGGTCTCCGATGACCCTAATGACCTTAAGGCCCTCACACCAAACCATATTCTTCTGCTGAAAGGAAAACTCATCTCTCCTCCAGGACTCTTCGCACAGAGTGACATGTATATCAGGAGAAGATGGAAGCAAGTACAGTACATTGCCGAACTTTTTTGGAAAAGATGGACGTTTGAATACTTACTTCTAATGCAGGAAAGACAAAAATGGTCTATACCAAGAAGAAGTTTCTCTCCTGGGGATATCGTCATCATTGCTGTTCCCACGGCACCGAGAGGATCCTGGATGATGGGCCGAGTTCTGTACTAAGTCAGACTCCAAAGGATTGGTTCGCTCTGTGCTCCTCCAAACTAAGACCAGTGTCTTGGAGAGACCTATAACGAAGATCTGTCTGCTTCTGGAGGCCACGGTGTAGCATCATGGACATTCTTTCTTTACCTTCTTCTCTTCTATTTTTCTTCTGTTTTGTTTCTTTTTTAGACAGCCACGGGAAGAAGATCAGAAGAATTTATCTATTATAGTTAGGGCATAGCTAGAGAATAGCTCCGTAACAGGAAGAAAAGTAATTGTGGGTTTACACATTTCACAATTAGGGGCCGGAATGTTGGAGCTATTTCCTTGTTTTGTAATTAAGTTAAAAATTAAATTACTTAATTTGTTTCACCTTAAATCCTTTGCATGATTATTTATGCATAGATACAGAATGTTAATGTTATTATTTTAGTTAATTTGAGTATCATTTTTGGGACTTTTATTTTGATAGTACTGAGCACCTGGGGCCCGTTCTTCGTACGTTGCTTAAAACATCCGAGATCAAATGAGACATCCAAGATGATATCATCGTGCTAATCATGATCTGGCTAATTAGGTTCTTCGAACACACTTGCCGGATATGATTAGTATAGCTGGATTGAGTTATCTGAGATAATTGCGCGTTCATGCAAAGTTTAAAAGGGGATATGTATCGATAGTAGAAACATTGATCAGCAACGCTGCTATTGGCTGCTCAGCGTGGCCAAAGAGCGCGCTCAGTTTTTCTCCTCAGCAGAGCAAGAACTAATAGTCGAAGTTTATTCGGAGTCGAAGTTTATTCGGAATTTTAATGTTTAATCAAAACACCAGGGAACACCTCAAAGTCTGCAAAAGCCAGGAGAGAGGGCTGGCAAAAAGTAGCAGACAATTTAAATCCGTTAGAGGTGGCCATGTTATATGTTTTTTATCACTTATTAGCCTATATTTTTGTATTTTAATAATTGCATAATTACTTTGTTCATTGTAATGTCAGAGTCACCACACTAAAACATGGGAACAAATAAAAGTGAAGTACAAAAATATTCTACATAATGGTAATGTTTAGTTATATAGTCTCTTTTATAAAAGGCACTGTTAAATAAATGGTGTTCTGTTTATAAAAGCAACCAAGAAAAATGCTGAGAAAAAAAGAAAAGAAAAGATCCAGTGTAGTAGCCTACACTGTAAAATAATTTGTGCTGCACTAAATTAAGGCTGTATAGTCCTTTCAACTGTTAAATCTTGAGTAATGATGAATTGCTTTGACTTGTGAAAGTGAAAACTGATAAACTTGTTAATGTAAAAATATGAGTTATTGATCACATTTTTCCCGAGTGTAGTTCATTGTAATGACATTGTGTTTTTCTCTTTTGTGCACTTTTACACAATACACCAACACTTGTATCTGTTCCCAAGAAAGTGGTGGCTGAAATATGTGCAGTAAGTGGACATTTTCTAACTTTCCAAAGGAAAGAAAGTATAAGACTTTGTAATGTCCATTTGTTTCCATTGCACTGGCCAGTGAATAAACCCTCTCAGATAACTGTCATATGGAGGAACTAGCCTACCTGCAAGTGCATAAATAACTTTACTTAATTTATACTTGTATGCTTTATGGCTGCAATATAAGTTGCAGGATTCCACATCTACAGAAAGGCCTACAGAAGAGTCTGCACAGACAGAGGAGACATAGGCCTACAGATGGGCAGTGAATAGCCACTAGCTTTTCTTTACAAAGAACAATTGAAATAAAACTCAAGGAACTAAGCATATTTGTCTTTTATTAAACATTTAATGAAAAGTTTTTTTTGACAATGTTGTGTAATATGGCACATGCAACAATGGCAGAGGCCAGGTGTGCAACCCTCAGACTTTTCAGACACTGACATCTTCCCTTTAGTTAGCCAAAGTTCATTTCATTGTGTGCCCTTGTCCTAGCTAGAGCTGCATTAACTGGTTTGGGTCAGGGAATGGGGTCATAAAACACCTGTCTGCAGACAGGAACATGTCATAATCACCTATGAAAAAAAATGCAGTTATGTTAGGATCAGTAGAAGTGTATGTAATACAGTGAGCTTGATATTTAATTGTGGAACTTTCCTTACTACTTTCAAATAATATGCATAAATGTGAATCTCTGAAAATGCTTAAGTCATGCACAGATCCTGGCCATTTTGCTTTCACATTTGTAATATGGAAGATTTTAGTCAACTGCCTTTTTTTAAATTTGATATAATATTACTAATCTGGAATATTAAGAATCACAATAGTAACTGGGCTGCACATTTACATTGTGAACCACCTTTCTGTTCACATCATCCCTTTCATTGAGGCCTTGATGGCAGTCTATGGTCTAGCCTATACTATAGTCTATTGTACCAATCACGTTAGTGAAGCCTGAGTGACATATACTGTAATCGGCATGGTCATGATTGCATGATCTTCATAAAAAAATATGATAGCTTTAAAAAAAAACTGCTTTACAACATTGGGTCTTAAGTGGCTTGGAAATGCCACAAAAAAACAACAAAACAAAAAAACTGTTTTTTTAAACCTAAAAGTGCCAGGTAAACTCCGAATGACACGACAGACAGCACTTTCCATCAAGTTCTCCGCATCTCCAATAGTGTAAAGGAAAGAGCCACTCGCAAATAATGTTAGGACAATGCAAACAGTTTGTGCTGTAGTTAAAGCCCGACTCCGACAAGTCGAAAATAAATGATTTCCAACAAATGAATAATGTAAACGACAATCTCACGAGTCACGAGTCACGAGAAAAAATATATATCTCAGAAAGTGCACTATCGCACTGCGCTGGACTTCCCGTATCAGCTCTGCTTATAAAGCCGCAGTCTAATCCTGTTAACATGAAATAAGCCTGCTCCCGAGCAGGTTTAAGATTGTGCACCTGTTGCTATGACAGCAAGTCCAGGATGAGCGTCGACGAACCAAACAATCCAAGATCATGCCAAATCGCCAACAATCAAATCCAGCTAACTGAGTTAGCGACGTACGAAGAACGGGCCCCTGTTTGTATGTATATATTGGTGGTTATACTTAGGACAGGCAGGCACAGGGAAAGGTTGTTGGTTTTTTACAAGGGAAAGAGAGGCTTTGTTTGTATGCTTGCTCAAATGGAACCGCATGAACGATATGCTTGCCTGGACATTGGACTTATAGTGCCCTGCGTAAGATTCAATCTTTAGGTGCCTCAGTGGCCGTTTGATTTTGAGTTTGTTTATTTTATTTTTGATTTCTTGTTTGATTTAAGTTGAGGACAAATCACCACTACAATTACTTTGACTGTTGAACAATTGTCGTGTAGGCTATTTTAGCCCTCCTACACAATCTGGACTTTGGTCATAACATCTAACATCCATAACATCTTCATCTTATAGTTTATTCTCTGTCATGTATTGTTCTTATTCATTCATTTCCTTCAGGATGAATAAAAGTATCTATCTATCTATCTATCTATCTATCTATCTATCTATCTATCTATCTATCTATCTATTTAGTAAATGTACAAACATAGTACCTTAAAACACACAGTGAGTGATCCAAGTGTCACAGGAAAAAAAATCATTAATTATTTTAATAATGGTAATTAATTATTAGTTTAAATAATTAATGATCACATTAAAAGCTTTAGAGTTAATCCCTAAGACATACTGGATGCAGGCAGTGGTCAAGTAAGGCAAGGTGTGTAAGAAGTGCAAACTAGCAAGATCATAACAGGAATGCAGAAATACATAGCCTATCAAATGTTTTTTGAAAGCAACTCAACCTCAAAGCTTAAAGTAAACTGTAATGCCTTTTAAAATGGCTGGGAAACGGCATGCTCGTTTGCAAATCAATTAGGCTAATCGATATCTAATATTTGGGTATCGACAATGAAGGGAAAAGCAATGAGAAACAGCAACAAATCCTAATCATGGCACTTGATTTACAAAGACCGCATAAGAATACATAAAATTAGGCCAAACAGACAAATGCTTGCCCTTCCCTAAATGAGAACATGTCATAACTAGGGCTGGGGGAATTAACGCGTTAATCTTTGCGATTAATTTGAGATGCTTTTCGCGTTAAAAAAATAATAACGCAATTAACGCAGCACTTTTTTTTGCCTCGTTTTAATGACTTCCTGTTGCGGCTGCTATTGAAAATACTGAAAATAGCCTAAGCCGTCCCGCCCCTCCGTGTTCGGCGATCAGGTTTCATTCTCGCACAGCTTTCATGAGCGGGTCTTTTCTGCACAGCGCTCTCCATTCTCTCTCTCTCTGTGTGTGTGTGTGTCGGCCGTGTTTGCGCTGCGCGTTCTGCTCTGTCGTTAACGATCCAAACGCTCGAATCATGTAACGATCACGCACTGGAAAAGCAAAGTCCGCTCAAATAAATGTCTCAGTAGTAGACTTCTGTTTGCAATAGCCCTACTGAGCTGGTATAGTCATGCTGGGAAACAATGGTAAAATTGCCTGCTCTGATCACATGCTCTGGTAATAATAGCTTATTTTATTTTGATAATTAGTAAAAAAATAAAATAAAATAAAAAAATTGATTATGTTGATTGATTATCGAAAAAGAATAATATATTGATATTTAATATTATTTTAATACAGGGCTATTTTCTGTTCCTTTTTTCCCCTGTGTTGTTTAATTTAATTTGGTTATTCTAAGTTTAAATATTGATGATTACAAGCTTGGGGGAAATGCAATTGATTGCAATTAATTACAGCAAATTGTGCAATTAATTATTTTTATTTTTTTTATCGATTCCCAGCCCTAGTCATAACATAAGCCTATATGTTTTATATAGTTTTCGCATTAACAACACCCTTCAAAAGACCTGCAACTCTGGCCTTTGCTCTTAAAGAATTTTGTTTACCATTTATTATGTTCACCGTTTACCCTGAGGAGCAACAATTACACTCTTGAGAAGAATTTTTCTAAATTCCTCACGTGCACAAAGACTTCATCATCAATCAAAGAAGCCTGTGACACACCTTAAAGGCATAGTTCACTTTGAAATAAAATTTTGGTATGTTTTAGCTTACCTCAAGGGCATCCAAGATGTAGGTGTCTTTTTTTCCGCAGTAGTTTCAATTTTGAGATTTTTAAGCTAAAACATACCAAAATTTAAAGGGATACTCCACTTTAAAATTAAAATTCTGTCATACCAGGGCCGTGCACGGACATTTTAAGGGCCAGTGGCCTAAACCAAAAATGGGGCACTATTTTTTTTTTTTTTTTTGTGGGGGGGTTGGCACACTACAAAGTAGTAGGAACAAAATATACTATGGAAGTCAATGAGACCAGAAACTGTCTGGTTAGTGACATTCTTCTAAATATCTTCCTTTCTGTTCAGCAGAAGAAAGAAATTCATACAGGTTTGAAACAACATGAGGGTGTATGATGACAGAATTTTCATTTTAAAGTGGAGTATCCCTTTAATTTCAAAGTGAACTATCCCTTTAATGTGTCCAGACAGTGTGTCCCCTCTGTAAATGTACATACGTATATATTTGTATACACACACATATTCCTTTACATACAGTATAGTTAAAAAAGCAGTAATATTTAGATGTCTCGCAATGTTGATTTGGCTCTATATTCTTACCAGTTATCAAATGTGCAATGCTTTGTATGTCAAGAGTTTTTGTAAAGAATTGAACAGTAAGGTTTGATTAATTAGTCATGACATTATTATATAATTTGCATACTCCCTTGTCAAAATGGGGATCATGAGAAGCTTGAGAGCATGATCATTTTTTAACAAGCTGAATAAATGAAGATTAGTTCATTATGAGTTTAAATTCACACAGTAAATCTGGCACTAATATAAAGAACATTTCGTCTTCTGAACTACAAAGTATGAGCATCTCATGAGAAGTACTATGTGTTTCCTAACCTGATATTCAGGTTTACTGTAATTTTTACGAGCTAAACCCCAATAAGTTCATAGTACTCAAAACTTTTGCAGAAACTGATTACGTAATAACTTTTGAAGTAACTAACTTAATTTTTTTAAGTTCGATTTTTTTAAAAGTTACAATCTAATCAAACTTAAATATTAAATTTATTTAAAAAAATTTAAGTTCACCGTGCTTAAAAATATTGTTTAAAACTCGCACATTTTTAGTTTCTCCATACTTAATTATTTTGATCCAATGGTACTTAATTAAACAGAAGTCTACTAACTCCAAAATATACTTGTGTATAACCCACAAGCTAATGAAATTTACAAGTTAAAACTACAAAAAAATTACTTCAGCTGTACATTTTCTTTTTTCTTTTATTCAGTCTTAAAATTGTTTTATACAAACATGTCAGAACATCAACAGCATTCATTTTTTTAAAACTCTGTTCTAGCTCAGAGGTGTCTAACCATGTGCCATGATGAAGTGACTCAAGTCACATACTAGTTTCACCACCTACCCAATAGCTGTAAGTGTGTTAACCAGTGAAATTATACCTGGTGAAGTATTTAGTTGGAATGAAAACCTACATACACTGTTAGACTTTTCAAGGTTTTTTTACAGTAACTTACTGGCAACACTGTTGCCAGTAAGGTACTGTAATTAAGATTTACAGTACATTACCGTTTTCAGTTTTACAGTATGGTACTGTAATTGTGTAATACAGTGCATTACTGTAAAAACGAAGCTAATCAGTACACTACTGTAATTATTTTTTATTTGTACTAAATTAGATTTCATAATTTTGAAATATAATTAATTTTATTTTTATCCTACATAAATACTACTAACATACAAACCAATTAGACAAAGTTATTACAAAATACAATTTTTTTATTTAAAACATTTCATATATATCACAAAATATACAGTCTGCCAGTACTGGAAATGATGTGTGAAATTTTTACACATTAATGGGTGAGTTTAAGGACGTTTTTTTTGTGTGTTAATTTTAACTCATTCATTGTGTTAATGATTTTAACTAAGTAAATATGTCAGAAAGGTTAGCACAAAGATCTGTAAACGTGTTAAATTAACACATTATGTGCTGTCCTTCACTGCACACATTGTTAAAATCATACATAAAATCATAAACAAAACATTAGCATTTGACTAAATGAATGTAGAGTCATTGGTTGTTTAGCTTATACAAGTATTATAATGAAATATCAACCATTACATTCATAAAACTGCAGAATATAAATACATTTTTAAGCAGTCAAAAAGGAAATGTCCAACACAGGACAAAACACAGTTCTTTTCACAATACATGACACATAACCCTACCTTCAAAATAATTTCACTTATTTACAAAAATGTGTTGGATTCATGTACACTGGTGGCCAAAAGAAGTATTTAAGTGTCTTGATGTTTTTGAAGTCTCTTTGATTCTCAAGAAACATTTCTTATTATTATCAATGTCTGACTGTCTACCCCTCAGTATACTTCTACTTCTACTTCTACGAGTAAAAATCATCATCAAAATAATCTTTAAAAAGTCAACACAATGTTTTTGTCCACCTTTGCGAATAAATGAACTTCTCCAAAGATTGGTTACTGTTCAGAACTTGACTGACAACATCAGAATGTTCCCTGATCTGTATGCGTGTCCACAAACACAAATGTACTCAGTCCTTCAGAGGAGAGCCCGGTTCCAACACTATATACTGTGTGAGAGAGAGAGAGAGAGAGAGAGAGAGAGAGAGAGAGAGAGAGAGAGAGAGAGAGAGAGAGAGAGAGAGAGAGAGAAATATTAGTGTCAAAATATTTTTAACCTCCTTTTTTTACATTTTTATTATTATGTTTACAATAACTTAAGAATATATATTTGTAAACAGCTTTGGCAATAGCATATTCAAACATTTCAAATGAACTAAATTAAATTATTCCAGATTAAATTTTAATACTTACAAATCCTAAATTCTGTCCAAAAATGCTGAGATCCATAGAGAGAAAGACTGACATCGATGATTTAGCCCATTTCAGCTCATCTGCAGTGAAGGGGTCCCTGTCTGAGACAAATATACATTAAGACACATGCAAGAAATCACTGAGTGATGACTGTTCTCCTTCCTACAGTAGTTAACCCACCTGTGCACTGATGTTAGGACCTTCCTGTTCAGGTGGGAGCAGGCACGTGCACACATAGACATCAAAGGGGGCTTGAGCACCTGCCCTTTTTATTCCTGGAGAGAAAGTGCCCTTTTTTTCAGTGGGCCGACGTGCTTTTTGGGCCGATACATCTCATACTCATACATACTTTTTATTTTATTTTTTATTTATTTTTTAACGGCCCATAAAATGTGTACATCGACGGCCCATTCGTTTTGTTTTGGCGGCGCTGGGTTTGTGCCGGTGTAATGCATTGGTCAAAAAAAGTCAGTGTTAGTTTTTTTTTTTCTGACAGACCAGCCCATGAAACACGTAGATCAGCGGCCCATTGGCTCTTTTCTTGATTGACACTGGGCTGGCCCAATCACAACTTTAAACGAGTGAGCGCGCGTGCAGCAGTGTCAGTGTGTATCTGTCAGAATAGTCAGCGAGATGGAGAAGAAACGCAAGGAATGTGCAGAGAAATAGCGTGAAAAAATAGAACCAGGCCCTTAAAGCAGACGCTGTGTCAAAATATATGTTTTCTGCCCTTCATCAGCTCCTGTGATGATGAGGAAAGTGAGGAGGATCGGGAGAGAGATGAGAGAGTGTAGAGTCCGCGGTAAGCAGAACTACTTTAAAAACACTTAGGCCATGTCATAAGTGTAGGAACCCATAACCCAGTTACAGATTATTTCCACATCTGCATAGTTGACGATTACCGCAATTCACTAGAAATTTAACGAGACGCGTTTGTAAACCATGTTTTCCGCCAAAATAAAAGCTTGATGCAGTTTGCGTCAAAATAAAAGATCATGTGCCTATCTATTTCAAGTATAGAAATTGGTACAAAACTATTTATGAAAGTTTCCTTTATTTTTTAGTGCATTTGTTTTTACAAAATATGGCTATTACTGTCATTGGATTAATATTATAACTATTATTATGTAGTGTAATGTAAATAGACACTGTAACTACAAGAGGTTTGAATTTTTCTTTGTTTAATTTGCACACTGAATATGGGTTGGAGCTTTTAATTTTGAACTCTCAAAGTGCACCAGATTGATGAATTTAACATTAAAATGCACAAAATTTTCTCCAAGGGGGCATGCCCCCGAACCCCCCTAGAAGAACCGAGGTCCCACCACCATAGTTTTAACAAAGATCCTGTAAGAGACACTGGTATTACTATGCCAATGCAGCTTATAGCTTGTTTCAGGATTCATCACTGTGGAGTATAGTTCAACTGTGAGTCCATAGCAACGCTCTGTTTTTCATGGCAACGCTCTGTTATACTCCGCACAGTAGAATACATTGTAGAATACATTCTACATTAGAATTCAACCAAGCCATGTAATAAAATAAGTTAGTAATAAAATAAGCATATATCACCACCAGGTGATATGCTTTAGTTATTTTGTTTATCCTATTTACCTGCGTTGCCCTGCAGTTATTTAGGTTATTCTAAATATATACTTGAAACTAGTAGCATAGAAAATGTTTTCAAAACATGCACATTGTGGAATGGTTTTCTTTGCTGCTCTATAAACCTAGTGAATACTAAGGAGACCATGGTTTCTGTGTGAACTGATTATTTTGTAGACATCTTTTGAAAATGAAACAATTGCGTGAGTTTGAGGAAGATAAAATTAATTAACTTTTTAAATTATTTTTTAAAAAAGGAAGTCAGAGTTGCGTTAATATATATACTTTTTTGTTTAAAAAAAGAAGAAAAAAAACGTAATTATGAGAAGTGCCCTTTATTTCACTTGAGCCCCTGCCCCTCAAAATGTCTGTGCACGTCCCTGGGTGGGAGTATCCCTTTAATTTCAAAGTGAACTATCCCTTTAATGTGTCCAGACAGTGTGTCCCCTCTGTAAATGTACATACGTATATATTTGTATACACACACATATTCATTTACATACAGTATAGTTAAATAAGCAGTAATATTTAAACTAGATGTCTCGCAATGTTTATTTGGCTCTATATTCTTATCAAATGTGCAATGCTTTGTATATTTATGTCAAGGGTTTTTGTAAAGAATTGAACAGTATGGTTTGATTAATTAGTCATGACATTATTATATCATTTGCATACTCCCTTGTCAAAATGGGGATCATGAGAAGCTTGAGAGCATGATCATTTTTTAACAAGCTGAATAAATGAAGATTAGTTCATTATGAGTTTAAATTCACACAGTAAATCTGGCACTAATATAAAGAACATTTCGTCTTCTGAACTACAAAGTATGAGCATCTCATGAGAAGTACTATGTGTTTCCTAACCTGATATTCAGGTTTACTGTCATTTTTACGAGCTAAACCCCAATGCAGAAACTGATTACGTAATAGCTTTTGAAGTAACTAACTTATTTTTTTTTAAGATTGATTTTTTTAAAAGTTACAATCTAATCAAACTTAAATATTAAATTTATTTTAATTGTTTTAAGTTCACCGTGCTTAAAAATATTGTTTAAAACTCGCACATTTTTAGTTTCTCCATACTTAATTATTTTGATCCAATGGTACTTAATTAAACAGAAGTCTACTAACTCCAAAAATATACTTGTGTATAACCCACAAGCTAATGAAATTTACAAGTTAAAACTACAAAAAAATTACTTCAGCTGTACATTTTCTTTTTTCTTTTATTCAGTCTTAAAATTGTTTTATACAAACATGTCAGAACATCAACAGCATTCATTTTTTTTTAAACTCTGTTCTAGCTCAGAGGTGTCTAACCATGTGCCATGATGAAGTGACTCAAGTCACATACTAGTTTCACCACCTACCCAATAGCTGTAAGTGTGTTAACCAGTGAAATTATACCTGGTGAAGTATTTAGTTGGAAGGAAAACCTACAGACACAGCACAAAATAAACACCTCTGCTCTAGCTACAAATATAACTAACATCTTGTTAAACTAATTTAGTGTATGGTTGTGCATTTGTGTGTGTGTGTGTGTGTGTGTGTGTGTGTGTGTGTGTGTGTGTGTGTGTGTGTGTGTGTGTGTGTGTGTGTGTGTGTGTGTACATATGTATCTCTACATATCAAACAGGAACAAGATAATCAGGAACTGAGCAGGTATACCGGGAGGGCACGAAGGGCTACAGTACGCTTCATATTGACATCGTGCACTTCCTGGAAGAACAAGCAAAAATGAATATAACATATTTCATTCTTCTTTCAGTATGGATGTGCTGACCACATTTCATGGCATTTGGCAAAGTGTTAGACAGACAATGACACCCTGAGGCCCTGCTGTCCAGTGGGACCTGAAGCTCAAAGTTCATCTTTAACTCACCTCGAGTTCATAAATCTTTAAAATGTCACGCAGCGCCTCTGATATCTTTCCGGTTCGTGCCGCCTTCTGCCTATACAAGGCCACCAGTCCAGGTGTATGTTGGTCAAGCACAGCATATAACTGGTTCCGTAGGTTGACGTTTGTGATGCGTGATCAAAATAAATATAAAAAGACTAATACTCGATTTGCAACAGAAAACAAATTTGTGATGCAACATGTTCCGTTAAAATACATTGTTGAGCAACATGGTCACATGCAAAGTGATAGTTCTTACCCACAGTGAATAGTGGCATTTGCTGTTCCATTTGAATGTGATACATATTCAAAATTTGGCATAGAAATATGTGTGAAGAGTGGCAGAAAAGAGAAGTGAGTCTGTGTTTTACCTGTGATTCAATCCGAAGAGCCGGCCATTTCCCCAAGAAGTCCTACACCTGCACAGATAAAACAATCAATATGAAACCAGTCAAATTATGCAATCAACCTCTTTACAAATTAATGATACAAAATATGATACAAAATTTCAAGTTTTAATGTAACTTACTGATAAAGTTGCTCTCTGGTGACAATGTAGGTCTGCACATGCACACAAAAACAGACAGCAAGATATTTAATTTTTAAGAGAATTTTGATTGATTTACTCAAGGACAGAAAAAGCAAAAATAATTGGCAAAGACTGGGTTTTATAGATACTATTACAACTCACTTTGCAAAAAACGATCAAAGTCTTCATTGTCCATGCATTCACTGCTGACTGCCTAAAATAACTGATCTAGACCAGGGCTGACCCCCAACCAGTGAAGCACTTTATGACCAAGAGTACAAATAACAATGTTATCAGAATACAGGTGGGGTCTTATCTGCTTTATGCTTTGATATTATGAAACACAAAGGGCCCTATTTTAACGATCTGAAACGCAAGTGTCAAGAGCAAAGCGCAAGTAACTTTGTGGGCGGGTCTTGGGCGCTGTTGCTATTTTCCCGGCGGGATAAATGACTCTTGCGCCCAGCGCAAATCTAAAAGGGGTTGGTCTGAAGTAGCTTCATTATTCATAGGTGTGGTTTGGGCGTAACGTGAAATAAACCAATCAGAGAGTCATCTCACATTCCCTTTAAGAGCAGGCGCGTTTGTTTCATAGCGTATTACTACGGCGGATTTGCCAGGCGCGGTTCACAGCCGAGGAGAGCAACGCTCTCGTCACGGCTGTAAAAGAGAGAGAAGTGACATTGGGGATGGAGAAACACACCCAAATTAGCTTCGGTTAAACAGGCATATAATAATTTGGGTAAATGTGTAAGCTAGATGTATGCTTTTATAATAAATTGTCTCTATCTATCTATCTATCTATCTATTTATCTATCTATCTATCGTAATAATGTATGATTTGCAAAAATGAAAACTGCTGCTTCTGTGTAGATTAGAGAATCAAAGTGTATGCTCGTTGTGCACACGCTACATTGATTATAGCCAAGCATGCACCCTTAAAATAGCATATGAACAACATGCGCAACGCGCCACTGACTTTAAACTATTTTTTTTCGGTTAGTGGCGGAATTGTTTTCTAAACCTGCAAAATAGCATGAGGGAACGTTTGCGCCAGAACACGCCTCCTCTTTGCGCTGAACCGCCCCGCAGAGCGCAAGTTCATTCCGCTCTTCCTACACTTTTAAATGAATTGTCTGACAACACAGAAACCATGTTGTTCCACTTCAGAGGGTGGCTAACTTGTTATTCACAAATATTAGCTCAAGAGATAGTGTAAGGCTAGCTTTATAGGCTAATGAATTAGGCTCCAAATAAAATAAATGGTGAAATATAGGTTACAGCCTAAATTAACATTTGAGTCACCTTGATTTTGGGGGATGCTCACTGCACTTCTTCCACTTCAACCTATAATGAAAACTTAATTCGGTAACTATTATGTCCATAACTTTAACTTTGTTTGAGTAAAAGTTACAGCTAACGTTAGCCACTTGCTCATTTGGGTGCATGTAGGAATAACATCACATTGAACTTAGCAGAGCAGGGCGCTTAATTCAATTCAATTCAATTCAAATTTATTTGTATAGCGCTTTTCACAATACATATTGTTTCAAAGCAGCTTTACAGAAAGTGCATTTCAGAAATGTACATAGAATAAAAATACAGTTAGTTAATCATGTATAAATTTAGGGCATAACATATCGCCAGCGTCAAGTCGTCTCTTCACGGGCGTCGAGTCGTCTCTTCACGGGCGGAGTCGTCTCTTCACGGGCGTCGAGTCGTCTCTTCACGGGTGTTGGCGCATCTGAGGTTTCCATGAGAGGTCATGAATGCATGAACTAACTTTTCTGCATCAGAAACAGATGGCATGTTACGTAGCTTAGCAATGTTTCTAAGGTGGAAAAAGGCTGTTCTTGTAACATATGAAATATGATTTTCGAAAGACAAGTTGCGGTCTAGTATAACACCCAGGTCTTTTACTGTAGTGGATAAAGTAACAGGACATCCTTCTAAATTAAACAGTTTTTTTTGGACCAATAAGTAATACCTCCATTTTATCTGAATTTAATAGCAGAAAATTACACGTCATCCAGTATTTTATATCTTTAACACACTCTGTCAATTTAGATAATTTAGCGTTTTTATCTGGTCGCGATGAAATATATAATTGAGTGTCATCAGCATAACATTGGAAATTAATTCCATGTTTTCTTATAATATTACCAAGTGGCAGCATATATATTGAGAATAGCAGAGGGCCTAACACAGATCATTGCGGCACTCCATAGTTTACTGACGTTATCTTCGATTTTTCCCCATTTAAACAGACAAAATGGTAGCGGTCTGATAAGTACGATCTAAACCAGCTTAATGCCTGTCCCTGAACACCAGTGTAATTTTGTAGTCGATCTAAGAGTATTTTGTGATCTATAGTGTCGAACGCAGCGCTAAGATCGAGTAAAACTAGTATTGAGGTACAGCCTTGGTCAGAAGCTAGAAGTAAATCATTTGTAATTCGTGCTATGATGCGGCCTGAATCCTGACTGAAATTTTTCATAGATATCATTTTCTTGCAAGAAAGAGCACAATTGAGCGGACACGACTTTTTCTAGTATTTTAGACATAAATGGAAGATTTGAAATGGGTCTGTAATTTGCTAGGTTATTGTGATCTAATTGTGGTTTCTTAATGAGAGGTTTTATAACTGCCAACTTGAATATTCTTGGAACATGACCTAAAGATAAGGACGAGTTAATAATATTGAGAAGAGGCTCTTCCACTACAGGTAACACTTCTTTCAGTAGTTTAGTGGGTATTGGATCTAATAAACATGTTGTTTGTTTAGATGCAATGATAAGTTTATTTAGCTCTTCCTGTCTTATAGTTGTAAAGCGGTGTAGTTGTTCTTGAGGGGCGATAATTGAGGCTAAATCATAAGACACCGTTAAAGATTGTACATTTATAATTGTGTTTCTGATGCTTTCTATTTTCTCGGTGAAGAAGTTCATGAAATCATTACTACTAAATTGTAACGGAATATTTTGCTCAGGTGATGTCTGTTTATTTGTTAGTCGAGCCACGGTGTTAAATAAAAACCTTGGATTATTTTGGTTATTTTCTATTAGTTTGCGGAGATGCTCAGCCCTGGCTGCTTTTAGGGCCTTTTTATAATGTGACATACTGTCTTTCCACGCGATTCTAAAGACCTCTAAATTAGTTTGTTTCCATTTACGCTCTAAATTACGGGTTTCTCTCTTGACAACATGTGTAGCACTGTAGAACCATGGTGCTTTAGTTTTCTCTCTAACCTTTTTTAATCTAATTGGTGCAACAAAGTCTAATGTACTAGAGAAAATGGTGCTCATAGTGCTAGTCATTTCCTCTAGTTCATCTGTTTGTTTGGGTTCATTGAGCAGCTGAGATAGATCAGGTAAGCTATTTGAGAATCTATCTATAGTGGTTGGAAGGATTGTTGCTTAACACAAACAGCAGCAACACACTCAAAAACAGAAGGACTATCGCTTGCTGAAAAGAGTTATTGACTTACATCAACATTTGCCACGACATTAACAGTACACAGGATATTATCCAGGGCCGGAGTGGGGCCACTTTTCAGCCCGGGAGTTTCAGGCCCAAGACCGGCCCACTTTTTCCATGGTGGAATTCCAAATTAGCACTTTTTCTAAATTGGATAAATGAAGCAACAGTTCAGCTCGTACTATTGTGTAGTTTGTATTAATACCATGGGTTAACAAATAATGTAGCCTAAAGGTTAAATAATAATTCACTTAGACTTTAAGCAAGTGCGACTTTATTTCACACAATTCTGACTTTATATTTAGCAATTCTGACTTTATAACACGCAATTGCGACTTTATATCACACAATTCTGAATTTATATCTTGCAGTTCTGACTTTATAAGCAATTGCGACATTATTTCACACAGTTCTGAATTTATATCTTGCAATTCTGACTTTATAAGAAGCAATTGCGACTTTATTTCACACCATTCTGACTTTATATCTCGCAATTCTGACTTTATAACACACAATTGCGACTTTATATCACCCAATTCTGACTCTGTATATCGCAATTCTGACTTTATAACACGCAATTGCGACTTTATTTCACACAATTCTGACTTTATATCTCGCAATTCTGACTTAATAACATGCAATTGCGACTTTATTTCACGCAATTCTGACCTTACATCTCGCAATTGTGAGATAAAGAGTCGCAATTATCTTTTAAAATGTTTTATTCTGTGGCGGAAACAAAGCTTCCATACCTCCTGGCCTCTTCCTCCCATCCATCCTCCCTGACGCGTACCGTTACTGTAGGGCCGGCCCAGCTATCGGTAGGCGCCGGCGGTGCCGTGGTAGCCTACCTGAGAAAACGTTTAGGAAAAGACGGGCTATGGACCCAACCAACTCTATAGGATGGGAGGGGAGAACTCCCTCACATGGTAGGCTACAACCCATGCAGAGGCTGCTCTGTCAGAATGCGGAACGTGTGTAGCCTAATGTAACTAACGTGACATTGAAATGTGAAAAAAAAAAAAAAAAATCCTCGACCGGCCCAAAAGTGAAGCGGCCCACCGGGAATTCTCCTGATTCCTCCCGGCGCATAAAAATGCGCGCAGCACCGTGAAGCTGTGCGCTTGCAACTTATATATTAAAATAGCCTCGTCTAACAGTCAAATATCACAGGGCGCTTACCACAAACAGCAGCAACACACTCAAAAACAGAAGGACTATCGCTTGCTGAAAAGAGTTATTGACTAACGTTAACATTATTGCCCTGCCACGACATTAACAGTACACAGGATATTATCTGTCACTAGCAGGCTGACTGACGGTAATCGCGCACGCGGCACCGTGAAGCGCGCGCTTGCAACTTATATATTCAAAATAGCCTCGTCTAACAGTCAAATATCACGTGTGATATGATATTCTTACAATATTACAACAAGCAAAGTAGTTTTGAAGTGTTTTGGTTTACTTACAAGTTGTTTCATGCTTAATACCACGTCGCTCGAGAGGTGGATTCCGGGGCAAGATGGCGTGTTGATTAATCACTCGCTTTAGAGTCGGAAGAAAAGTGTCCCTAATTCTGACTACGTGCTTATAAAAGACACTCCAAATTTCTGTAAAAAGTACAATGAAGTATGATCAAGCCAGCTAGACTGATATTTAAAGACGGGGACAGTGAAAGGAAGCAAGTTGCGATGAGTAAGGACACAAAGATTCTGAGCAATCTATCGACCACGATTATGCTATGGAAGTTAGCACAATCAGCAAAAGAAAAGACTTTGTGCCATCAACTCTGAGCAAGATTCCAGCCGGGAAGAAGAGCAAAACTTCATTGAAGGAAGGTGAGGTCTCTAACTTGGCCATACTGGAAGCCATTCAGAGTTTGGAAAAGAACTTTAATGAGCAACTGATGCAACTTCGAGAGCAAGCTAAACAGAGTAGCAGCATGGTTGCCAGCCTAGCTAAAGCTGTGCAGTTCAATGCGAAGAAGTTAAGGAATGCAAGGGGAAAATAAACGAGCTGGAAAGGTGCAGTGAACGTCTGTCCAAAGAAAATAATGAGCTTAAAGAAAGAATCCAAGAACAGGAGAGATACAAGATGAGATTGTGTCTGAAACTGAGAGGTTTATCGGAAAGAAAAGACGAGAACGTTAGAGCAGATGTCATTCAACTCTTCACTGAGATCGCCCCTGACATGGAACGGCGGCATTGTTCATTGTTCACAGAGTTGGCCGTAAAGAAGATAACAGAAGTAGACACATAGTTGGTTTATTTGTCCGGAGACTTGTCAAGAAGGAGTTGTGGCGTCGATGGAAGGATTCCCTGGTGTGCAGAGAGAAAGGCGTCCGCCTCACCGAGATGCTTCCGCTAGAGGACAGGGAGGCAAGGAAGAAACTGTGGCCGCAGATTGAACAGGCTCGTCGGGATGGAAAGCGTGCTTATTACCGCGGACCGCACGGATACATAGAGGGTCGACGAATTGGTTAAAAGAAGAAAGATTTGATCTACTTGCACTAGGTGTAAATGGAGTGTGTTAAAAGGACAAGGGACTTTTTTGTATTTGCGAAACAGCATAAATAAGATTTGAAGTAAGTTCTTACTGTTTTTATTTTATTTTTATTTTTTTAGTTATCTTCATTTTCTCAGGAAATGTTCAATTGTTTAATCTCTTTTGCTTCATTAAACGTGAGGGGTCTAAAAGATTTGGACAAACGGAAGGCACTATTTTTATTTTGTAAAGGGCGAAAACCACACTGTCTATTATTACAAGAAACTCATTCTTCCCAAGAGGATGTTAAGTTTTGGTCTAACCAATGGGGTGATCGAATACTGTTCAGTCATGGGTCCAACAAGTCTGTTGGTGTTGCAGTTTGCTTTAATAGGTTTCCAGGTGATATAATTGCATGCAGGACAGATAGTCAAGGGCATTGGTGGTCTTGAAAATTGATGGCTATTTTTTTCATATTAACTAACATATATGGTCATAGAACCATTGCCCAAAATAAACAAATGCTTGAAGATGTTACAAACACTTTATCAGAGCTCAAAACACTTTATCCAACAGACTTTTTTCTAATAGGAGGTGACTGGAATATGTCACCTGATGAATGGGAAGATAGATGGCCCACTAAATTTGACAGACACCACTTTAATCATACAATTGGGGATTTAATAATAACCACCTGATAGATATTTCGAGAAGTTTAAATTCAGGAGTTAAACAATACTCCTGGTTTAAACTAGCCTGACTTCGTCATACTCATATTCTAGTCAGAATGTGAGTCTGATACCGCTCCATAGAGATTTGATTATGGGGCGTGTCTCAACCGAACCAGGAAAAAAAAAAAACTCTGCACTCAATTGGATAGACCTACAACCAATCAGAGCAACGGAGTAAATGACGCATGTTCTTCATTCATATTTTCAACCAACAAAATGTCGCGGGCGCGGCTCTCTGTTCCTCTTTTAAAATGAATGCGCTGTCGATATCTTCTATAACAGACGCGATGGCGGAATCTACACATGATGTTTCATAAACAAAGTTCGGGAGGAGCACGTACAAATAATCAATCCAATATCAACTTGTCATCAAACAATACCATGTCTAACGTTACCGAGGAAGCATATTCACTCTGTCAACTTACCTAACACTCCTTGACAGTTTTTCAGCATCCCTCGGTCCCTCCACCACCCCGAATCCTCACTCTTGTCTTGTTCTCTCACAACCAGGAACACGGGGGGAGTATGGCTACCGAGCCCACAGCCCTCTCCTCGGACAGCACGTCATATACGCATTTATTCTATCTTACTTATTTGTGTGAACTTGTGACATCTCATATAGCCTACGCATTTATTCTATCTGACTTATTTGTAAGTGTGAACTCGTGAAATCTCAATTCTCCAGCTGCAATCGTCTTTGTTGTAAACTAATTCAAATCAAGCGCTCTTTGGTGACGTGGGTGATTACGTAACCGCAGATCATCTGTCCATCATCGATTAAAGCCCGCCCTGGCAATTTGATTGGCTCGGCCTTCTAGGAGCCGAGCATAATTACTCCTCAATGGATCGATTCCAGACCGAACTTCCCGACCAAAAAATGTTGTGGGCGGGGTTCGGGCTGGCACCCAGGCTAGGTTTAAACCTAATAACACCTGTAAATCCAGAACTGACTACTGGCTCGTTGATCACTCGCTTAAAAAAAATTGTCTCAGACATCTTGATTTCCAAAGCCCCATTAAAGGAGAACTCCGGTCAATTTTAACATTGAGCTCATTTTTTTGTACATTTGGAGTGCTGTCAATACAGAGAACAACGACAAAAATCGGTGTTGCCTACACCGAGTTATTCTATTTTTAAAATGTGCACCCTGTTGACTTCAATAGGGCAAGTAGTAAGCCTGCTTTTTAGCCTCTTAACATCCTTTAAGTGTCATTACAAGTGCACAGAAAATGTGAGTGATTCCTTCCGAGTGAACACGGGTGGATCTGACTGCAGTAGATGTTAGAGATATTAATAAAAATGAAGTTAATTCAGCCAGCGCTCATACCTTTGTTTACATCCTGTTTTCGGTGGAACGCCATAGTAATCGATTGTCGAGTTCACGCGCGTGATCATTGGTAACTAAACCTATGCGCGTGAACTCGACAACCGATTACTATGGCCTTCCACCGAAAACAGGATGTAAACAAAGGTATGAGCGCTGGCTGAATTAACTTCGTTTTTATTAATATCTCTAACATCTACTGCAGTCAGATTCACTCGTGATCACTCGGAAGGAATCACTCACATTTTCTGTGCACTTGTAATGACACTTAAAGGATGTTAAGAGGCTAAAAAGCAGGCTTACTACTTGCCCTATTGAAGTCAACAGGGTGCAAATTTTAAAAATAGAATAACTCGGTGTAGGCAACACCGATTTTTGTCGTTGTTCTCTGTATTGACAGCACTCCAAATGTACAAAAAAATGAGCTCAATGTTAAAATTGACCGGAGTTCTCCTTTAACGGATCATTGTATTGTAGAAATTAAATTAAATCCAGTTGATAAACTAAGGAAAAATAAAGGCTACTGGAAATGTAACTCCGGTCTGTTAAAAAAATAAAGATTATTGTACAAAGATAAAATAAATAATATTTGAAACTGAAAATAATGACACTATATAGAGTTTTTGTAATAAATGGGAATTTGTAAAGTATAGAATTCAAGAATGTTCCATTAAGGTTAGCAAGGAGATTGCCAGGGAAAAAAGAAGAGAAGAAGCGAATTTGTTTCAGGAAATTAGTAAATATTGCGATAAGACAGAATTAAACAGTGAAGATAGAAGCAAATTATTGATATTGCAAGCCAAATTAGACGATATGTTTAGCAAAAGAGCTCAAGGTGTGTTTGTGAGATCACAAGCAAAGTGGATAGAGGAAGGAGAAAAGAACACCTCATATTTTAGTAAATTAGGGAAGAGAAGACAGGAAAATAAGGCAATATCAAGTGTACTGATAAATTGAGTAGAGTGCAAAGACAATACGCAGTTTTTACATTTTATAATAATCTTTACACCTCTGCATATTCCCAACCAGATTCCTAAAATTTTTTAAATGAAATTAAAGACTTCATACCCAAGATTGATGTTTCGTTTAAGGAATTTTGTGAGTCTGATATAAGAATAGAAGAATTGGATGACATGAGCTTGAAATTATCATTGAATAAATCTCCGGGTACCGATGGGCTCACTGCCGAATTTTATAGATTCTTTTGGAATTAAATCAGAAATTTTTTTATTTAAGGCAATTCAAGAATGCATAGTGAAGAACAACTTAACTACAAGCATGAAGCAAGGCCTAATAATACTTATTCCTAAACATGGCAAAGATAAAAGATTGTTAGATAATCTAAGACCAATCACACTTCTTCACATTGATTAAAAGTTGTTATCCGCAATTACTGCAGCTAGGATGAAAAAGTGCCTACCACAGATAATAAATGAAACACAGTCTGGCTTCCTTGCTGGAAGATCTATCCATAATAACATACGATTGGTACTAGACCTAATCGAGTACAGTCATACATTTGTAGATCAGGGTTTTATTGTATTTTTAGATTTCTACAAAGCTTTTGATTCAGTTGAACACCCTTTTATTTTAGAAACTTTAAATCATTTCGGTTTTGGACAGAAATTCTCTCCTTTGATTAGGCTACTTTACAATGATATTAACAGATGTGTATCTCTGGAGCACGGCACATGCTCACGATTCGCAGTTAAGAGGGGCATTAGACAAGGCTGCAACAGTTCTCCATTATTATTATTAATGGTCGCTGAACTTTTATCTATTAGGATTAGAATGAACAATTCTGATGGCTTCAACATCATGGGAAAGCACATCAGTTTGCGGACGACACAACTTTATTTCTAAAAGACAAAAGGCAAATTTCCAGAGCGTTGGTGTCATGATTCATGTCTGTGTTCCCATGTCTTGTCCCATGTTTAGCAGTTCCCCGTTATGTTGATTAGTTTCCTCAGGTGTTTCTGATTAGCCAAGCCCCCTTGTTATCTTGTTTAGCTTGTTTGCCTCTGTATTTAAACCCTGTGTCTTGTGTCAGTGTTTGTGGGTTCTTGACTTTGTAATGTTCCCGAGTCATGTTCCCGAGTCATGTTCCCGAGTCATGTTCCCGAGTCATGTTCCCGAGTCATGTTCCCGAGTCATGTTCCCGCCGCCACGTCGCCTGAGAGTCTCCAGCCAAGAAGGCGGCCACGCCTAATTCTGGTTCCCAGGATGGTTGCCTTTACGCTTCCTGAGATCGCGTCTGTTCCGGAGTCTGAGCCTGTTCCTGAGCCTGAGCTTCTTCACGTCAGCCCTGCCGAGCCTGAGCTTCTTCACGTCAGCCCTGCCGAGCCAGAGACTGTTCACATCACGTCTGCCGATCCAGAGACTGTTCACGTCATGCCGATCCAGAGACTGTTCACGTCATGTCTGCCGATCCAGAGACAGTTCACGTCACGCCCGCCGAGCCAGTGTCTCCGGACAAGATGGCCACCGCCGAGCCATTGTCTCCGGACAAGATGGCCGCCGCCGAGCCAGTGTCTCAGGACAAGATGGTCTCCACCGAGCCAGTGTCTTCGGACAAGATGGCCACCGCCAAGCCAGTGTCTTCGGACAAGATGGCCGCCGCCGAGCCAGTGTCTCCGGACGAGATGGCCGCCGCCACGTCGCCTGAGCCCTCAGCAGAGATGGCCGCCGACACGCCTGAACCTGAGCCCTTAGCAGAGATGGCCGCTGCCACTGTATCTATTCCTGAGCCGGTGTCTGTTCCTGTTACTGAGCCGGTGTCTGTTCCTGTTCCTGAGCTGGTAACCGTTCCTGTTCCTGAGCCAGTGTCCGCTCCTGTTCCTGAGCCATGGCCGCCATGGTCTCCTGAACTGTCTAGTCCGCCCTGTCCCCCTAAACCATCTACTCCTCCCTGGCCTCCTGAAGGGTCGCCTGCGCTGCCTGATCCGCCCTGGCCTCCCGTCCTGCCGCAGTCTCCAGGCCCTCTGCCGCTCCATGAACTTTTGTACTGGAACCTAATGTTTAAGCACAACTTTACACTACAATATACACCTCTGTGGAACAACAGGTATATTCTGAGTAATAGAACATCCCTGTTTTTAGGAACTTGGATGGAAAAAGGAATATGGGCGTTGACACATTTGATGGATGTTTTTGGTAAGTTGTTGAATATAGAGATTTTTGTGTTAAATTCAATTTCCAGTGCCCAATTAGAGAGTACAATAAAGTGTTAAAGGCCATCCCAGCACCCCTGAAAATGATGATTAAACACAGTTTGTAATGTACTCAAACTCTCAATCAGTAATGAGACCACTTTGTATTGAAGGAATTAATTTAAATAGTAAACAGTTTACAAATAAGTTTATTAGAATTGTGTTATCCAAACAGTTTTACTCTGGTCAACTGAAAAGAAAATATGTTCTAAAATATTTCACTGATGAAGAGGCTAAAAAAATAAGGAAGCGGCATTTATCTTACTCAATCATTCCTAAAGCCAAAGAAGTGACATTTAAAATCTTGAATGACATTTATCCATCTAATTGCTTTTTGCATGAAAGATTCAATTAGGAAAACAATTCATGTGGATTTTGTGAGAAAGAAATTGAGACGGTAGAGGATATTTTCTTTCAATGCGATTTTGTACAAGAATTTTGGATTACATTTCAGAGTTGGTTACAATCTAAAGAGATATCACTTCACCCTTTGAATAGGAGTTCAGTTAAAGTTGGAGTGTTTTTGAATGATAAAAGCTTATATTTTTTGATAAACAATCTGATTGTTTTAGGAAAGCACTTCATGCACAGGTGTAAATATTTAAAGATCAAACCCCATTTCAATGGATGGAAGAATGACTTGAAGCTATTTGTTAAATCTCTTCATTGGATGACGGATAGAAATGCCCTAAAACTTCTTTCCGTTTTGGATTTGTTTAGGTTATTGGACTAAGACCCTCACCCCTTTTTATTATTATTTTTTATTTATTTATTTTTTTTTTTTTTTTTGTTCTATGTTCTTTATAAGTGATCTATCAACACAATTACAAATGTATGATTGTTGATTTATGCCTTAATTGTTTGTACTTGAATTCTTTATAACAATAAAATAAAAAAATAATAAAAAAAATAAAAAAAATAAAACGTGCTCGAGAGGGTAGCCCAGTTAGGGCCGCATGTCATGACGTCATATCACGTGATCGACAGTACACTTAAAAATAATGAGTGAACCAGCGGTGTTCAGAAATGCTGAGACACACACACATAAAAATACATATTTGTTCATAGACATTAATAGTTTAAAGGTGGATTAACTCAGCAAGAGATTTTAACTGTAGTGACCTCGGTCTTAATAAGATAGTAGTACTGTTCGGGCTTACAGTACTGTATTTTTTCAGTGATTGTTGCAAATGCGGTTGATCGAGAATCCCTCAAACTACTTACAGTACGTGACTGTCATCACTACATTAACCGTCTTTTTATTTTACTTTGCATTATCACACAACGACAAATATGATGATAGCAGTTTCTGCATGTTATTACAAATTTACAAAATAATCATGTTAAAATCAGTCATAAGATCATGTGATAAAAAGTAAAAGGGTTAAAAATTATGACGAGATTATCTAACCATCGATAAAGACAAACAGAATGAAATGTATGAATGTACAGTATGAAACCTGAACATTATTAGGAGCTGATCGTATACTGGCTCTCAGTGAAGCTCAAGCCTCATGTATAAAAGTGTTATAGAAACACGCTTAAGAGGATTAATATTGTTGAATTATTCCCTAAACAAACTCTGATTAGCATCTCATTTAATTAAAATGGATACTAATTTGATCCAAATGTTCATCATTAGCTTTTGTATGCCTAAGGGGATGTGCAATGAAAGATAAGCAAATGTATATCTGACACATTTAAAAACCTGTTATACTGAAAATACCGGCTAAACTACAAGTTGCTCTGTGGTAAAACTAGCCGAAACCAGATCAAACAGTTCCATATGAACTGAAGTGTTGAGGTCAACTGTACACAACATAATTAAGCTTTTCAATACACACAGAAATTACCATGCAGCTACTAAAGGTGTAGAAATATGACATTGTTATTGTTAATATTAACATTATTAGTTTTACATTAAATATTGGGTAATATTAGGGCAAACAAGTCACTTTTATAGAGGTTGTTTTATAGTGTTTAAGATGTTTTTCATTACAAATACCATAGTTTATTATTAGTATTGTTGTTGTTGCTATAGAAACCATAAAACCATGGTAATGCGGAGCTTGGTTTTTAGCTGTGTCTTGAACTTACATGTAAACTCTGGATTCTATGCAGTAACTATGGCAACTTTTCATTGGGAAACTACAAAGGAGAATTAAGAGCTTTAGCCTGGATGAATTAAGGACAAAGCTATGACGTTTTCTTCTGTGTAGATATGTTCAGTTCTAATAAACTTTAACTTTAAAATATTATTGAACATATTTACATATTTTATATATATACACAAAAGAATTTATTTTTATTTGTTCAGTAGGCTACGGTGGCCGAGAGAGCTCAACGCGCTGCAAATGAAGAAAACGCATGCAAACAGAAAAAAACGCATGCAAACAGAAAAAAACACATGCAAATAGAAAAAAACCCACCAACGAATAAGAAAACATCTTCATCAGTTTTACAACTCATGTGCGTCCCAATGCTCACAACACAACCAAATACGGAAACGCGCTGCAAAAGTTCACAACACAACCAAATACAGAAACGCGCTGCAAAAGTTCACAACACAACCAAATACAGAAACGCGCTGCAAATAGGACAGAACACAACGGAAATGTTTCCGGGGAACCCAATAAGTGACGGACGGACGGCTCGCGAGCTTTACCAGAGAGACGCGGGCTCTGGCTTTACCAACCTGGTCTCATGGGAAATACGTACCTCTGCACACTTTTTTGCAGCGCCACAAATATGTACCACCCGGTACATATTGCTTCAGTTTTGAAACACAAACGTCCACTGGAGTCGCTAAAGAGTGACATTTTTTTATTTTTTTATTTTTTTATTCCTTTTACAAAGAAGAAACAGCACTGCATTGAATGCATAAAAAAAATGAAAATAAAAATAAAAAAATAAAATAAAACAATAATAATAAAACATAGTCACTCCCAGAAAAATAGAGGAATATATGAAAAGTTGAAATCACAGCTAAAGAGTGACATTGTTTATTCTTACGGCACGAAATATTAACTATTGATTCGTGTTCTTGAACACAAATTTCCCCTTTTTTCGTGTCTCTCAGCACGACTTTCGATCTAATGTCGCTATTTCAATAGGAAGTAGGCTATATTTTGTGTCTGCACCACGTTTTTCTTTTTGCCACTCGGGAACAGTTTTTTTTTTCTCCCTCATTTGTCATTATTATTATTATTATTATTATTATTATTATTATTTACTTTAAGCACTACATTACTCAACATTTAATCAGAGATATTTTTGTCCTTGTTTTTATTGATTTATATTCTGTAAGCTTCTCATGATTCATTCCAGTCAAAATATAGTAAATATATTCTACCCGTTAATTAACGAGACTGCAGAGTTGTGCTACGGCTATTGCTTCTAAAAGTTGCTGTTTATTTTTTGAGAAATACCGTTTTTCGATCGGTTTGGTGTGTCAAATCTAACAGTAATATACATAATAACCCATGAGCCTTATCGCCTAATACCATCAGTTTTAATTGTTTCTCCTTCGATTGTGAGAACGGGGATTCGCTTTGGGTAGTAATTTAATTAAAATAAATGTAATTAATTTAATTTAATTAATTAGTGGATGCCAGCATTACCCGTGATCCTAAGCATCCGTTGTTATGGAGACGTAGCCAGTCCGCTTTGCGATTGGGTGATTTCTTTAGTGATTTCATTTCTCATTGCGCTCTGTCCAGGTAAGTTACGAGGTTCATAATAAGTAATGATCACGTTTTGTTTAAATGTTATAATTGATGCATTTCTTTGTCATTAGACTCATGATGTGTCAGTAATAACAATATAACTTGGCCTAACGTTACTGCATAAATCTAGAATGAGAAACCCCAGACATGTCACGCGCCTTTTAACAATCATACAGGAAATAGGAAAAACATGACTTTACATGTGCTTGTAACTCTGCTGCTGTTTCTGTTTTATCAGTCAGTGGTTAGATCAGCGTAGCAGACAATAAACGGGACAAGGGACGTCGCGTATGGGACAAATCAATTAGGCCGGACGTCCCGGCTAATAGGTGACACGTGACAGTTGGCATTAGCAAGTGGCTAGGTTAGCCAGTAGTACTAACCCCTTTATAGTAACAACCTAGTTTTAAAGAATTCTACCTCTTGTTACTGGATCTCATGTTCGAAAAACAAGTTGTATTAAGGTTTTAATCTAATTTTTTACTTCATTTTAGAGATGCCAGGAAGTTCTAAGAAAATGTGTCTAGGGTGCAACACCCTAATAAGTGTTGCATACAAGGCTTGCCCACTTTGCAAAGAACTGCAGCCATACAAATCAAAAGTTGCAGCGAAAAGATGCAACTTTCAAAATAAAAAAAATGAATGGAAGGAGTCAATCAAGAAAAACAACAACAGGACAGTTGTTCTCAATAGCAGCCATGTGTTGGTAAGGTTAGGTCAAAGTTCAGGATTCTAATAGGAATTTATGAAGCTAAGTCAATTAACACAGTAAAGTTTACCACTCAATAGCCATGTTTCCATGTAATTGTCAAGTGAATTTTTGAAATGATTCAAAAAAGTATAAAATATCAATCAGGTGTATTTCTATCAACTGGGTTGGAGGGAATTAATTAAGATCCTGCGAGGGGATCCTCCCACACTGAAGTTGTCCCTAACCCGCCCCGTTTCCCACCAGCTTTGGGTTGCAAACAACAGGAGATGGGACCTCGGTGCTATGGGGGCCGTTACCGGCCTCACACCTTCCAGAGGCTGATCCATGATCAGTAAGACTCAGGGTCCCGAGCAACACCGCCCAAGCGGTTTCCCATACACCACATTTCCCACACCGCATGTCAGATGGGGATTTAGTGCTGGGCTCTTTGCTCGCCGCTACTGAGGGTTTCCTGGTTAGTTTCTTTTCCCCCGCTTAGTATTGTGCCTGACTGCGTAAACAGCTGATCAGTGATATGACTTAAATGTTCTTTATGTCAGAACTTGGGCAAAGCTGTTACCATGTTCCATTCAGCACATTAACTCTTTTTTGAAAAAGAAAAAAAACACCTCAAGCGACTGTAAAATGTTTTTGCTAAATTGAGGATGTTTTTTCCCCAAATTTTGATGGAAACATGGCTGGTGAAACATGTAGTATTAGTAATGAATTCCTTGATATGAGTTGTACATTTAATATGACCATTAAACTGTTGTCATGAAATTAATATTTAAATTAAATTATTGTATTCGGTGCATGTTTTTTTTATTTAATAATGTTTTTATTTCAGCTTGACAAACTTGCTGCCCTTGATTTTTTCCCCATACTCCTTTTGGGGAAGAAGTGTAAAGGAAGCTTGGTGGCCGATGTCATCCTAGGAGGGGATTATATTTTGGATCCTGATTTGCTTCAGAGGGTTAAACATATGTATGAAGCTGTGCTAAAGAGTAAGTATTTTTTTTACAAATATGAAGCTCTGGATTAATCTGAAAACACTGGTAACCCTAAGGAACCCAAAGGAATGTGAACCGACAAGTATCATTATCTTTATTTTTCTATTGATGCAAAGTATGAGCATTACTTTCAGCCATAATAGGATAGCAGCATGTGATCACCCAATTGTTTTCTTTAGCAGTTAAGCCAAGTCAACAAGCTAGATAAAAAGTAGGCAGAAAATCTAGAATGCTCTGATCAGACATTAAGAGACATTATTACCTTGACTGGGAACTCGATGACTATATTTGTTGATATAGACTGTAGATAATTAATTTTACTTTTTAATCATAACATAACACACCTGTAATGTAGAAATCAATCTTATTATAAATACTAGCCTGTTATCATCACTCGCCCGCAGGTCCTCTTCCTTGTGGTTCAATTAATTAGTCATTGGCTATATGGAATAAAGTGGCACTGAGATTAAGGCAAACTGTTTAATTTTTCTTGTGTGTGTGATGTTTGTCTTGTCTGCAAGTTCATTTTCAAAGACAGAAGAAGGCCACAAGTAGCACAGAAACTACTGATCCTCCCGAAGCCACTGCCACTGAGACCAACGCCACTCCAGAAGCCACTGAGACCAACGCCACTCCAGAAGCCACTGAGACCAACGCCACTCCAGAAGCCACTGAGACCAACGCCACTCCAGAAGCCACTGAGACCAACGCCACTCCAGAAGCCACTGAGACCAACGCCACTCCAGAAGCCACTGAGACCAACGCCACTCCAGAAGCCACTGAGACCAACGCCACTCCAGAAGCCACTGACACCAACGCCACTCCAGAAGCCACTGAGACCAACGCCACTCCAGAAGCCACTGAGACCAACGCCACTCCAGAAGCCACTGAGACCAACGCCACTCCAGAAGCCACTGACACCAACGCCACTCCAGAAGCCACTGACACCAACGCCACTCCAGAAGCCACTGACACCAATGCCACTCCAGAAGCCACTGACACCAATGCCACTCCAGAAGCCACTGACACCAATGCCACTCCAGAAGCCACTGACACCAACGCCACTCCAGAAGCCACTGACACCAACGCCACTCCAGAAGCCACTGACACCAACGCCACTCCAGAAGCCACTGACACCAACGCCACTCCAGAAGCCACTGACACCAATGCCACTCCAGAAGCCACTGACACCAATGCCACTCCAGAAGCCACTGACACCAACGCCACTCCAGAAGCCACTGACACCAACGCCACTCCAGAAGCCACTGACACCAATGCCACTCCAGAAGCCACTGACACCAATGCCACTCCAGAAGCCACTGACACCAATGCCACTCCAGAAGCCACTGACACCAATGCCACTCCAGAAGCCACTGACACCAATGCCACTCCAGAAGCCACTGAGACCAACGCCACTCCAGAAGCCACTGACACCAATGCCACTCCAGAAGCCACTGAGACCAACGCCACTCCAGAAGCCACTGAGACCAACGCCACTCCAGAAGCTACTGCCACTGATACCACAGGCTCATCAAAAGCCACAAGACCCTGGGGCCAGAAAGCAAAAAAAAGACAAAGTGAAGTATATTTCCTTATTAGTCAGTAATGTGTTATTAGAACTATGTTAATAAGTATGTTATCACAGAACTATGTTTTTTTAATATAGTACCAGTAAAAAATTTGAACCCACCTACCCATCCAAGGGAAATGGGAAAGCGTATCCAAACTTTTGACCGATACTGTATATTCTAAATTAGTAATAACTTACTGTATTTAAATATTAAGCATAGCGTCAGTTCTGGCAGGTCACATTAGTCAAGCTCGCATCAGCTGATCCACTTCTACCTATAGGAATACGACGCCTATTACTGTATACATATATAAGCTCCTTCAGTAATCAGCAGCTGTCACGTTTCTCAGGAGCGAATTACCCTCCTCCATCCCCAGCTCCTCCTCTCGTCAGTCATTATAGCATTCTGATTACCCCTGAATCAGACTTAAATTCTCTTAATTATATTGTACATTAAAATGAATTAATGATATCTGCAATACATTTATGTCTGCTCTTATGATTCTATGTTAGGCTGCATGGATGCGCAGAGAGTTCTTGCACAGAACAGAACCATACCACCAATCCAAACTATATGCTAACTGTCAATCATATTTGACGATAGTGGTCTTGACAGAAATTGTGTTTAATAAAAGGTATCTTGTATGTTTTTTATACAGATCCAGTCCAACAGAAGGTAGCCAGCAAGATGAAGCAAAAAAAAAAGTGTTAAGTACATTTTCTCTATTTAAAATGATATGATGTATCAACTACACATTGATTCTGCCGTCACAGTTAGGTATTGTCTATACTGGTATATTGGTATACTTATTTCAATGTTATATTGACTGTCTTTCAGATGAGTGTCCAGAATGCTGTAGGAGAGTGAGGCAAAACAACTTTGACTACTCCAAGGTTTTGAAAAGAAGAGTGAGAGAGGTTTGTCTTTCTAAAGCCTTTTCAACTGTCTTGCTTTATATCAATGTACTCGCATTCACTCATTATTAATATTTAAATCCTTTTTGATTCTACAATGAATAAGGCCCTGTGTCCACGAAAGTGTTTTTTCACGCGACTGCCATATTTTTCCAATAGTTTTCAATGGGAGCGCCGCTGAGTGTCTTTTTCACGCTGATGCACTGAGCATTCGTCGTTTTTTACCGGTCGCCAAGAGTTGAAGAATGTTCAACTTTGGGTAAAATGCAGTGTTCATCACTGTCACTTTTTACTCAGCCATCCAATCACAGTGGAGGAGGGGCGGGACTAATACCACACAACCGCCACACTCTGCTCATACAAAGTAAACAGATGACAACAACAAGCATAATAATGAAACAAAATAATTTTAAACTAGAGCCAGAGCAAATACTTTATAATCTATCGACATTTTTATATAGAAACAACACAGAAACAAACATTCTATGAAATTAGATAGTAGTAACACTTTCGCGGATATTCCGTATAATAACAACAAGCAAAGCATCTCTACTGAAAAAAAAAAAATGCTGCGCTGCCAAAACGCTCTCAAGCACTCACAGCTAGACGTTATCAGCTGGCTAAAAACGGTTTGGTGGACACAGCCTTAGCCTGACTACGTCAGACTTCATACTTCCGCTCAATTTCAGTTCGCTTCTGTACTGAGTCTGAGATAGCGACCTATCTCCCAGTTTTCCTCCGGCCTCAAAACAGCCGGCCAATCAACGAACAGAGGGCAGGCTGAGAGCTGTGACGTAGACGCTGATTGTACCGTGGATGCGTAGATTTTTACTTCACATAATCTGCAAAAGTCGTTCACAGCCATGTTCACTCCGGTATTTCGCCCGATGTTTTTGGTTTCGCATCATACATGTGTTTACATTGGAAGTTCGATGCAGCTGAGCATGCACATAACACACGCCATAACCAAACATTATGTGATTGGCTTACGGGTAACCAATGATTTTAAGCTTCAGACAAGCGACCCCCCGCGAGAAAGAAAACGCTTTTCAATTATGCCATGCCAGACTCTGTCTACGAAGCAAAGCGAAGTAGCAGAGTTTGGTATTACCAGGCTAACACAGTCTAAGACTGCTTTAAAAAAAATATCTGCATTGTTTGAGCACTTGACTCGACAACTAGATGTTTGGAAAACAATAATCTGGATTTAGTGTTCATGCAGTGAGCACTATTGTAACCATTTTTACAAACAAGATACATACAAAGTTTACTTTACAATAACAGAAAATAATTTGGCTTTACGTATTGCTCATATGATGTAGACTGCTATACGAACAATACTTCGGTTACTATCAAATATGTAGAAAAAGTACATTTTCATTCCTTAAATACATTAAGGTATTATGTAGTAAGTTTTAAATGTTTAGGTAGGTCTTAATTATGTTGGAATTTATTGAATGGTACTTGTTGTAGTTCTTTGTTGTCTGTCTGACCAATATAAAACCTACAATTGCACACACAGTTCTGTAAATTAATGTACTTTTCAAGTAATTATTTGACTTTGACTTTCCTTCATAGCTTCATACTTTTTTGCAAGTATTGATGTGGAATAGGTCTTAAATTCCCTTCACAATGGTCTTAAAAAATGTCTTACAAATCTTACATTTTACTTATTGAAACTTGCAGAAACCCTGAAAACATTAATGCATAGATAAAAATTGATAACTCTTTGGAAAAGTTGGTAATGTAAAGTCAACATGAATAGAAACTGTCACAAGGTTTTCATTTAATTTACTAGACCCCTCAGACAGTATATGATATTGTACTGTACCACTTTGAAACACCATCTTACAGCAGTAAATGTTATTTTTAAATGTTATTACATATTAAAGCTACACTGTATATCTTTTTAAGTTGATTCTTAGCAAAAAACACTTTGTTCTATCAAAAGTATACGTGCTCATTCATGTGCAATTACTTCCACCAACTAATTAAGTATTCTCGTAAGCGTAGAATCTGCCATACGAGTGAGTCGCTCGAATGGTGGCAGCGATGTTGCGCCTTCATCTTGAAAATACATTCGCCAAAGAGGGACATAGCTGCAAATTCAAGCTTCGCCTTTCGCGTTTTACACTCAGTGATACTCATGGACGAAGTTGAACTGGAAGCCATGTTAATCTTGGAATAATACGGCCACCGTAGGAGTTAAAACGCACTCGGAATTGAAAGGAACATAAATTAATATTCACTGGGTAGTCATATAACTTTTTACTGGTTTTTACCGGGGTGGGGGGGGGGGGGGGGGGGGGATCACACAGTGTAGCTTTAATATTTTCCAACAAAGTATCTTTTGAGGACTCCAGACATAAAGACTGTACTTGCTGCCACCATAATTGCATGACTTGTGCCAAGACAAACCTTGCTGGATATTGTGTTGTGATAGATTTTTTTTGTGTTTATTCTATAGGGAACAGAGGAGGTCCTCATTTGTTGGGTTCCATGCAAGACCTGGTAGGTGTACTAATGTACAGTTTATTACATACACAACATTTTAAACATTAACAATGTCAACAGTTACTGAAATGTTTGAATATTATTTAATAGTTATATTTCATAAAATGATATACCATTTTGCTTGCCTGACTTAAGTTACTCAGTAAATCTTGACTCAAAACGTTGTCTCTTTACAGTGGGACCAAATGGAAGGACTCCTGGGAGCCCTCCTCCCTTCTTGAATAATGAATTAAATTTTTTTCTGAATTTTGTATTTTATAATGAATAAAATTACTACAAACATAAACAAAGTTATTGATTTGTTATTCATTGCCTACATTGTATATGCTATATACAGTACATACAGATCTTTTGAAATAACCTAATTAAAAATCCTGTGTTAAATGTCAGTTTTGTATGTTATATTCTCACCTGTGTTTGTCTGTGTATGTAGTTATATATAACTGTCTATATATTGTTTGTTAGCAGGATTTCTTGTAACTTGGTGGGTGGGTAGGACATGGTCCAGGAAGAAACCTGTTATATTTTGTGGCAGTTTAAATTTTGATTAGACTTTAGATTAATTAAATTTGATGTAGTTGGAGACATTTACTCTACTGTATGCCCTTAATGTTCAGGTTTGTGTCCCTCTGTCCAGATGACATTGAGCGGAGAACATCATTATGGTGCTGGTTCCACCCCAGGGCAGGAAGTGGAACAGTAGTTGGCATGCCGTGTAGATGTACCATCGTTATCTGCCTCTATATTTGGATAGAAGACCAGTAGTAGTTGTATCTTTTGATCTATTATTCATTGGCAATGCAATAATTATGCCTTCAAAGCATCAAATTGATTTAATATTGCCATATAATTACCATAGACTGATAATTACCAATAGATTGAAATACATAGAAAGAGAACTGTTTCAATTTCCAAGAAACAAATGGTACTTGTTTTACACAAGCTGAACAGTATTGAACAGAATAACCTGTAGTATGAATATCAGGTGATTAGAGAACAAATATAAAATAATGGTTCATACACTAATAATAATTATCTTGTCTTTTTAGACTTCTTAAGCTATATAGATCCACTTTGGGACCTGGAAACCCTAAAAAGCTCACCTTCACCTAGAAATGAGAGAATGGGTATATGGTAAGAAAATTATGAACATTGTCTGACACGAAGTAGTTTTGTGTTTATTATGAAGTTGACCACTGTGTTAATCACTTTTTGTCATATGATATCAGCACCATGTTATACTACTCTGCTGTAGTAATCACAAATGAAATGCTTGTCTATCACAATTTCACAAGCTCTCCACCCAAATTTTTATAGTCACTTGTATGATATCTTAGAATCATTTACATGAAGGTGCATTTTCTTTTAACAAGAAAAGATAATGATTAAAAGGTTATTTTGATGTTACTAATGCAGCACTGTAGAATATTTGTAGATATTTGGAATTGTCATGTTTTTGGGGGCTTTGACTGCTGTGTGACGATGCGTCATCTTTTTCTTTCTGTTTTTCCTTGCAATTCCTCTACAGGTTTCGGTGACTTGACAGAGGACGCTACATATGGGCTCAGCAGTCTCATCAATCGGAGGTCACTCAGAAGTCAACACAGACAGGCTGTAAATGCATACAGCAGTATAGGCACTTTCGATGACATTGAGGACAGCACCGGTGCACTGAAGATGTGTACAAAATAAACCTGCCTTGCCTTTATATCAAACAGACCTTTTTATGAAGTGATTTACAGTATAAGGGGATTGTCATCAGAAACCCAACTGTTGGAAAATAGTGCACTTTGATTTTTAGATTTCAAACCAAAACTACTAAGTGTTTTCACCCATAGCTTAGAGATAATCAAGGCCAACATATCTTCAGGAAAGTATTGACAATATAAATAATGGCCCTTTGCTAAAATGTTCAGATTATGTATTTTTATTAGAAACAGACAAAATACTAACTATGGGTAAAGGTCTTTTTTTTTAGCTTTTTTATTGCTATTCCTTTCCAGCACTTTTATAGAATGTCCATTATATCATCGAAGCTTTTAAGATTTATTAATTTTTATTTACCTGCCTTCATTCTTAAATTCAAAACTCAAAAATGAAATAAGATATCAGCAAAAACTAAAATTGGACTATTCTTATGAATTTAGTTGTTTCTTTTTTTCTGACAACAAAAACAGAAAAGCTGCTGTTTCTCCTGACTGGCATCACCAAGTAGCGGATTAATAACGTTAAAAGTAATTTTGCATGTTATTACAATGCATTACCGGTATTTGCTTTTCACGTTTTCATTAACCTATAAGACTACTGACTTGTATTGTGCAGAGACAGTTTCAATCTGCCAACTTAATTGTTGGTGGTGTTTGTGAGGTTTTTGCATCACTGTTTGGTAGTGAGCTTGCTAGTTTCAGTCCAAAACTCCTTAGTGCTGCTTTAAATAAATCATTGTTATTTTTCCATGTAAAAAATCTGAAGTACATTGATTATAATGTACTTTACTTTAGTATTTCCATATTATACTTTAAGTGTATGTATGTAGGCTATGTATGCAATATGTATATACTGTTTGTAGTTTCAGCATACTTGTTAATGAACACCATCAAATCAATAATAAACCATACATGTTTTTCTGTTGTGCTTTCCATATCGCATCATCTAAATGTACATCAATATAGTTATAAATCATATCCACTTTCACTGACATCCTGTAAACTTGTATGGAGAAATCTCTTTCTTTGTCTTGATGCATACATATGTGCAGTACTGTAATAAACACAATTGTGATGGCTTTGCCTGTTGAGTGAACTTCCTATGAAAGTACAATTTGGACACAAAATTGGTTTACTCTTTAGACCAGTGGTTCCCAAACCTGTCCTGAAGGCACCCCAACACTGCACGTTTTCTTTGTCTCCCTATCAAACACACCTGATTCAACTCATCAGCTCATTATCACATGGGTTAATGAGCTGATGAGTTGAATCAGGTGTGTTTGATTAGGGAGACAAAGAAAATGTGCAGTGTTGGGGTGCCTTCAGGACAGGTTTGGGAACCACTGTTTTAGACTAATGCAGATGCTCACAAGTTCATGGCTCGTGCAAAAACACTTAAATAGTGAATATTTTGCTTGGGTGTGGTACATACATATGTGCACTACTGTAATAAACACAATTGTGATAGCATTTCCTGTTGTGTGAACCTCCAGTACCATTTGGACACATAATTGGCTGACACATAATTGGCTGACTCTAGACTAATGCAGATGCTCACAAGTTCATGACTCGTGCAAAAACACTTAAAAAGTGCATATTTTACTTGGGTGTGGTACATACATATGTGCACTACTGTAATAAACACAATTGTGATAGCATTTCCTGTTGTGTGAACCTCCAGTACCATTTGGACACATAATTGGCTGACACATAATTGGCTGACTCTAGACTAATGCAGATGCTCACAAGTTCATGACTCGTGCAAAAACACTTAAAAAGTGCATATTTTACTTGGGTGTGGTACATACATATGTGCACTACTGTAATAAACACAATTGTGATAGCATTTCCTGTTGTGTGAACCTCCAGTACCATTTGGACACATAATTGGCTGACACATAATTGGCTGACTCTAGACTAATGCAGATGCTCACAAGTTCATGACTCGTGCAAAAACACTTAAAAAGTGCATATTTTACTTGGGTGTGGTACATACATATGTGCACTACTGTAATAAACACAATTGTGATAGCATTTCCTGTTGTGTGAACCTCCAGTACCATTTGGACACATAATTGGCTGACACATAATTGGCTGACTCTAGACTAATGCAGATGCTCACAAGTTCATGACTCGTGCAAAAACACTTAAAAAGTGCATATTTTACTTGGGTGGGGTACATACATATGTGCACTACTGTAATAAACACAATTGTGATAGCATTTCCTGTTGTGTGAACCTCCAGTACCATTTGGACACATAATTGGCTGACACATAATTGGCTGACTCTAGACTAATGCAGATGCTCACAAGTTCATGACTCGTGCAAAAACACTTAAATAGTGCATATTTTACTTAGGTGGGGTACATAAATATGTGCACTACTGTAATAAACACAATTGTGAGGGCATTGCCTGTGGGATTGGAGGTTGAGCCTCCAAAGGCCTCACTGAAACTATGCCCGGGACAGGGCTGTGTCCATGAAATGTTGAAATTAAAGCCTGACGTAGGACTAACCCAAATACATTTTTGGAAAGGTCTCGGCCTGGAGAATAATATATGGCAGTTTGAAGATTAGAAATGGGTCCTGCTTTGAAATATTGACCTCTGAACCGTGACCTCAGCACATGTTGAAAGCCTTGTCATTCAGGAAGAGAAGGGGCTACAGGCATGGGACCAATTGTTATAAAGAGCCCTTCACTTTAGCTGTGTGACTATACTCTTGTGGATAGAGTCACTAAAAGGGGGTGCAGTCAATTATGGTCAAAGTTGATTTTCACCTATTTAGCAGTTATATATTTAAAATATTATCACACAAATGCGATTAACATTCACTTATATCCCTAGGTGTAGTCTTAATTCAGTATTTATAACTTCCGATTTCTAAGTAATAAGTTATATTGATTTAAACTACAATTCCCTATAGCAGCGCAATGCGGCTTGATACAAATTAGCGTCATATTTGTAGTTCTTCCAGTTAGCAAAGTATTGCTGTAAATAGGGTTGTAAAAAGATACATCTACGGAATATATCAAACATATAGTACAGGCGAAGACGTACTTACACTGTATTTAGATGATATATGTTAAGAAAAAGAAAGATTGTTTGTTTATTTCAGATATTTTGGAGTAGCTTAATAAAAACATTAGCAGCACCACAGCTCGTCCTGTTGGCAAAATAGGTCGTTTTAAGTAGGGTTATAAAACCATCTATAAGCAGAATAAAGGTTTTACTGCAGCCGAAGTTTTAAAACGTTTGTTTGGCCATATGGCTTTACTAAACTGCCCCCGTTTGTGCTTAAAAATGTGCTGTTAGCATTGCTAAACAATCATGCATTTTGTGTTAGCAGCAAGGGTTAATACGATTCATATGAATAATGGTATTTGGGTGAATATGGCGTTGTTTGTATTTAGTTTGCGTATACTTTCGGACGTGAAACTATTTACTATAGTACATTTTAGTATAGGCTACTGTATTATAGTATTTACTGGTAATAAATGCTACATATTACTATAATTTTTATATTACCACAACTATAGAATAACCGAAATAGTTTTTCCTATAAATGACTTTACTATTCTTTCATGCTGACAATAGGTGCTTAAAAATAAGACTAGCCTACCCTATAGGCCTATGTGTGTTTTGACAAAGTAAAAACAGATGCATGTTGTCCTTCATAGTATCTGCAACCACTTCCCCAAAGCATTTTGGAAAAGTTGTATTAATATTATAATTGTGTACAGGCAAAATAGTTGAAAGTGGTACAAGAATACAAATAAAATGGGGTCATTCTCTACCTATCTGTCAGTATGTTTGTGTGATGTCATCCATGAGATGTCTTCATTTTCCCTCACCATCCTCAGTGATGGCACCGTCCATATGGTAGATGTCATGATCCAACAGTTGTTTGCATCCAGGTTTTTAAAAAGCAAAAATGGTGTTATCTGTGCCACAAAAGGCAAATTAAATAATTAACCATGATTATAGTCCATTTCACTTATTAAGCCTATAATCAAAAGGTTCAATGACATCATCACTAAGCGTGCAGTATCAGGTTTGCAAGTTCAGCTAGACTATGTATTACATGTGATCTTCCATGTGTTGTAACAAAAAAAAGAAGTGTATTCTATTGTTGATCCATTTGTCAACGTAGAAAATATGTGGTGAACAAACGTGTACAAGATAAAATTTACAACTTATAACAAACTGAAATAATGATGATAAATTGTTTTATTAAAGAAATTAAGAATCAGTCAGGCAGTGATAGAAAATTCAGGTTCAAGGTTTTATTATTTACAATGGGGAGAGAGCCTGGCTTCAAAATAGATTCACGAACTTATCTGACTAGACCAGAGAACCTCAGATTTAAGTTACTTCTTTGAAAGGAGGGAGAGTCAATTACTGGGCCCAGCTAACTTGAGCTACTCAGAGTCAGGAGACCTGTTTGTGCAGTGGAGAGGAGAGAATCTATAATTCATCATCTGTAGAGGCATCTGTGGAGACATGCTCATATGGGTCTTCATCATCATCATCATCATCTTCTTCTTCAACAACAGTTCCACCATTCCCATTTACCACTATTTGGGAGTAGGTTTCTTTCACAGCTACCAGGTCTGTTTTGAGCTCCTCACATTTTTGGAGGACAGCACTGTGCAGGCCATGGTAAGCTTGACCAGACAGTCCTGAAGGGTAGCCTAAAAATCAAATTGGGATATACAATAAAAAGGCAATTAACCAAAACATCAACATGGCAGTTTGTATGAAGTATCATCTGCAAGCAGTTTAATATAACTATATGAAGTAAACAGCATTAAGAAATTAGTACTCACTCTGTGTGGCCAGGTCATCTGATAGTACACTAGCCTGGTCCTTCAAGGCCCTGCAGGTTCTTGTAAGATGAGTCCAATGTTGTTTCATTTCTTCTACAATTATAGCCTCTTCCTCAATCAGTCTCTCCAGCTGCATCACCTTGTCAAAAACCTTCTTCTTCATGCCTAAGGAAGTGTCAGGTTCTATGAAGACAAATGACCAATTGAATTAACCACCATATTAAAATACTACCTCTTAATGCCTATTGGGAGTAAAATCCAATAATGGTACAATTTTCTGTCCCTACAACATAGGCAACAAGTGATTGGTGTTGAATCTACAGTGTGGAAAAGGAAAGGGCGAGCCACCTTGACACATTAATCTGAGGAGTCAGACCTTTACTCACTTTCTCTTGTGTAGTTAGAGTTGGCAAAAACAAAACGGTTTAAAAATAAAAATGTAATATTGTCTGTCCCAGATTTTCCAAAACAAATGAAAAGCACATGGGCCTCTTTCCTTTGAAAGTCGGAGTTTAATGAGGTAAGCGTTTAAATGTTTAAATGAAGATTCACTAAAATTATCAATGTCAAACTTTACATACCAGAATCCCAAGGCCAGATAGGGCTTTCTGTTGCCAGAAGGTCTTCAATTGAATCTACAGATTCTGTGGTGGTTGGAAGATCATTGTATTGGGATATGGCATTATACAGCTTTTTCTTATCCTCTCTAATCCGTCTTCGGATCTTGTGTCGCTGTTTGTTACGGTCTGCAGCAAAAAAAAAACTCAGCAAAAAGAATTGAGGATATGCATAAAGTTAGTCATTGTGCTAATGGACATCCAAAAGGCACCTTACAAATTATGTTATAAAGCTTACATATCATCAATGACTAAAAATGCAATTGTAGAATATTTTGACTACACCTCTGGTCATTTAACCATAATAAATAACCTGGAATGTGGCCAACATTCAAGTAATGCAGGGAGTTGGGTGATGGTAACATTGGACATATATGATGTAAGATGTGATCAAATTTAAATTACTTAGTTATAGCTATAGATATCACATTTTAAAATGAACTCCACAAGTACATGAAGGCATGGAGGCTACTTACCGGTTACTCGATACAGATCCCTCTTTTTCTGCTGGATGCCCAAGAATAGGCCTTCAATCAGATGTTGCAACGCCACTGGATCATCTGTTCTGAGATCATCTGGTGCTGTAAAGTATTTGTGAAGGTTATACTATTATACAATTATACTATTTCTATAAAACACCTTATACATTAAATATGGTAAAAGGAGGATTCAATAAGAAGAATGTAGTAGGAACACATGTAAAAACAAAAAAGGACATCCACAAATGTTCTGCCAAAGAATCTGAAAACATTTGTTCAGTTTGCTCATTTTTCAAGGGTGAATAAGTATTATAAATTTGAGGGAGAAAGCTACATCACCCAAGTTTAATTATTAACTTGGCATTTCAAGCCATTTCTTCGTTGATTTCCACTTTTGTTGTCGCATGTTTTCTCAGCGAGCTCCCCCTACTGCTGTGAGGCGTATATTTCACAACACTGTCGTAAAAAAACAAACAACAACCTCACTTGTGGCAACCTCGTCTACCTTTCTACCGCTGCTCAAGTGCCTTTGTTATTATCGGAGCCGGCCAACTTTATTGCGTGGAGCTTTTTCTACCGAGGTGGGTAATACATCACACACAGTATGATGGGAGTGTGTGTGTGTGTGTGTATGTTGAATTGCCGTAAAGCAGTTTGTGTTTTTCGATCATTCTCGCTTCTCATGAGACTTCATATTTCCAACTTACCGGGACGTTAGTCCCCATGTTGCAAGGTTGGTTTTCCGCCTGGGAACGCTGGGGGGTGCGGGGAAAGTCACCATTGTCACCAGAACAGGTTATTTAACCATCCAAATGATTTCTAAACGGTTTTATTAAGTTGAAATAGTTACCAAGTTCCCCTTTAAAAACACAGTTTTCCAATCATAATAAGCTTTTTAATATTGTTTGGTATGACCACAAGAGGTCAGGTGTTAAAACAGAAACCAGCATAATATTTTTTTAATTTATGATAATTTTCTATCGATAGGAGACAGCAACAAGTACATACTTACTGTCAACTGCCCACTGTCTCACATCAGTGACCCACTGTTGCAGTTCCTCATCAGACCTTTGCGTGCACTTCTTTATAGCCTCAATGTCCTCTTTGACTTCCTTTGTCTTTTGGATAGTCTCAAAAGAATAATTAATGGAAAGTCACACAAACCTTCGGCAATACTGAAATTATTAGATGCTTAGTATGTACAACATACTGTATCAGTGGACTTTAGTTAATTGAAATTTAACCTTCATTGATGAAATTTTTATTTTGTACTTACCTTCAAGTACCGTGTAGACAAGTACTTGTGCAGGTTTCTTTTCTTTCGCTCATTCCATCCTCTGGCATGCAATGTGATCATATCTACTCGTGCTGCAATGATGAAAGGCTTAAATGTGCTTTTCAATTAGTGGTTAATCACAGAGTATGATGAATGAAATAAAAAAATAAAAATAAAAAATAAATTAAAAAAGCAAGCTGTTTTAACAATTACAATGCTACCAAAGCACAATACATGAGAACTGTAAAAAAGGACCACTTACCAGCCTTACTCATGTATTTTGTAGTTAGAGCCACACGGGACAAAAAGCTGTTCACTTGCTCAACTTCTTCACCAATCGTTGTGCCTGCCCCCGTTTGGTTTTTGCCACCCCACTGCACCTACAGCATGCACACCAGATGTCCAAACTAAAAATATCAAGTTCATGGATGTCAAAATGGTAAAAGGCTTAGTTACCATATTGTTCGAAAATATACATTTACCTCACATTTTGTAGAGTGCCCCTTTGCATGCATAACTGAGAGAAATGGCTTCATCTCAGTTAAGTTTTGCATTTCAGGGAAAGCTTGAGCCACCTTTTGCAGATACGGCCAATACCGACACATGAGGTTGCATGACCCATACACAAAAGATATATATTTGAAATATATTTTCAGGATATATTTTGGAATATATGCAAATATTTGAAATTGGCCCAATAAATATATTTCATACTTGTATTTCATATATTTTTGTTATATTTAAGAATATATTTCAATGTATTTTTTTCTGTATGGGTCCCCAAAAGTGTCGAAAATATATGTGGCATATATTTCCAAATACATTGAAATATATTGGGTCATGCAACCAACAACAAACAACAGAACAGATGCAAATCAACATGAAATGGGATTACTTATAGGGAATAGAGAGGGGAACTCTTTTCCACTGTACAGCAGCTCATATGAAAATGTATTTTACAAAATTACCTGTCTGTTAATATAGACGGACTTCAGGATATAAATGTCAAAGATATGTAATAGCCTAGTAAGCAATATTTTTTCAGCAAACAGTATTTGGTTGAACACAATCCTACATGAAATCAACAAAAACAATTACTTACCGAGCTCAACTTCTTGAGGGTTACTTGCAGAGGCAATGGTTGAGGCAACTGGTTGTCCAGATCGGTCTAGAGTAAAGTAAACAGAAAAAATTATTTGATTTACACAATACTTAGTGAAAAATCAAAGGATCTAAAACCTCAAACCATACCTTTCTTTGGTTTGCGCTTCTCATAGACCAAGAATCCTTCTTGGTCTCTTTTTTTCCACCTAAGTTTATGATCAGTCTTCTTTCTTTTTTGTTTTTTAGGTGGTGTTTTGACTGCTTCCTCACTCTGTATTACTCAAACATAAGAGGTAGAACAATGACTCCGAAATATTTACATTTTAAGAAGTAGAACAATAATATGATTCAGAATATAATTTATGGAAGTTGCAAAAAATTCCAATGATTCATTCTTTTCACACATTAGTGAAATACTGCTTGATGCAGAATGCGTGCTACATACTTAATTTTATACAAAATACCTGCATCTCCTCCAAATCAGCCATTATTTCCTCAAGATCACGGTGTAATTCCTCCTCCATATTTTTCTCTGGTGTAGGCTGATCAGGTGACTCTCTCAGTCATTTATTTTTTAACACCTGAGGACCATAAAAAACAAAGTACACATAAAAACAAATGAAAATAAATGGGTAGTGGTTTGCAGAGGGTTTAACGTCCATGGTTAAGGTGGGAAATAACCTTGATGAGGTTTCTTTCCCTACCCAGGCAGTGCTTAAATAAATGTTTTCAATGCTAGGTAATTGGGTGCCTCTGATGCGTTGGTGATGCGAGTGTGTAAGGTCCAAAGCGGAGCAACCGCCTAGCATTAATCAACTCACCTGTCTGCGTTGTACTGCAAGAGGCAGAGAGATAGTGAGATTACAGATGATCTCAATCTGATCATTCAAATCTGTTAAAATGAAGTTTATAATTAATTTATAAAAACAATACATTTATAAGAAAATACAGGGTCAGTGACAATCTGAAAACAAATCAACGCAGCATATTTTAGCAAGGGAACTGTAACCAAATTGCTATATAAACCATAGAAACTCCAGGCAGAGTAGGCTCACAAAGCCAAGAGCAACAATTGTTAGAGCTTGTTGTGCTTGGCTAGTGTTGCTGGGAAAGCGGAAACATCCAACTACATTAAAGCTGCTACATTAAAATGCATGTACAATATTTAAATAAATGTAGTAATACGCACTCATATGCAATTATGGCTATGGCACAAGTTGTTGCTACATGAAAAGACTAACCTCCTGTTCCTTGATAGGCTAAAAAAAAACTTTAATCTTCTTCCTCTTTGATATGACTGGAACCTGCAAGCACATGTAAAATTGTTTTTAATGTAAGGCATTTGGCTACACGGAAATGTAGTTTCTTACTGTAAAAACAAAAAATATTAACACCACGTAGTGCATAAAACAATACACGTTTGTACACGCAGTATTATGGCATCACGTATTTAATTGGTCGACAGTTTCATGGGATCTGTAGTTCTATACGACAGATTAAGCTCATCTACATTTAAAGTAATGCATATCTCGCATTTGTTTGCAAACATGGATGCGCTCATAACTGACGATAGTGTGTATTTGCAAATATTTATCGTTCAGACAGTTCAGGGTTAGCTCACTAACGTTATCCACCAAAAGTTAACTACAAAAAAATACTACAGGATACGTAACGTTAAGTTAATCGAAGGGCATTGCTTTCATCGAGAGTGCTCACATGATTTTAACGTCACATTTACCGTTAGGCTACTGAAAAAATGACCTGGATAAAACCTACTTTGCCGGGGTTCTGAGGATGTATGCGCATGTAACTTTATGAACTTCAGCTAAATCACCCAGGCCTGTCCCGTTTATATACGGTCTATGGGCCTGTCCTACCGACGCCATGAGCACTCACGTGATTCTAACGTTACATTTACCATTACAGCAAACATGATTCAGTAAAACAACACATATCACTAACATTTACCACTAAAATAAAATAGTTTTAGGATAATGGGATATAGGCCTGCCTACCACATACCTCTGCTCTGACTGTCGATCGCAATGTCACATACAGTCCTTCTCTTTAGCGACTCCAGTGGACGTTTGTGTTTCAAAACTGTAGCAATACGTACCGGGTGGTACATATTTGTGGCGCTGCAAAAAAGTGTGCAGAGGTACGTATTTCCCATGAGACCAGGTTGGGCTTTACCTATGCCCTACTCTCTTAAAAGGGCAGACGGCAGAGCCCTTGAATTGGGCACTTTGGAGGGAGCGGGGCACTTGTGTGCCATTATGTTGATGAAGGGAGCAACGAAAGACAACGTAATTTCCTCATTATTTTCACCTGGGATGTTCCCATGACAACGCAACGCGTGTCCATCAGCTGAATAGCTGTTCTTACCAGAAATATAGTATTAATGCTGTTAACATAACTGTTGCAAATAAATATACATTTTATACAACAAAGTTTTTAAAATATGTGTTATATCTTTGTGTGAGTGTCTCAACTTTAAAACTTGCCATCTCATATTTGGACCTATAGCTACATTCTAACATTTCTTATGAAACTTATTTTAACATAACATGACAAAATGTGTTCAATGTAACTGATGTATAGATTAATGTCTTTTCCTCGTTCTTTTTCTCTATCTTTTTTTTTATTTTTTTATTTATTTTAGTCTTCAGCTCATTGTTCTTTTTAGTATTCTTATGACATTGAACATATCGCAAATACATTTTGTATATTGTATACAAAGTTTTATGTCATAAACGTGTCATCTTTGTATGTTTTGCAAAAAAAAAAAATTAATAATAAAAGTAGACAGCTGTAAGCACGTCCTAGCCGTCCGTCCGTCACTTATTGGGTTCCGTTGTGTTCTGTTCTATTTGCAGCGCGTTTCTGTATTTGGTTGTGTTGTGAACTTTTGCAGCGCGTTTCTGTAATTGCAGCGCGTTTCCGTATTTGGTTGTGTTGTGAGTATTGGGACGCACGTGAGTTGTAAAACTGATGAAGATGTTTTCTTTTCGCTGGTGGTTTTTTTTTCTATTTGCATGTGTTTTTTTCTATTTGCATGTGTTTTTTTCTATTTGCATGTGTTTTTTTCTGTTTGCATGCATTTTTTTTCTGTTTGCATGTGTTTTCTTCATTTGCAGCGCGTTGAGCTCTCTCGGCCACCGTAGGTTCAGTAATTAATTAATTTATTCCAATTTAAAGGACTTAACCTGGCAAAACAATAATGAGGAAACGTATGGAGACAGAAAGAAGACATTCTAATGTTAAACCTATTTAAACTAAGTCATATATGCGCTAAAGTTGTTACTGTTCTGGAAACCTGTTTGATTTAACCTCATATTTGGTGTTAATGCATTTATTCTTTTAATATGTTGTAACCTGGAATATTTTCATGTTTTAAATACTGTAGAGATACAATACATTGTATATCTGTGTTAAAGATATGGCTTTTCTTAATGTTCTTAATGTGGGCCTGACTACAACATGACATACAGGCCAAAGAGTCTTTCACATGTTCAGCATGTTAACCCTTAGAGACCAACTGGAACACAATCAATACCTTTTATAGGTTAAAACTACACATAAAAGCAGTTCATACTTTATCTTACTTTCTACTTTATCATACATGTATAATAGCTCATATATTTATCTTAAAATGTTTGATAGGAATTTGTAATCTGAATCACACAATATGGTCATTGACTACTGACTGACATACTGCTTATGTTTATGATCAAATGAAATCTTCTAAGTATTTGATCTATAATATTTTGTTTTCAAATCCAAACATATTTAATAATAGAAACACGTTCACAATATGGTATTAATAATAATAATAATAACAGTTTTTAATATTAGGCTCTCGATCGAGGACAGTGTCAGAGGACTGTCTGAATGTGAACTTCCTCTCTGACCTACTGGCTCTTTAACTTAATTTTCTCTTCACCTTCTATAACTAAAAAACTAGTACAATAAAAATAAAAAAAATCACAGATTACTGACTGAACTTATGAACTTGCTTTCTGGAAAGAACAATTCAACTGAACAATTCTTCAAAGCCTTTAGAATTAAAAGTAAAATAGATAGATAGATAGATAGATAGATAGATAGATAGATAGATAGATAGCACTTTATTGTCCGTGTACACGGAAATTTGTGTTGCAATACAAGCTCCAACAATTACGACACAACAACCTATAAAGAGCTAAAGATTGTTCTCTCTGCATTCTGGGACCCTATAGCGCCTCCCGGAGGGCAGGAGTTGATACTCCCGCTGCAACACATGGGAAGAATCCTGGGAGATTTTGTCAGCCTGTCTGACAGTGTGCAGTACATGGCTTTCAATGAATGCATTCTCCACTGAGTGTCCCACCAATTTGGAACAGATTCCCAGGAGCCGTAGAATCCTGGCCTTCAGATGAGCTGAGAGACCCTTCTCATGCATATAGTAAGACTCTTCTCATGCATGTTCTCTTGCATATTGTCATAACTTAACAAAAAACTAAAAAATAAAACGCCCTGGTCGCCTGCGCTGCCTGATCCGCCCTGGCCTCCCGTCCTGCCGCAGTCTCCAGGCCCTCTGCCGCTCCATGAACTTTTGTACTGGAACCTAATGTTTAAGCACAACTTTACACCACAATATACACCTCTGTGGAACAACAGGTATATTCTGAGTAATAGAACATCCCTGTTTTTAGGAACTTGGATGGAAAAAGAAATATGGGCGTTGACACATTTGATGGATATTTTTGGTAAGTTTTTGAATATAGAGATTTTTGTGTTAAATTCAATTTCCAGTGCCCAATTAGAGAGTACAATAAAGTGTTAAAGGCCATCCCAGCACCCCTGAAAATGATGATTAAACACAGTTTGTAATGTACTCAAACTCTCAATCAGTAATGAGACCACTTTGTATTGAAGGAATTAATTTAAATAGTAAACAGTTTACAAATAAGTTTATTAGAAATGTGTTATCCAAACAGTTTTACTCTGGTCAACTGAAAAGAAAATATGTTCTAAAAGATTTCAATGATGAAGAGGCTAAAAAAACAAGGAAGCGGCATTTATCTTACCCAATCATTCCTAAAGACAAAAGAAGTGACATTTAAAATCTTGAATGACATTTATCCATCTAATTGCTTTTTGCATGAAAGATTCAATTAGGAAAACAATTCATGTGGATTTTGTGAGAAAGAAATTGAGACGGTAGAGCATATTTTCTTTCAATGCGATTTTGTACAAGAATTTTGGATTACATTTCAGAGTTGGTTACAATCTAAAGAGATATCACTTCACCCTTTGAATAGGAGTTCAATTAAAGTTGGAGTGTTTTTGAATGATAAAAGCTTATATTTTTTGATAAACAATCTGATTGTTTTAGGAAAGCACTTCATGCACAGGTGTAAATATTTAAAGATCAAACCCCATTTCAATGGATGGAAGAATGACTTGAAGCTATTTGTTAAATCTCTTCATTGGATGACGGATAGAAATGCCCTAAAACTTCTTTCCGTTTTGGATTTGTTTAGGTTATTGGACTAAGACCCTCACCCCTTTTTATTATTATTTTTTATTTATTTATTTTTTTGTTTGTTCTATGTTCTTTATAAGTGATCTATCAACACAATTACAAATGTATGATTGTTGATTTATGCCTTAATTGTTTGTACTTGAATTCTTTATAACAATAACAAAATAAAATAAAAAAAATTAAAAAACGTGCTCGAGAGGGTATAGGGCCGCATGTCATGACGTCATATCACGTGATCGACAGTACACTTAAAAATAATGAGTGAACCAGCGGTGTTCAGAAATGCTGAGGCACACACACATAAAAATACATATTTGTTCATAGACATTAATAGTTTAAAGGTGGATTAACTCAGCAAGAGATTTTAACTGTAGTGACCTCGGTCTTAATAAGATAGTAGTAGCCTACTGTTCGGGCTTACAGTACTGTATTTTTTCAGTAATTGTTGCAAATGCAGTTGATCGAGAATCCCTCAAACTACTTACAGTACGTGACTGTCATCACTACATTAACCGTCTTTTTATTTTACTTTGCATTATCACACAATGGCAAATATGATGACTGCAGTTTCTGCATGTTATTACAAATTGACAAAATAATCATGTTAAAATCAGTCATACGATCATGTGATAAAAAGTAAAAGGGTTAAAAATTATGACGAGATTATCTAACCATCGATAAAGACAAACAGAATGAAATGTATGAATGTACAGTATGAAACCTGAACATTATTAGGAGCTGATCGTATACTGGCTCTCAGTGAATCTCAAGCCTCATGTATAAAAGTGTTATAGAAACACGCTTAAGAGGATTAATATTGTTTAATTATTCCCTAAACAAACTCTGATTAGCATCTCATTTAATTAAAATGGATACTAATTTGATCCAAATGTTCATCATAAGTTTTTGTATGCCTAAGGGGATGTGTAATGAAAGATAAGCAAATGTATATCTGACACATTTAAAAACCTGTTATACTGAAAATACCGGCTAAACTCCAAGTTGCTCTAAAACTAGCCGAAACCAGATCATGTAAACTGAAGTGTTGAGGTCAACTGTACACAACATAATTAAGCTTTTCAATACACACAGAAATTACCATGCAGCTTCTAAAGGTGTAGAAATATGACATTATGTTAGTTATTGTTAATATTAACATTATTAGTTTTACATTAAATATCGGGTATATTAGGGCAAACAAGTCACTTTTATAGAGGTTGTTTTAGTGTTTAAGATGTTTTTCATTACAAATACCATAGTTTATTATTAGTATTGTTGTTGTTGCTATAGAAACCATAAAACCATGGTAATGCGGAGCTTGGTTTTTAGCTGTGTCTTGAACTTACATGTAAACTCTGTATTCTATGCAGTAACTATGGCAACTTTTCATTGGGAAACTACAAAGGAGAATTAAGAGCTTTATAGCCTGGATGAATTAAGGACAAAGCTATGACGTTTTCTTCTGTGTAGATATGTTCAGTTCTAATAAACTTTAACTTTAAAATATTATTGAACATATTTACATATTTTATATATATACACAAAAGTATTTATTTTTATTTGTTCAGTAATTAATTAATTTATTCCAATTTAAAGGACTTAACCTGGCAAAACAATAATGAGGAAACGTATGGAGACAGAAAGAAGACATTCTAATGTTAAACCTATTTAAACTAAGTCATATATGCGCTAAAGTTGTTGCTGTTCTGGAAACCTGTTTGATTTAACCTCATATTTGGTGTTAATGCATTTATTCTTTTAATATGTTGTAACCTGGAATATTTTCATGTTTTAAATACTGTAGAGATACAATACATTGTATATCTGTGTTAAAGATATGGCTTTTCTTAATGTTCTTAATGTGGGGCTGACTACAACATGACATGCAGGCCAAAGAGTCTTTCACATGTTCAGCATGTTAACCCTTAGAGACCAACTGGAACACAATCAGTACATTTTATAGGATAAAACTACACATAGAAGCAGTTCATACTTTATCTTACTTTCTACTTTATCATACATGTATAATAGCTCATATATTTATCTTAAAATGTTTGATAGGAATTTGTAATCTGAATCACACAATATGGTCATTGACTATTGACTGACATACTGCTTATGTTTATGATCAAATGAAATCTTCTAAGTATTTGATCTATAATATTTTGTTTTCAAATCCAAACATATTTAATAATAGAAACACGTTCACAATATGGTATTAATAATAATAATAATAACAGTTTTTAATATTAGGCTCTCAATCGAGGACAGTGTCAGAGGTCTGCCTGAATGTGAACTTCCTCTCTGACCTACTGGCTCTTTAACTTAATTTTCTCTTCACCTTCTATAACTAAAAAACTACAATAAAAAAAAAAAAAATTCACAGATCACTGACTGAACTTATGAACTTGCTTTCTGGAAAGAACAATTCAACTGAACAATTCGGTAACACTTTAGAATACTGTATCTTACTTACTGCATAACTAATAAGTAATTATTGAAGAACTAATAGGTAATTATTCATTAACTACTTCTTCACTACTGTTAACTACTAAGGAAGATGTGTTAACTAATCAGTATGTAATATATTTTTATGATTGTGTTAAGTAACAGTTAGTTAATCAATAAATAATGAATTCTGTCATAACTCTTGAAGAACTACTACTAATTATCTACTAATTAAGGTTCAAGAAAAATAACTAAGAAGTAACTACTAATGAACAGTCATACAAAACTAACCTCAGATTAGTTTTTATATTTTATATACAGTACTGTGTGTGTCTGTTTTCCTCAGCATAGAATGCCATTGAGTAAATTCATGTTTGAGGCAATGACTGAGGGAAACTGAAAATATAGGGAACTTATTAGTAATTCATAAATAATTATCAAATAATTCTGCAGGAATTACTTAGAACCCGGAACAGTATTCTAAAGTGAGAATATAGGGAACTCATTAGTAATTAATAAATAATTATCAAATAATTATCCAGGAATTAGGCTACTTATAACCTGAAACAGTATTCTAAAGTGAACATATAAGGAAATTAATTGGTAATTAACAAATAATTATTAGATAATTCTTCAGGAATTACTTGGAACCTGGAACAGTATTCTAAAGTGAGAATATAGGGAACTCATTAGTAATTAATACAGAATTACCACATACTTCTGACTCAAATCAAACTTACTGTAAAAAACACATTATTAACGGTATTATCTAAACCTTTGTAAAATAGATAAGTTATCATACATTATGATACATTTTGCTAATTAAATAAAATGTTTGCTTATTTGCAGATCAATATATAGCCTAGGAAATGTCTGCACTTATCTTTCTTATTAGTGCTGAAGAATGACTAAAACTGGCTAGAAAATAAAATAAACATTGATCAGTGCTTTTTACTTTTCAAGTAATTACCTTATACATTTACTAAGGTAATTTTGAAAATGAATAGGCCAATAGTTTATCATTTTACTGAAGTAATATTTTATTGGGTTATCTGTACTTTTACTCAAGTACTTGATTTGTGTACTTCATCCACCACTCCACTGCTAAAATAAAATGGTTTATTGTAGTAACCACTGTGTATGACTGTTCATTAGTAGTTACTTCTTAGTTATTTTTCTTGCACATTAATTAATAGATAATTAATAATAGTTCTTCAAGAGTTATGACATAATTCATTAGTTATTGATTAACTAACTGAAACTTAACACAATCATACAATTCTATTACATACTAATTAGTTAACACATCTTCTTTAGTAGTTAACAGTAGTGACTTAAGTGTTAATAAATAATTATCTATTAGTTCCTCAATAATTCCTTATTAGTTATGCAGTAAGTAAGATACAGTATTCTAAAGTGTTACCAACAATTCTTCAAAGCCTTTAGAATTAAAAGTAATAGATAGATAGATAGATAGATAGATAGATAGATAGATAGATAGATAGATAGATAGATAGATAGATAGATAGATAGATAGATAGATAGATAGCACTTTATTGTCCGTGTACACGGAAATTTGTGTTGCAATACAAGCTCCAACAATTACGACACAACAACCTATAAAGAGCTAAAGATTTTGTCAGCCTGTCTGACAGTGTGCAGTTCATGGCTTTCAATGAATGCATTCTCCACTGAGTGTCCCACCAATTTGGAACAGATTCCCAGGAGCCGTAGAATCCTGGCCTTCAGATGAGCTGAGAGACCCTTCTCATGCATATAGTAAGACTCTTCTCATGCATGTTCTCTTGCATATTGTCATAACTTAACAATAAACTAAAAAATAAAACAATTGCAAAGATAGCAGTAAAAAGATAGCACTATGATCATTAAACATTCTCATACTTTTACTGAAAGAAAAAATATTACAAAATTTAAAATTACAAAGGCCAACCATATATATATTTTTTTTTTTCCATTTTTTTACCTTTTGATTCATTAAGACTATTTTCATACATGCCTTATAATAATTGCCTGAATAAAATATTAAACAACTTTTTTAAAGAAAATAAATGAGAATTACTCTCTAAAATCAAGGACCACAATGGAAATAAATGAATGCAACTTTATTGTGTTATCCTTGACCAATAATGCATAACGCAGTTGTATTGCTACTTTTTATGTCAAATAAACTCAAACAAAGAATATTTTGTTGCAGGAATGTCTGAACATGCAATATATCAAAGGAAAGAACATACCTTCTGCTTTAAAAAGAAGACGAAAAAAAAAAGCATTTTAAACAAAAAGCTGAGAAAATCACATTTTTGTCAAAGACAAAATCTGGATCGGAATCAAAGCGTAGTTGGAGTAGATCGAGTCCATCAACACTCCCAAAGCTTCACAGTCCTCTATCTCGTCCTGGGTCGACATTTCATTCAGTAACATTAGACAGCTTTGATCTATGTATTAATATAGTAACAATTAATGCAAATTATTAAACAATAACTCTATTATGCTACATCAAATAACAGTTATGAAATAAAGAAACATTTAGAAACCCAAAACCAGTGTGGCCAATTAAAATGGCATTAAACAATATGCATGTAAAATGTCGTGATACTAAACTAAAAGTGTGTCAGGACACTCATCAGAGGAACAAGTATCAGCATCAGAGAACCACACAGACAAGAAGCCTCAGATACCTTCACTTGTTCTGGGACCCACTTATCTGTGAACAGGGGATATAATGCAATGCAGTGAAATGTAATGTATTCACAATAGAAACCAACATAAACCTTTATTTACAAATGATTAAAGGGTTGGTTCAGGATTTTGGACATCGGACCTCATTTCCAAGTTAGCCTGGGTGTTATTTATCAGTGGAGACAGTTTTCAAAAAAATTTATCCAGTCCTTCCAGTTGCACAGTTCGCCGGTGCTAGGCTAGCGCGAGTCAACGGTATCTGCTAGCCTGCCATTAAAAACAGTTTTACCCACACCACAGTACACCAAAAGCAAATAAATTATAAAGCCAGGCTATCGATGTAAATGTCTGTTGAGAGAATAATGTACCCTTTCATCGCATTGCAATAGTTATACTTTGTTCCCTATATTTATTAGCACAGTCTACAGCAGCGGCAGAGTGACATTAAGTTACTTAGGCAACCGAGAGAGCCGGTCCACATGACTATCACGCAAGTGAATTTACCTGCCGCTGACACTCATCACTACAGAAGCAGAATATATTTCACGAAGAAATCAACAAGACATAGGACTATGGCCACGTTTGAAAGCCATGCCAATGATTCGGACTTTGGAGACGATGAAGACGAGGAATGTGTGTTATTCAACGAACCGTACATGTATGAGCCGGAATACACAGACGAAGAACTAATCGAGATGGATGCTAAAAGGGCAGAAAGAGAAAGAATGTCTGTAGAGACAACAGCAGCTGGAGATGCCGTAGAATCGAATGTTTCAATATCGTTGTTCAAGGTTACTAACTTACTAACTAGCTAGACTTCCCGACTGTAGTGCGCTTCTGTTCTGTGTTTACTTTTCGCCGCAGTACTACTAACCAGAGCAAAGTAAAATTCCGCCGCTGCTGAGTAACTAGTTCCTGTAAATTCAATTCAATTCAATTCAATTCAATTCAAATTTATTTGTATAGCGCTTTTCACAAAACATTGTTTCAAAGCAGCTTTACAGAAAGTGCATTTCAGAAATGTACATAGAATAAAAATACAGTTAGTTAATCATGTATACATTTCGTATCGCATAACATATCGCCAGCGTTGAGTCGTCTCTTCACGGGCGTCGAGTCGTCTCTTCACGGGTGTTGGGGCATCTGAGGTTTCCATGAGAGGCTGGATACAAACTGGAGCTGACGAACTCTATTTACCGATATTTACCGATAACAACAGAAAAGCAGATGGGAAATAATTAGCATAGCTGATGTTCATAATATTAATGCATTTGATCCGATTTAACTGTAGTATAAAAGGTAAGTATTATGTGAATGCTTGGCTAAAGAGATGCGTCTTTAATCTAGTTTTAAACTGGGACAGCGAATCTGAGCCTCGAACAATATCAGGAAGGCCATTCCAGAGTTTAGGAGCTAAATGTGAAAACGCCCTCCCTCCTTTAGTGGACTTAGATATCCTAGGAATGACCAGAAGCCTCGAATTTAGGGATCTTAAAGAGCGCGATGGATTGTAGGGCGATAGAAGTTCCGTTAAATACCCAGGAGCTAAACCATTTAGGGCTTTATAGGTCAGTAGTAATACTTTGAAATTGATACGGAACTTAATAGGTAACCAGTGTAGTGATGATAGAATTGGTGTTATATGATCATATTTTCTTGACCTAGTAAGAACTCTAGCAGCTGCATTTTGGACTAACTGTAGCTTGTTTATTGAGGATGCAGGACAACCAGCTAATAAAGCATTACAGTAATCTAGTCTCGAGGTCATGAATGCATGAACTAACTTTTCTGCATCAGAAACAGATAGCATGTTGTGTAGCTTAGCAATGTTTCTAAGGTGGAAAAAGGCTGTTCTTGTAACATATGAAATATGATTTTCGAAAGACAAGTTGCAGTCTAGTATAACACCCAGGTCTTTTACTGTAGTGGATAAAGTAACAGGAAATCCTTCTAAATTAAAGTTGTATTGTAAGAGGTTTTGTGGGCAGTTTTTTGGACCAATAAGTAATACCTCCGTTTTATCTGAATTTAATAGCAGAAAATTACACGTCATCCAGTATTTTATATCTTTAACGCACTCTGTCAATTTAGATAATTTAGCGTTTTCATCTGGTCGCGATGAAATATATAATTGAGTGTCATCAGCATAACAGTGGAAATTAATTCCATGTTTTCTTATAATATTACCAAGTGGCAGCATATATATTGAGAATAGCAGAGGGCCTAACACAGATCATTGCGGCACTCCATAGTTTACTGACGTTATCTTCGATTTTTCCCCATTTAAACAGACAAAATGGTAGCGGTCTGATAAGTACGATCTAAACCAGCTTAATGCCTGTCCCTGAACACCAGTGTAATTTTGTAGTCGATCTAAGAGTATTTTGTGATCTATAGTGTCGAACGCAGCGCTAAGATCGAGTAAAACTACACTCTAAAAAATGCTGGGTTATTTTTTAAACCCAAATGCTGGGTTGAGCATTTTGACTATGTTGCTGGGTTATTTTCTCCGTAATCAGCTGACAATGACCCAGCATTTGGGTTTGTTTTGGAAATTTTGACCCAGCTCCTCCTCGCGAGTCGCGCGCTTTTGTCCACACTGTTCAAATCACTACGTCAACAGGAGGACGAGAGGTTCAAGCAGGAGCGAGCGTAAAGGTGAGCAACCCTGTTTTATTACAACTTTCCTAATGTTAAGTAACGTTAGTCAAAGAAGTCCGAAAGTCAACAAGAAGTTATGTTGAAATAAAATATGAATTATTGACGACGTCGACGTCTGTCGAACTAGCGACCGTTAACGTATGCTAACGTAAACGTTACGTTACACATAACATTCATTATTTTTACACGGTCTGTAATCAATTATTCCACTTAAAACACGGTCACAATGTCTAAGTACAGTTGTTGGTGTCTGTTTTATCTCCAGAAATGTTGCGGGTTACTTGATTCGGCGGATGGATGCAGTGTAACGTCACTGGCTAGTGGCTGGATATGCTAAAGAAGCTGTAAGTCTAACGTTACCTATTATTTAACTGTGTTTGTTAGTCATTTTCGAAAGGTAGCTTTACATAAAATATTGAATTATGCTGCAGTATGTTCTCTGTGTTTGGGTGTGTGCGCCTTAGTTCAATTTGGCTAAGCATTTCTGCAGAAAACAGTGTCATCGTCCAGCTCAGTACAATTCTTATCAAAAACTGTCATTGTTCATTTGAAGTCAGTTCAGTGTTGCTTCAGTTACGTTCAGAAACTATGTAAAGATAATCAAAGTAGTTACTGAAGTACAATTTGGTCTTAAACCGGCTCTGAAAAAAAGAGTCCACAAAATATCCACAAAATTAACATTTCTTCTGTTTACAGTCTTGTGAATTAACAATAGTTAATTAAGCTGTTAAAAATTATTTAGTCTATTTATTTTTTTTATTTTTTTAATTAAGTAATGATTCATTAAAATTATTTATATATATATATATATTAAATTAACTGGAGCCAGCATAAAAATTAATTTTAAAAACATTGTATAAGACATGCTAAATTTGTAAAGATATTACTAATCAGATGTTTCCTTCTTTTCTTTTACAGCAATGGACATTTTTGTTCAACAAATCTCCTCAACTGGAGTCTTGAGTGCCTCATTGAAAAATTGCTGGTAAATATGTGATGAACAATTTTGCTTTTCAAATTCTCTTTCTTTGTATGTAATCTTTTTTTCACAGTTGCATCCAGTGCCAACCCTAACCCTTAAAGGGATAGTTCGCCCAAAAATGATATTTAACCCATGATTTACTCACCCTCAAGCCGTTTGAGATCCATATGTCAATCTTTTTTCAGACGAACACATTTTCAGTTATTTTAGAAAATGTCTTCGATCTTTCAGTGGTTATAATGTCAAGCAATGGGGTCCACCTCCTTCAAGTCCCAAAATGTGCATGCATCCTTCACAAAAGTAATCCATCCGGCTCCAGGGGGATAAACGAAGGCCTTCTGAGGGTAATCCGTGCGGTTTTGTCGTAAAAATATACATATTTAAAACTTTATAAACGAAAATAACTGGCTTCCGGTAGCGGTCGACGCACGTTCATGGAGATGGATGCTGGCGTATGACATAGGACGTAGCGTAGAAAGCGTCGTGACGTAGAACGAACGTAGAGTTTTGTTTTGCTCTGCTCTCTGGCTGCGCTGTCACGTTCGTTCTACGTCACGACGCTTTCTACGCTACGTCCTACGGATTACTTTTGTGAAGGATGCATGCACATTTTGGGACTTGAAGGAGGTGGACCCCATTGCTTCACATTATAACCACTGAAAGATCCAAGACATTTTCTAAAATAACTGAAAATGTGTTAGTCTGAAAAAAGATTGACATATGCATCTCGAACGGCTTGAGGGTGAGTAAATCATGGGTTAAATATCATTTTTGGGCGAACTATCCCTTTAACAAAGTTTGCTACACCATTCACAATAAGCTCAAAAACATGAATGGCCAATTTACTTGTCCAAGTACAAGCACATGACAAGACAATTTAAATCAGTTATATTGTAGGGCTGGCATAGGGTACCACTTCTGTGCCTAGTCGTTGTCAGTGTAATTTCATAGATAGCCGTGCTTGTTTGCCCCTTTCTTGGTTTAAGGCAGTGGTTCTCAAATGTCCTGGGACCCCCATCATTTAGGATGTCTCACCCAATTTAAATTTTGCAGTCTGTACTAATGAGCTGAATCAGGTGTGTTAAATGAGGGAGAGATACAAAATGTGCAGTGGTATGGGGTCCCCAGAACGGGTTTGAGAAGCACTGCTTTAAGGGATAGTTCACCTTAAAAGGAAAATTCTGTCGTCATTTACTCACCCTCATGGTATTACAAACCTGAATGATTTTCTTCTCCTGAACACAAAAGAAAAAATGTTGGTAACAAAACAGTTAACAATAGCCATTGACTTTTATAGTACTTTTTTCCTATTATCGAAGTCATTGGATACCGTCAACTATCTTGTTACTGACATTCTTTAAAAAATCTTTTTGTGTTCAGCAGAAGAAAGAAACTTGAAAAAAAGTTCCAAAAAAAGGTTTGGAACAACGTGAGGGTGAGTAAATGAGGTGAGTAAATTTGACATGAGGGTGAGTAAATTTGCATTTTAAGGTGAACTATATAATAACACTAAATGTTTTCAGATTACCAGAGTACATATTTAACTGTTATATATTTAAGCTAATTTCACTCATTCTAAGTTGACCTTAGTTAGAAATGCACTTTTCTTAATTTAAAAGCTGATGAACGAACAAGTTCTAATTTGCCATTTTTCTATTCTTAGATTCCAAAGGCATACTAGCACTTACAATCCTGCCTGTCATTCTTCCCCCGCCTGTGTACAAGATTGGCCACAAAACCTTTCGGCCAACTATTCAAGAGACAAGAACCTCATTCATTGATGTACAACCGGTAAGTAAAACAACTGGGGACAAAAAGGGCAGGCTCATTTCTTTACACCTGTTTGTAGGGCTGCACGATAAATCGTTTTATTGCTGCTTGAATCTAACATGCATTTAATTTTCTCACAACTCTTTAAAGGATTAGTTCACCCCAAAATGAAAATTTCCTAATAATTTACTCACCCCAATGTCTTCCAAGATATCCATGTCTTTCTTTCTTCAGTGGAAGAGAAATTAAGTTTTTTGAGGAAAACATTTCAGGATTATTCTACACAGAATGGACTTTAATGACAACCAACTATCCCAATGTTCAAAGAAGGTTCAAATGTCCATCTCAATGCAGCTTCAGAGTCTCTACACAATCCCAGTCGAGAAATAAGGGTCTTATCTAGCGAAACCATCAGCCATTTGTGGTTTAATAGTATATAAATGTTTTTTTTGTTTTTTGCTTTTAAATGACCGATCGTTTCGCTAGATAATACCCTTATTTCTCAACTGGGATTGTGTAGAGACTCTGAAGCTGCATTGAGATGGACATTTGAACCTTCTTTGAACATTGGGATAGTTGGTTGCCATTTAAGTCCATTCTGTGTAGAATAATCCTGAAATGTTTTCCTCAAAAAAACTTAATTTCTTTTCGACTGAAGAAAGAAAGACATGGATATCCTGGATGGCACTGGGGTGAGTAAATGATTAGGAAATTTATATTTTGGGGTGAACTAATTCTTTAAGTTAATTTAAGATGGTATTTAACTAATTTAAGACTGCTCTTATGAAAACCTAAGACACACTTTTAAATAATTATCTGTGTCTGATATTGTCTTTCCTTCATTTAGTCTGGAACCAACATGGTGCTTTACCTGGAAAGGCAGAGAGAAGCAAAACCCTTCCCCTTTGTCTTGGAGCTTGGAATGGCTGGACAGTTTTTTGGTGAATGGGGAAACTCTGGAACAGTTGACTCCGTTTTTTTTTTTTTTTATCATTTTGTGAAGATAATTTTTAGCTAGGCTATTTTACAGTTTATAGGTATAGAGTTTCATGTTTTTATTTTGCTACACAGGACTAAATGATTGCTTATTTAAAATGAATTGCGATGTATGTACTTACTGTTTATACGCAGAGATGTGCCTCTCATTTTTGCTGCACAGGACTAAATGATTGCTTATTTAAGTGAATTACAATGTATGTACTTACGTGTTTTTTATTGTATTCTTTGTGAATATAATCTTAAGCTGTTGGCTATTTTACAGTTTATAAGTGAAGAGTTTTGAATTTTGAGAATCTTACCATTTTATGATATTTTAACATACCAACATTTTAGCACAAATGATTTTTGTGGGCCTCTGTTTATGTTGCAGATGTCTGTTTTTTTTAACATGAATGTATTTTTGATTATATTCATTTCCTGGAATAAACACTTTAATTGAATCAATAAACAGTGTTATTATTGTTATTACAGTTTTTCTCGATTGCTTAAACACTATAACCAGGCTTTTGAACTAAAATTTCAAAACCATAATGCCATTTTTCAAAAAGCACACCCATTTCACTAAACTATAAACACTATTCCCTGTTTTGACACATGAGTCAAATTTGTTGAACTGTCACTGCAAAACTCTACACACAAATCCCTTCATTTCTCATTGCCTAGACCATGTTGTCATATAGAAAGCACTAGCATTCAAAATTGTTCACTCAATCAGCACAGCTTCAGCTCAGTTAGCACACAATTATCCAGGTGGAAACACTAAGAGTCAAAATTTAACACACATCAATCAGAACCTTCAATAGATATATAAAAGGGCCCAAATCAGATTATTGAGTTTTGGAACAATGGATCCAGAAAGACATGAAGGAAGAGGGATAAGAATGAGGAGGAGGAAGGGCAAGGGCAAGCAGACAAGTAGTCTCAGATGAAATTCAAGCCCCATAGTTGCCCATGTGTTATTCAATGGTATGACTATGAGGGAGGCTGGGCTACGAGTAAGGCCAAATTTGAGTCGCTTTACCGTCGCCTCGAGAGCCTTCAGGGAGGTGTGGTGGCAAACAAAATTACTGAATAAGAGACAAACATTTCCAATAGTCTTTGATGAGGTTTATTTTCTTGCAAGAAAAGGCCAGCAGTCGTACAGTCAGACAGTGTGGCTGCAGAGTGTGACAGTGAAGGGAGGGCATCCTTTCTCCTTTATAGTCTTGACTCCAAGAATGTTAACTTTCTAGGCAAATGATGGTATTTCAACCATATGTGGAACATTCTTAGACGTGTCCATCATATTGTATCCTTGAGTGGAGGCCCTCCTGTCACAACCAACACTCTTTACCATTCCAATACAATTCGAATTCCATATTAGAATATGGTTTGTGTGTGCTCTTTTACTGTCATATGTTGGTCACACACATCTTACTGTAAGTAAATATTAAAAAAAAATTAGAGGAGAGAGTAAAAAAAAAAAAAAAAAAAGAGTAAAACAGGGAAAAAAAAAATATTTGTGTGTGTGTTTTCTGTGTATGAATAAAAATGTGCCAATGTATCCATTGGTTGTGTCTTTTGTGTTCATCGTGTGAAAAGGTTTGTGAGGGGGAACCACAAGCAACATAACTGGCCAGTTTTGGAAATGTTGTTTTGAATTTATTGCACCAGTGTCTTAGACTATGTTGTAGTGTGTGTGATTTTGAGGGCTTGTGTGTTCTGTCTGAGGTCAAAGTTTGGTTTTTCAGCAAGAGTGAATGGTTTTGAGTGTAGAGCTTCATTTTGACCTGAAAATAGTATGTTTGGGGAATTGGGTGAGACGTTATGGATTTGTGTTTATAGTTTTGAGAATACGAGGCATAGTTTCAAGAAATGTGTTTAAGCAATCGAGAAAAACTGTAATATCTTTTTATTCGTTTTTTTTATTATTATTATCTAAAATGAATAACCTGTAGCATGGGGGTTGTTTGACTGATTAAAAACAACCCAGCAGATGGGTTAATGTATAAAAACCCAGCCTGCTGGGTCAAAATAACCCAGCATGTGTTCTGTCCAATATTTACCCAGCGCTGGGTTGCCAAATAACCCAAATTGGGTTGTTTTTAACCCAGCATTTTTTAGAGTGTAGTACTGAGGTACAGCCTTGGTCAGAAGCTAGAAGTAAATCATTTGTAATTTTAACGAGCGCAGTTTCTGTGCTATGATGCGGCCTGAATCCTGAGTGAAATTTTTCATAGATATCATTTTCTTGCAAGAAAGAGCACAATTGAGCGGACACGACTTTTTCTAGTATTTTAGACATAAATGGAAGATTTGAAATGGGTATTAATTACACTACAACTACACTACAGGTAACACTTCTTTCAGTAGTTTAGTGGGTATTGGATCTAATAAACATGTTGTTGGTTTAGATGCAATGATAAGTTTATTTAGCTCTTCCTGTCCTATAATTATAAAGCAGTGTAGTTGATCTTGAGGGGCGATAATTGAGGCTGAATCATAAGACACCGTTAAAGATTGTACATTTATAATTGTGTTTCTGATGCTTTCTATTTTCTCGGTGAAGAAGTTCATGAAATCATTACTACTAAACTGTAACGGAATATTTTGCTCAGGTGATGTCTGTTTATTTGTTAGTCTAGCCACGGTGTTAAATAAAAACCTTGGATTATTTTGGTTATTTTCTATTAGTTTGCGGAGATGCTCAGCCCTGGCTGCTTTTAGGGCCTTTTTATAATGTGACATACTGTCTTTCCACGCGATTCTAAACACCTCTAAATTAGTTTGTTTCCATTTACGCTCTAAAGTACGGGTTTCTCTCTTGACAACATGCGTAGCACTGTAGTACCATGGTGCTTTAGTTTTCTCTCTAACCTTTAATGTCTAATGTACTAGAGAAAATGGTGCTCATAGTGCTAGTCATTTCCTCTAGTTCATCTGTTTGTTTGGGTTCATTGAGCAGCTGAGATAGATCAGGTAAGCTATTTGAGAATCTATCTATAGTGGTTGGAAGGATTGTTCTGCCTGGTCGATAATGTGGCGCAACATGATAAATTTCAGCAGTACGTACGTAGTATACAAGTTACCATGTAATGGTCAGTGACATCATCACTTTGCGGTATAATATCTATATTGGTTGGATTGGTTCCATGTGATAAAATTAAATCTAGTGTATGATTAAGACGATGAGTGGGACCAGTGACGTTTTGCTTGACCCCAAAGGAGCTTAATAAATCTGTAAACGCAGCCCCTAACGCATCATTTGTGTTATCTACATGTATATTAAAATCTCCAACAATTAATGCTTTATCGACATTGACCAATAGATCTGAGGGAAAGTCTGCAAACTCTTTTAGGAAATCAGCATAGGGCCCTGGAGGTCTATATACAGTAGCCAAGGCTAGAGATAATAGGGATTTATTTCTTACATCTAAGAGCGTAACATTTAGCACAAGTACTTAAAATGAATTAAACCTGTGACCTGTTTTCTGAATAACATTAAGAATATTTCTATAGATTGTTGCACGACCAATCAGACGGGGCTCATGCTTATAACAGTATCCTGGTGGAGTAGACTCATTAAGACCGAAATAATAATTTGGTTTAAGCCAGGTTTCAGTAAGGCAAAGTACATCGAAACTATTATCTGTGACCATTTCATTTACAATAACCGCCTTAGGTGTGAGCGATCTAATGTTTAGAAGACCTAGCTTTAGAAATTGTTTTTGTTCACTAATATTGAGTTTTTCTGGTTTAATCACAATTTGATTTTTTTCTAGATCCTACAGTAGATTTAACGTTTGACCTCACTAAACGAGGAATAGACACAGTTTCTATATAATGTTCTACATTAGTACTTATATCAATTAAGATGGGACAGCAAAGACTGTGATTTGGACTTTGACTTACTAGTCATATGGTGTGCAGCGTCTTGGAGATGTTGTCCGACAGAAGAGCCGCTCCGATTCTGTTGGGGTGAAGGCCATCAGCACGGAAGAGCCTAGGTCGCTCCCAGAACAGATTCCAATTATTTACAAAGAGCAGTTTCTGTTCATTACACCATGTCATTAGCCATTAATTTAGAGCAAATAGTCTACTGAACCTTTCATGTCCTAGTCGGTACGTGGGAAGCGGTCCAGACACTATGATCGTTGTTTCAGGCAATGTGCTGCGTACCATCTCGATCAGGCTCCTGTAGTCCTTCTTCAGAACCTCCGACTGCCGCAGCCTGATGCCGTTCGTTCCCGCGTGCAGCACGACAGCTCCGACGCGCTCGTCACCATTCAGGATCCCGGGAACCTGCGCAGCTACATCGAGAACACGAGCACCAGGAAAGCAGTGAGTGCGCACCTTACCTTTACCTGAGGTAGCATGGACATGCCGGACGATGGAACTGCCGATGAACACAGCGTCGCGTTCCGTCTCGTGAAGAGGGGAGAAGCGGTTCCGGGTGTAGATCTCGAAGACCGGGAGGGGCGGAGAGGTCCTTGCTCTGGTCCTGGCTCGCGTCTTCCGCTGTGGAATCACCCAGGGTCCATGGTGTTGTGTCGGTGCCGGAGTGAATGAAACCAGGGATGATCGCGTCCTGGGTTCTCGGGTCCTGTGCAGAGAAACACACGGAGTAGACAAGGTCGGAGTCAAAAGGTTACTAACCACTGACTTGTGAGCATCGGCGTGTGATGTTTCAAGCGCTGATCGCCGATCTCTCAGCACGGCTTTCCTCTCTAGTAGTTCAGTGATCTGCTTTTCTACGGACTCAATCTCCAACTGCAACGAGTGCAGCTCAAACGTGTCCTCACCTGCACTCAAAGGTAACGTTAGGCACACATCCGATATATTCGCCATTATAGCAGATGTGCTATAATGCCGAATTATAGCTTTAAGTGATAATAGGCGAGGCCATGCGTGCAATGCTAGCGGGTTAAGGCTAGTAGCGGAAGTTCGGCAAGTTGGATATAAGTAGCGATATCAAAGCAAACCGATTGTTTTTTATAGAGAATAGTATCGGAAATATGTTCACATGCTGTAAAAATAGAAAATGTTCGCTTGTAAATGAGTGTAAGCAAGAAAATCAAGGATTATGAATCAATTCGACGGAGCTCCAAACACAAACAACACGCTCAGTCGCGACGCATGCGCAGAATAATTGTTTTCTGTCCTGCCAATGTATGCCAATCAAATGTAATGTGATCATTGAGATGCAAGAGTAGTTTGATTTCTAAATTTATTCTCTCAACAGACATTTACATCGACGAGTCTGGCGTTAAAATTTATTTGCTTTAGGTGTACTGTGGAGTGGGTAAAACTGTTTTTAATAGCAGGCTTGAGTCGTTGAGTCGCGCTAGCCTAGCACCGGTGAACTATGCAACTGGAAGGACTGGATGAAAAATGTTGAAAACTGTCTCCACTGATAAATAACACCCAGGCTAACTTGGAAATGAGGTCCAATGTCCAAAATCCTGAACCACCCCTTTAAGATAAATGAAATGTTCACCTGTGTTCCCTGCAGACAAAACCAGAGGACCCATGGATATATAGGGGTCCTTGTTTGTAGCCCTACACAGTCATCCGCTCCACTCTCATACTCATACCCATCTCACAATAAACACCTTCCATCAAGGTAGATGCCCAGTGGCGGCGGTGACCCCCTGCCTTAGGTTGCCCCCTGTTTGGCCAAAGAGGATCTTACCCGTCATTGAGAAATCACCTTGTGTACACTGGTAACCGCTTTTTCCTGCTGTTTTCTTAAACAGAATCAGGTGTTTTCTAGAGCTTAGGAAAGGTGCATTCAAGAGACACCATCCATTAAGTTGCCTAACAGTGTTAAAACATGCAGACAGGTTAATAACAGCAGTATTTAATCACTAAAATCATTAGACATATTCAGAGCAGCAATATATAAGATGAGACAAAAAGGTTACTGGTCATAGAATAAATTAGTCAAATATGTCATCATTCATCATTTAAGATTTGTATTATTATTTTAAAGCCCTCTTTAAAGTCATTCAGTTTTACTTTTAAAAACATTTAACTACAAATGATCCCCTGAATGGCAATCATTTCTTTAACATCTCTCTATGATTTTCGAGAGAGAGAGAGAGAGAGAGAGAGAGAGAGAGAGAGAGAGAGAGAGAGAGAGAGAGAGAGAGACTCTTGGGCATTCAGGACTGGCAACTGCATTTTCATAAACTTGTAAAATAGTTTCAGTCTTCTACTATCTTTTACCTCTAACCCAGCTTAAGACTTTGCCAGAAATTAAAGATCTTTGTTTATATTTGTCTTTTGGCCACACATCAGGGAATTTAGAAATTAAAAATTTCCACTCGGGTTGAGTCTCTGTTATACTGACAATTTCCTTTTTTTTTTTCTTTTTTTTTTCATTTAAAGTTTTTCTCGATTGCTTAAAACACATTTCTTGAAACTATGCCTCGTATTCTCAAAACAGTAAACACAAATCCATAACGTCTCACCCAATTCCCCAAACATCCTATTCAGGATCAAAATTAAGCTCTACACTCAAAACCATTCACTCTTGCTGAAAACCAAACTTTCCCCTCAGACATCACACACAAGCCGTCACAAACACACACACTACAACATAGTCTTACACCCTGGTGCAACAAAATTCAAAACAACATTTCCAGTTATATTGGAAATATATTGTATATTTTAGTTATGTTTACTGCAGATGCAGTTGCTGGTGGAGACTGCACACAAACTGGCAACAAGTGGGCTCCAATCTGTAGCCATCCAAGGGCAAAGGTGGGCGTGGAGGAGCTCCAGTGTGGAGTAACATGATGCGCTGACTGGCACTGGCTTCTGGTAAGATATCAGTCTGCCCTCCTGAACTTTGCCCAAAGCTGACTCGACCAGCGAGACATCAGCACTGATGGACATGGTGGTAATAAGGGGTGCTATGTCAGGTGAAAAGCCTTCATATGCTTCTGTCACTTTCGAAACATGAGGATCAGGCATATCCCCCCGCATCGCCATGTAGAGAGTGCTCCTATGTAGAATTTTATATCACAATTCAAATTAGTATAAATGTACCTATACATATCTGTGTGACAGATAACCACATTTTCATGATTATTTTTTTAATTACAGTATTTCACAAGTGCTAAAACACAAAACCCCATTCTCTGAAACCCAATGCTCAGTGGCCTAAACCCATTTGTCGAATCAGTCACTCTGTAGGCAAAACCTTAAACAAGTTCAGGTAGTTAAGACACTGTTTGCAAATCTCATCCACTCTTTTTGCAAAACTCTAAACACATTTTGCACTGTGTTGCATAATGGTAAATACATGTGGCAAAAGTTAAACACAACTACAACACAGTTGTCATCGTTTACACACAACAACTCAAAATTGTTAACACTTGTTTCTAATGATGTGATCAAATCAGTTGTCTAGAATTTAAGCCAGTTCAGAGTACACAGGTGGCCCAGGTACGTTGAATGTTGATTCCAACAATGGATGGAAACAATGTGAGAGGCAGAGGAGGAAGAGTTCGTGTAAGAGGTGGTGGACGAGGAGGAAGAGTACAAGGACAACGAAGAGCAAGACCAAGAATAGTAATTTCAGATCAAATTCGGGCAACTGTGATAGACCATGTTCTTGTTCATGGAATGACAATGAGGGAAGCAGGACAAAGAGTACAACCCAATTTGAGCAGATTCTCTGTGGCCACCATAATCAGGACATTCAGAGAAGAGAACAGGTAAATGTATTGTTTTTCTAATTTGTGCGACTGAAAGTTTACTGTACAATACAGTACATCAGTTTGTCAGGGGACTGGGGAAAAAAGAAAAAAAAAGATTTACAATACATTTTACATATGCATGTGATGTCCATTACTATTGTTACTGTATGTATACATTTGTAAGAGCATTTTCCCTTTTGTAGAATTGCAAGACTACCAAATGAGGGTGGAAGGACTCCTTTGTTCTCCCATTAGCAAGAGGTTCTCATTGACTTTGATTTTGCAATTGCACAATATTTTGTGCAATACACTTTTCATTTAGAGTTGTCTTTGTTCTTTGGGCTTACTTTATTTTTATACTGAAAATACACACATTTAATACTGTATTACTTGCAGTATGCACTATATTTGCTGTACTGAGTTGTGAATTATTTACTTTTATTTATGGCAAAATTATTTTCTATATGCAATAAACATTTTTTTATCTGTAACCACATGCCCTGGACGCTGTGTTCTCAATTTTTTGATGTAGTGTCTAATGAATGCTGATGAGTGTTTATACATATTGACTGGCTGTGTTTATGTTTTGAAAGCATTGTTTGATTTTGAGCACAGATCAAATGGTTTTGAGGCAAGTGTTTGATTTTGCCAAAAGAGTCAGGGGTTTTGTGAATGTAGTTTAAAGACTGGGTTTTGTGTTTAAAGTTTTGAGAATATGGGTGAAGTTTTCAAGAAATGTGTCTTAGCAATTGTTAAATACTGTAACAAGACATAACTTACCTGATCCCATTGGCAACTGTCCTTTGTTTGGGCTTGGCAGACAGCACAACCATATCACTGACCCGGCCTGGTTTTACACCCATCAATCAATGATAAAAGTAAAAAGAAATGGCATTTCAGAGGTGGTTAAATGTAACATGTGGAAAATGTTGTCTTTTATGCACAGACAAACTACACCCTGCATATGTGGCTACTGATAATAATAATGCTCTGAAAATTACCATAGTCCTTGGCTTGTGCCAGCTGGGGTCACAGCAAGGAGGCGGAGCTGAGAGTAGGTCGCCGTCTGAAAAAGGAGTGCCTTGCCAGCAGAACATGAGCACACCGTCTCATACAGATGCACTGAGGAGGAGTCTTCGAGGACAATCTAGGAAGAAAACAGAAGAAAAAGTTACTACTCACGCATAACAAACCTTAATCCTAGCAAGTGCAGTATAATGTGATGTGAACTATATCCTACTCTCAAGTTGTGAGGTCTCTTCTTTTTCTTCAGGGACCTGTGGAACATATCTCGCACAGTGCCTGACACTTTGTTTGACACTGAGTTAGGGATAACATCACATTGATTATCATTTAAGTGACGCATCAAGACCGTTTAGGAATAATTACAAGGTACAATCACGTAGATAGATAGATAGAGATAGAGAGTCTTTATTGTCCCATAGGGATAATCGTTTCCACACATCCTTTTTTTCCTTTTTCCATAGCACAGAAATATCACATATAAGAAACACATATAACGTGTAATACATATAACATATTCAAAAACATATACAAACATACAGCTCATTAAGACACCCACAAAAAATTGTCAGATATAAAAACTACAAGGCAACTGAGGTTGGTGGTAGTAGTAGTGGTGATGGTGGTGGTTGTTGTGGTGGGGGGGTCGGTGGCAATATTACAGTTTGTTCAGCGTTGTGATGGCAGTGGGGACAAAACTTTTTTTAAAATAAGCTTTGGTCCAGGTTAGTGTTCTGTATCTGCGACCGGATGGGAGTAGTATGAAAAATTTGTTCAGGGGGTGGTCTGTATCAGCTACTATTGTGCGTGCTAGGCGTGTGAAAGTGATATGGCAAGTTTGCTCCAACATGGTGTTAGGCACTTACAGCTAAGCACGGGCAAAATGGCTTTTTAATGTAGACAAGAGGTAGTTTTTTGTTTTTTTTTGTTTTTACAGAATAGCCCCGTTTACATGACAGCTTTTCACTTTTAACCCAATGGGGTCCGATCAAACATCCATTTCTTAACCCGATTGATAGAGGTAGTGTGTCTATGTACACATCTATTTGATACGATATTCCAATCAAGCGGGAAATTAGTTACGTTGGGATCTTGTGAACGGATTGACTTTCAATCGGACTAAAAAGAGGTGTAAATGTAAACGAAAGTGACAGGGTAAAACTATCTACTATAATCATGTGAGATATGGCCAACCCTAGAGGAAAACCTGTAATTCCCATAGATGATTTAGTTTGGTCAAATAGTATATGATCAAATTAACAACTATTTTTATACAAACGATTTACAGTTTTTGCCCGTTGCTTGAACACATTTTGCAAAATTTCGCTCATTGTGCCAAAACTCTACACACAAGTAAACATGACACAACACTGGGAAATATACCATTCACATCTGTGTCACATTGAAACTCTACTATCAAAACCTAAACTCTGCTATCAAATCCTAACATTCATTTGCCAAAATTTAACTCTGATGACAAAATGACACATACTTGCATCATATGCATACACTTTCAGATCAGGGGGAATACACTAGTCTACTTTATATAAAACACGGCAGTCTTTGATTTTCACTGTTTATTCAGAAGGCATATTTTCAGGAGGCACATTTTCAAACAACCAAAAATTGTGCAAAAAAAAAAAAAAATTGTCCACAATTGCCCTTTGGCCAATTACATTACGACCCCGTCGTCTTGTTTTGCTCAGGTCGAATTCAGCTTTATCAATGAAAATGAATTCATGAGGCTGTGCAGCTCCATCCATGGCCAAGATTCTCTGTAACAAAAAAAAAAAAAACATATTACTGTACTACAGTACACATACAGAACCCTCACCCCATCACACAGGTACCCATGTAGCTCTCCGAATGGACCTATGTGGTACTGATATGGTACAGTACATATTCAGCTGCTACTGGATTTCACCAATACTGTATTGTAAATGTAAAGGACAGTTACACTTACCCGTACATATTCAGCTCGAAGTCCTTTGACCCTGACACTGTTCCTCTCAAATGGGAACCTGTAGAGCTGCTTCATGGTGATGTTGTGTTTTCCCAAGATGCGTCTGATGGTGGTGATGCTCACATGGTTTATGTTGTTGAACACTTGCCTGTCTGCAAGTATTTTCTGTCGTAGCTGGTGGAGACGGATGGCATTGTCTGCCCTCACTAGGTCCACAACGGCAAGTTCCTGCTGTTGTGTGAACAGGCGTTGGCGTCCTCCCCCAGAAGGTCTTCTAGTCATTCTAGAGAAATACAACCACAAATTGTCATCGGTTTGCTTCTTTTTCTTACAGTACTTTACTGTATACTGTATCATCCACTGTACTGAAACATCTCAATATAAGTAATCATGGTATGTTTCACAAAAACTACCACTTTGGCTGCAAAAGGAGCATTAGCACCCTGCAATACCCTGTTGTTTTACATGATGTGGTAATGTGATATACTGTAGTACAGTGCTGTAAATACCATCTGAGTAGAGTAGAAGGTAGAGAGGTGAAGACAAACCTGTTTTCTAGTCAGAATGTTCTTACAGATGCCACTGTGAAGCGGCTTAGATGTGGGTGGACTCTCTGCCCAGCCTCATAGTCAGGCCATGGTTGATGACATGGTCCACCAAAGTTGCTCTTATATCATCAGAAATAGGGGTCCGTGCATGGCCTCTTCGACCTTGACCTTGTCCTCTTCGTCCTCCTCATCCTCCTCGTCCTCCTCGTCCTCTTCCTCTTGCTCTCTCTCCATCCATGCTTGCAAAGTTCTTGAAATGGCTAAACTGAGGGCTTTTTGTAGCTGGCTGATTGGTGTTCAGTTTTGCAAGTAAGTGTCTTCATGTGTGTATTTGAGTGGTTGCAATTACCCGATGTGTTTTGTATTTTGGATACATGTGTTTTCCAAATGGCACCCTGAGATTTCATTTTTGAACTAAGTGTCTTATGTATGAAATAGAGTGTAGTATGCAGGACCAAGTGTGTTGCATAAAGGAGCAAGTGTGTTGCAGAATTGCAACTAGAGTGCAAAGCAGCGCTTTTGTTTAAGGTATGGGTACATGTGTTTGAGGTATGGTAACAAAAGCTTCAAGTTGTGTTACTTTAGTCTAAGCATGGGTCTATAGTGTTCAAGCAACGGGCAAAAACTGTATTAACAGATTTTCAGCATGCATACAGAAAAAGTCACTCCACTGCCACTGCACTGACTCACATGTCTGATGATTGGCTTAGAGAGACTGAAAAGAGAAATATTATTGGTGCTGTATTTTTAGATTTTTCTGCTGCCTTTGACATCATAGATCACAAACTGTTATTAACAAAATTATCTTGTTATGGTTTTGAGCAGTCAGCAATCACATGGATGTACAGTTATCTGTCAAACAGAACACAGACAGTGTTTTTTAATGGCAGTCTCTCAGGTATCAGAAATATCATATGTGGAGTACCCCAAAGCAGTTGTCTGGGTCCATTATTATTTAATATTTTTACTAATGATTTACCGTACATTTTACATAAGGCCAATATTGTCATGTACGCTGACGATTCAACTATATATACATCAGCAAGTACACAAATGGAACTAGAAACTGTTTTAAATATAGAATTACAATATGTAGTAGATTGGATCAAATTAAATAAACTGGCACTAAACACAGTAAAAACTAACTGCATGATTCTAGGTTCAAATTATAACATTAATCAAAATCCTGTAATTAATATTAAAATTAATAACGTAACTATTAAACAGGTGCATGAGACCAAACTGCTGGGTGTAACAGTTGACTCTAGATTATCATGGAAAAAACATATTAATAATATTATTGCAAAAATGGGAAGAGGTATATCTATTATGAGAAGACATGCAAATTTTTTAACTTCAAATATTATGAATTATGCGATGAAAGCACTAATATTGACATACCTCGACTATTGCCCAGCAGTTTGGTCAAATGCCACTGGTGAATATATGAATAAATTACAACTTATACAGAATAGAGCTGCTCGTGTAGCACTTAGGTGCAGCTATAGGAGAAATATTATATTAAAGGGGTGATGAACTGAGAAATCAAATTTTCCTTGAGCTTTTGACATATAAGAGATCATCAAACTATAATAATATCCTGTAAGTTTCAGAACTGAAAACTACCTTGTTAGTCCAATAAAAGCTTTTATAGACATCAGGCTCAGCAAACGACTCGTTTTTCAAAGTGGGGAACTATGACGTCAAAGAGGATAAAACACCGCCTCCACAAAAGAAGATCAACGCCTACTTCAACACGGCCTGTTTAGCCCCGCCCACCGATTCGCACAAACATGCTAAATAACATAGGACGACATCATGATTGCTAAACCGGATCGAGCTACTTCCAAGCAATAAACATGCTGTTTACTAAATATTGTGCAGCGCCTGTTTGTGGAAGAAGACAGTCTGCATAAGCTTCCTTCGGATTCCAGCATGGTTAAACTTTATTAAATCAGTCAATCACAATTTCCCGACGGATCTGCCAGCAACATGTAAGTAACCATGTGTATTCTAATGCCTGATCTGCGATCAGTGATTTCTGATGTGTAATTATTCAAGTTCAGATATCTTTCTCTTAAAATCGTTCAATACTGTTTATGCATCAGTGACTAAACGATCAACTTCACATAATTTCTCGTAGTAGCCTATTATGAAAATAATCTTTTTTAAACTGTTATTAAATTATATATAGAAAGCGATCAAAGAACGATCCCTTTCCATTCGGAAGCTGTCAATCAAACAGCACAGCGCGAGCCGCGAGAGCTTATCTGGACCAGATCTGGACACTTGCCAAACTCGTGATGAAATAATGACACTGTTACACTACACAACGAAGCTCTTACTGTGTACTCACATCGTGTTTGCATTGTGATTTGGTGCAAGCATTTGTGAGAGTGCAAAAATTGCGTTGCAATGATAAGATCTTTATTCACGCGATCAACAGACTGTCTGTCATCTGCTCAGTGCTCATCATGCTGCAACCTTTCATGTGATGGAATAGATTTAAATATAATGCTTGAAACGATACTTTTCACGATTTGTTAATCTCGATAGCTGTAATAGTAAAAACGTAGTAAAAGTTTTCGAGAGAGTTCCTGTAATACTAGCTATTTCACATGCAAGCATGTCAGCCAATCACAGCAGTGGGCGTTTGCACTGCAGTCTCACAGCAGACACGCCCCTTAAAACGGAGCGTTCAAATCTGAGGCTGAAATCAGGCTTGGAAAAATGGCTTTTATTTATAAATTATGACAATTTTTGATGTAAAAATCATACTAACATTATAAAGGCACCCCAGGCAACATTATAAAATAATAAAACAATCCAGTTCATGACCCCTTTAATGCACAAAGATTTTAACTGGTTGTTGGTCGAAGATAGACTGTTGTATTCACTGTTAATTCTCATAAGAAACATTTCCATCTCAAAATTGCCTTCTGTTTTGTTCAAGCATCTTTCTTTCAGTGTAGACAATCATCAGTACAGTACCAGACATGCAACTAAAGGCAACTTCACCTTACCCATAGCAAGAACAAATGCCATAAAAAACACTGTTATGTTCAGAGGTATGAAGGAATGGAATAAACTGCCAAAGCATATCATACTTACTAACAATGTCAATAAATTAAAATTATATGTAAAACTGCATCTATCAAAATAATATATCTGACTGTTGATATTTATTTATATATGTGTGTAAATTAGGGTGACCACCCGTCCCGCGTAGCGCGTGCGCGCACAGCGTTTGGAGCCCAATTCATGCGTCCCGCAAATTGAGACCGTGTCACGCATAATCTATGCTTGCTCAAAAAAAAAGTTGGTCGCTCTATATCCTCGAGTCCCAGGCAGCCAAACGAACATTACTTGACAGTTCAGCACGCTATTGTTGCCACACCCACCCCTCAGTTGAACTGCTGACTAGGTTGTTGTCAACTTTTTCGTTGTTGTCATGACAGCGCACGCACACGCATACCAGACACACTGGGAGGGAACTTTTAGATGCGCGCTTTCCAATTCGAAAAATGGAGACTGAGAGGCACCGCCATCATCAATTAAAAAGAGAAGGTGTGGGTACAAGAAAAACTGGGAAAATGAATATTTGTGGCTGAAAGGTGTTGAGGGGGATACCGAGAGGGCTTTGCAAAACGTCCTTCTCAATCGGACATGGAGGGGAATACGATGTCAATCGTATTTTTTTTTTTAAATACTTTTTTTTTAACTGTTCCTGTGGTGTTGAGCAACTACAATTCCTGTTAATCCTATAATTTTCTATTATAATTTATTTAAAGTGAATAAATTGTTAATGAAAAATAAATAAAATTAAATAGTAAATTGTAAGTGGAAGTGCATCTGTCAATTAACTGAATGTTCAAAATCTTTATTTAGAAAAAAATACACATTGGTTGGCCTATTCATGAGCATACATCAGCAATTACACATGTTTAGGGGAATAGGGCATTATTAATATACCATGTAAGGTGGTATGTGCTAGAAATGGTAAACCACTATCGGTGAGTCTGCCCGTGGGGTGGGGGCACCGCCGCGCCAGGTAGTGTCCCACATTGTCCCTCAGAAACATACCACTTGTCCCCCCTTGGGCTTATTAGCAGGTGGTCACCCTAGTGTAAATATGTGTGTACATGCACTAGGGCTTGCATAGACTAGTCGAGTAATCGATAGATCGACTACTTCAACCACTAGTCGACGCTGTCGGAAACAATCGACTACTCGAGCGTCCATTAACCATAAATTAATTAAAAATGGCGAACGTCACCAACAGACACTGTATGTCAGATGTGTGGAAGTATTTCATCAAGGATGACAAAAATATTGTAACTGGCCAAGTCTGCAAGAGGCCGTTCACATATTGCGTCTAAAAACGTGTGGAAAGCGCGCGCGGCCATGCCGCTGTCTCCTACAAGCGCTTGCGCTCCCATGGCGTCTGTCGTCGCTATGCAACCAAACTGCGTTCTTCATGATGACGACGAAGAAGTTCTCATTCAGCAAAGGATTAATTGATTTCTAGCCCTTGCATTAGCTTTACTACTAGATATATTTCTGGAGATGAGAAGGAAAAACTCGCCTGGAAAAACTAGCGCACCATGTTGCTTTCATTATGAGCGCGCTCACCGCGCGCCTACATTTGAAATAACGACCTTGAGCGCGGAAAAGACGCGATATGTGAACGGCCCCTAGAAGCAGACGTCTGAAATGAAAGGCAAGAACGGCTATTTATTTGGCTTTAGACTGTTACATGAAAATTTAAAAATGAAATGTCATAATTATAATGTTTTGAGAGTTTACTTATGTAATTGTTGCATTAGGCTATGAATTAATAAATGTTTATTGATAAGATCTAGCCTAGCTATTTCATGTCTTTTCATTTACAGTAGCATGAACGACGAGTAGTCGAGTAATTCGAGTATTGTTTTGATAAGAAATCGACTAGCAGAAATCAGTAGTCGTGCAACCCCTAACATGCACATGTGTAGGTATATTTATAGGTGTATGTGTATGAATGTGTTTTTATATGTGTGTATATTTCATGCCCGTATGAGGGTACATATGTATGTTGATATGTGTATGTGTATATGTATGTGTATATGTATGTGTATTTACTTTTTCCATTTATTTGTTGTATTTTTAATGACTTTTTTCTTTTTGTTTATGTACATATTTTTCAGGACCCCAGGAACAATAGCTGCAGCATGGCTGTAGCTAATGGGGATCCTTTCAATAAAAACTAAATAAAACTAGTTAGCTGAGGTAACTTAACATCAAGCTACTGCTAGCCCGCCCTTGTTCTAGTCAGCGGTAGTCTACCAACTCTGCTGTCACCGTGAAGATAATATGACACAGTAAAAAAAAAAAAGTACCTTCATAGTTGTCGATGAATTGTGAAATGTACATTTTGAACCCCTTCTCTCTCTTACTCCTGGGAGCAGATGAAAAGGAGTTAGTAATCTGGTGCAAGTCACTGATGGTAAATTTAGATCTTGCTGGCTTCTCGTATAAAACAACGCCATTGTCAGGAATGAGGCGAGCGGATGTGGGACGGCTTACCGGAATCAAACCGGATGTCGGCAACATTCTATTAATGCAATTAGTGAATAGTTTTACACTTAAACAGAGTACCCGCCTTCAAGGAAGTTTACGCTTATCAATGGAGAGTAGCCAGACTCTCTGTACAAATGAAATGTACGAGAGTCTGGTAGGACCAGGCTAGGCTTTCGCTGCCCTGTGACGTAATAAGGCTGCTCTTTTTAGATCTTGTCATTTTCTGGCCATGGTTTCAATAAAAGCATTTTTTGTAATAACAAGGAAGTTTTGAGTTTTGAAACTTGGGCTACAGGGTATTTTTTATAGTATTATAAACTCTCAACTGTCAAAAGATCAAGGAAAATTTGAATTCTCAGTTCATGACCCCTTTAATCAGGAGATTCTGTACTCTTTCAGAAGTTGTGTTATAGCGCCCCCTACCGTACATCAGTAAAAACACGGAAAGCTGTAAATTTCAGTCAGTGGTGGGAAAAGAGTTAATAATATAATCTACCTAGTAGTCTGCTTCATAACTGCAGTTGACTTGTTTAATTTTTAGTATATTGTATTTCTGTCAACAGATCCTCTTAAATATTACACAATGCACCTTTTAAGGCACTGTGGAATTAAATATTAAATAAGCAAGCTTATTGCATTGAATATAGTCCGGCATGCATGGCCTATACTAAATCAGAATGCCTGACTATATGCAATGCAATAAGCTTGCATATTAAATATTTATTTCCACAGTGCCTTTAAAGGTGCATTGTGTAATATTTAGGATCTGTTGACAGAAATATAATATCATATACATTTCTATGTTTTCAGTGGTGTAGGCTATTAATACCATAATGAACCGTTATGTTTTTATTACCTTAGAATGAGCCATTTCTATCTACATACACATATAAGGGTCTCCTTATATTGAAATAGCCATTTTGCGCTGATATTGGCCAGTAGCCCTTAACAGACAAACTACTTCAGAGCGCGTTTCGTTACTATGTTGTTCTTCGTGCAAAGAAGCTAGCTAAAGTCAGCGAATAAAACACTGACACAATGATGAACGATAACATATTGTTTTACTGAATAATTAAGTAAACATAATTTCTTAATCTTTGTAAAGAAACATCATTGCTTAACTGGCTACTCTCTGCTGTCTCAGACGACGACATCACTTCCTGTCTCCACCGTAACTTCTGTTAGTTTCAATTCGCAACATCACCACAGTGCACCTTTAAGTGAAGTACAGGTTAAGTAAATGCTATGTAGACCTAATATAGTGCATTTAGGAAAAAAAATCCTATATAAAGTAATTTTTTTGGTAAGTTGTTTGAATTTGTAATAAAACTGACCGAATTTGTAAGCCGAGACTTTGTGTCCTATCAAAAGCACAAGTCCTATTTTTTTTCCGTTTTGTGTTTATTTACTGTTCTAACTTAATTTTAAGTATGCAGGCTACATGTATTTTCCTATATTTTAAGAAAAACACACACAGAGATATGATCATGTTAATACATTTTTTTAAATATTAGACGTTTAAATCCATGTCCTTAGAAGCAGTCTAAGGTCAGGACACCCTTCAGAAAAACAAGGCGGCCTAATACGATCATGAAATTACACAAGGACCAGACAGTTTCACATAATCACAGTCTGGATGAGGATTTCAAAACAAATATTTTATTTAGGAAGGAAGCATTTTTTCCCCTCATAATACAGTTATTAGCTTAAAGCATTTATCGCAGTAAATATATAGAGTATTTAAAATATATTTTAAGTATTTTAAGTACAATTGAAAATAAAGAAAGAAGCAATCAAATTAATTCTTATTTTACCATACTAGACAGAGAAAGTTATCATCATAAACTTAAGGGTCCTCATTATTATTAGGTGCAAATACAAGTCAAAGCAGAACAATTTATAAGTTCAGTGTCAATTGTTCCTAATCCAATGTACAGTGTACAAATCAGATATGACAAACAAAATTTTTATAAATGTATAATCAAAGAATTCAAAGGTAATTGTATGTCTAAACATACAACAAAGTGTAGGCACTAAGGAGTGAAACCATCAAAATGATCAAGGAACCACAGAGGCCTGGTGCCATGGACACTTGCACTTTTTCTGGGATCGGTATGTCTGAAGGGGGACAAGAAATGGTTCAGTGCATGGTAAAGTTGCAAAAAAATAAATAAATATGGATTAAATCTTACAGAAATTTGACATAAGTAAAAAAAAGAAAATTAAGCATTAAGGTTATTAAATTTAATGTTTACCCGAGCTCCGTTCAGACCAAACCAGAGGACCCAGGGATATGGAAGCACTGTCATGGAAGTCGAGAGACCTGCTCTCTCTCCGCTGGAGTCCAGAAGAACAGTTCTAAAGATTAAAAATGGATGTGATGAGATTTTTACAGTCTTCAACAGTGTCTTACTGCATACGCACAGATTACTTCACTCTAGATGGCGATATAATGCCAAAAACAGATTTTCAGTCTTCTGAAGGAACCAGAACAATCTGACACACGATTAGTGCACACTAAACTCACAGTTGAGCAGCGATTGCTTGACAGAAGGCAAAGGTGAACAGCACAGTGCAGGTAAAGCTTAGTGGAGTTTGCAGTGAAGATAAACATCCTGAAGGAGAAACGGCTGGATGTCGAGACGCCGTTCTGCAGCAGATCCACTGTGTTGTCATTTGGATTGGGACACCTGAGAATATCAATAATGACAAATTCTTTCTTTTGGAGACAGTCAATACAGAGTGATCTCCTGTAAATCATCACATATTTGCATTCCATGTTCAAAAATTTAATATTTTACTTTAGTTCTGAAAAACTGAAAGACGTGTAACGTAATGTAATCCTAGAGGTGATATGATTATTATTTATTCAGTAAAAATGTTACATTGAGTTAAGTATAAGCTTAAAGGAGAACTCCGGTCAATTTTAACATTGAGCTCATTTTTTTTGTACATTTGGAGTGCTGTCAATACAGAGAACAACGACAAAAATCGGTGTTGCCTACACCGAGTTATTCTATTTTTAAAATTTGCACCCTGTTGACTTCAATGGGGCAAGTACTAAACCTGCTTTTAGCCTCTTAACATCCTTGATGTGTCATTACCTGTGTTTACATCCTGTTTTTCGGGTGAAGTCCAAAGTAGTCGATTGCCGAGTTCACGCGCGTGATCATAGGTAACTAAACCTATGCGCGTGAACTCGGCAATCGACTACTTTGGACTTCACCCGAAAAACAGGATGTAAACACAGGTATTTGCGCTGGCTTAAATAACATAATTTTTATACATTTCTTTCACATCTACTGCAGTCAGATTCACCCGTGTTCACTCAGAAGGAATCACTCACATTTTCTGTGCACTTGTAATGACACATCAAGGATGTTAAGAGGCTAAAAGCAGGTTTAGTACTTGCCCCATTGAAGTCAACAGGGTGCAAATTTTTAAAATATAATAACTCGGTGTAGGCAACACCGATTTTTGTCGTTGTTCTCTGTATTGACAGCACTCCAAATGTACAAAAAAATGAGCTCAATGTTAAAATTGACCGGAGTTCTCCTTTAAAAGAATTTTTAAAAATCCCTGCTTTACTCTGAAAGGATGAGATCCCAGCGGAGGCTGTAATCAGGATCATTCACAGGTGTAGCCCAACACGTGTCCATCACCAGGGCAAACTGGCGGCTGTCGACCCCCTCAACACGAACTTCCACATGCATCTCCTGGTCGAGCTCTGCATCCACACGACCAGTGAAGGGCCGGGTAAACTCATCATCCTGATATGGAATCATCCGGACCTGATATCTGCCTTCACCAGCGGGAAGAGTCTTGTGCACAATGCTGTTGAAATAATGGATAGATCTGTGTTAAAACTATTATGTTTATGGATACAATTATGTTTAAAATAGATATTCTTGGTTTCGAGAATATAACCATATATTTACTTTTTAAATACATTTATTTTTCTGCTAAAAGGATAAGTTCACCTAAAAAGATTTGGAATATAGTTCAGGAGTTATATGGACCTTTTTTTTCTTTTGTTTTACCTTTCTTAAGCTTGAAATTCCCCATGGGGATTAACTGCATTGAAAGATATGACCAGAAAAATGTGTGTGTTCTTTGGAGCAAATATTAACAAACAAAATGTCTGTTTTTGGTGAACTACTCCTTTTTAAAAAAATAGTGCTGTTTCACTCCCACCTCTCCAGTGGGTTGATTTCCACATTCATGGAAAGTGTTTGTGATTGAGGATAAACACAGCTGAAAGAAAGCTTCAGGATTTTCTCTCTGCTGATGATGAGATCTTCTGACCTCGGTGTCCCCAGAATAAAGTTATCATAGATGAAGTGGGTGCCGTTAGCCTGTGGACAACAAAGAAAACTTATGGAATTTAGTCTAAACTGAATTCAAAGTATATATATATATATATATATATATATATATATATATATAAAGCTAAAAGGTTTCATCATTCAAGTAAAATTATGATGGGTTACGTATTAATGGTGGAGAAGTTCCAGTTTCTTTGTGGCATGGTGTTGTGTATCCTTCCCCTCTGAATCTCTTTTAGACTTTAAGAAGTCTTTAGGGAGGTTTGTTTGGGACCTTCCTTTGGTTGTTACAGATTGATCATACAGTATCCATCCTTACAGACCTCCCTACAGACTTCTCAAAGTCTCATAGAGAACTATTCTGGTTATATCAGGCACTACAAATATTTAGATTGTGTATTGAATAGATTATACATAGTTAAACCTACCACAAGATTTGTACCACAGATGTGTTCATCATCATCAAAATGGAATTCCACTCTGCCATTCCGGACCGTTCCTTTGCAGCTGGGATCATTGAGGTGTAAGACATCAGCTGGAAAACCAGCCTCAAAGAGCTGACAGCGAGACACAGATATGGAGCCAGAGCTGCTTTCACAGGTTTCTGAGAACTCTGAGTTAAAAAAAAAAAAAAAGGCAAAAGATTGTCAGAATTATATTAAAAAAAAAAAAAGGTAACAAATGACTGATTTTTTTTTTTTTTTTTTTTTTTTTTTTTTTTAATGATACAAACCAAAAGAGTCAGGTTGTGGTCTGGGTTGGTCATCGTTACATAAACAGCCATAAACACCATTTTTCTTCCCACACCATTCATTCTCAGAGCAGTTGAGTTTAGAACAGCGATCTCTCACATCTAAGAAAAGCACAGATAGATGAAGGACAACACAAAGACACTGAGTCATGTTAACAGAATCAGAGTTTAACATTCTGGTCCCCTGAACGATTATTGCTCTGTATTCCTCAAGGTATTTTTCTCTAGCGAATTAAATGGGTCATTTTATTTTTAATCATTTTCCCATTGAGCTCCAAAAAGATAGTGATAGTCAGGGTTTTTCACATTAATTTTCTATCCACCTGGCCATAAGAATTATATTGCTGGGGGGTTGTTACTTTACCTTTAAGATTTCCATATAAATGTCCTCAAAGTTCTCCACATGTGAAATATGTAGCAACGAATACTTTTAACCCAATCTAAGTCTGCCTAATTGCCTCTTTCTCTAAAGGTTAGCTCTTAGTTTAGTTCAGCTGCCTACATTTTTAGTAACACTGGTGACAAAATAATCTGTGCTGAATGTGATTTTGACTTACCGCACCGCAGAATCGAGCGCCATTCTGGGATCTGTGTCTCCAAGATGGCACAAGCTGTCTCATAGGCCTCAACAGCTGAACATAGCATGCCATTTGCACGTGTGTAGAGACACAGATCATACACACAAGAGTAGAAGTAAGGTGCCGGGTCAACATGAAGATGGCAGTTCTGGAAGGGGCCAGTGGTGTTGGTGATGATACTACAGAGATCAGAATACCTCTGCCTGGATGGACACTCATCAACATTACCGGTCTGGTCTCTGGCACCACAGCTGAAAAATACAAGGAAACTTCAGGTCAGTTGCCTATACTATTTCATCATTTGGATAAAGAAAGGGTTTACAGGTGAACAACAAACATAATTTCCTATTCATAAAAATTTTAAACTAAAGCAGTGCTTCTCAACTTGTTATGAAGCAAGACCTTTCAGTAGAGGCATTACATTGGACATTGAGTGGTGACTCAACAAAATACTAAAAGCAAACAAAAGTAAATAAGTTTAACCTTAAACATATTGAACATTAGCATGAAATCAACATTTGGAAGGCAATCTCTCTCTCTCTCTCTATTTCGGTTTCTCCCACTCAAGGGTTGGCAGAGTGGAGTCATCCACAGAGTTATTCGGCACAGCTTTTACACCGGATACATAACCCTTTAAAAGTCCTTAACTGATGTAACCCTGAGCAGCACTGAGACTGCAGTAGCTTGTGTAACCTTAGTGGTTGGGACACTCAGACTTTATTGGAAATATAGTGCATCCAATTGACCTAAGCTGCATGCCATTGGAAACCCACCCTGACACAAGGAAAGCATGCAAAACCCAGCCGGAACATGATAAACCATGATAAGCCAGTCAATAATAAACCATTTAATGCATTTATGCAGTGTTTCATTCTGTCACTCCATTTACTTTTCTGCATTTGCCAGACTCTTTTATACAAAGTGAGTGTGTTGCTTTCAATACATTTTATCAGTTCATGTATTCTCTGGGAATCAAACCCATGGTCTTGCCTTGACAATGCCTAGCCATTTTCCCTGTCCACCACTCTATCAAAACAAACCTGAGACACATTTTTGTCACAAATGTAAAGTCTTGCGGTTCTTACCCTGGAATGCTGGTGTCTGATTTCCAGCTGTGACCAAAGGAAATGTCATCAGAAGCGAGTTCTCCACTGGGGAGCACTTTGTCATCCGCAGGATTACCATTGAAATTTCCACACATTCCACATAGAGATCCAGAGAATCTTTCACTCACTCTGACTAGAAGGCTGCTATGTCCATCAAAATGGACAATAAATTCATTGAATGCATTTAGAATCACAAATCCCTGCTCCTCATGTACCTCTACAAGATCATTGATTTGATAGGCTGGTGTGTCAATAGCATTTCCATCAACCTGGAGGAGAATCAGAAAATTTCATCATAAGAAAACGAGAGAAATTGAGAGAAAATTTACTTTGAAGTGTATACCAAATTTATATAATTCGAAGTGCAACTTACTTTAACTCTCCTGTTCTGCCCAATACTGATGTTCATATGCTGTCCATGCTGAGACAACCAAACATCCACTGCAGACACAAATGACACCACCATGTTCCCCCGGTGCCTGTTGGTGGCCACTACACGGAACTGCAGATCACTGTCTGTAACATTACCACAGGTCTGGGCAATCTCATACGAACAAGTGCCCTGGTAGGATTAACACAATACACAGTCTCCATTATTACTTTCACTTCCAATACAGAAATTAGTCATGGCATACATTCATTAATCAAAGAATCTTCATGTATTTATGAAATACGTTAGCAGTCAAACTTGTTAACATATTTTAAACTTGACTGTTTACTCAGCTGTCCCCCATTAGTCGGATTCAAAACAACAGTTAAGGTAAGGTGCATAAAAAACAAAACAAAAAAAAAACAGCAGACTTTATGTTATGGTCTAGTTCTGTTTTGTTTTGTTTTGACCAGTCATGGTAATGTTATTGTGTACTTGCCTTGTTGGTTTTCTCCAGTGTATTCCCCTGGATTATTAAAAAGAATTGTGGAATTCATTCTGATTCGTGCATGTTTATCTACACATAACAGTTTGCCAGTTTATACCTGAAAGTGGGCCACAGCCCCATCAAAGGTGATGTAGTGGGGGTCGCCCCAGACTGTGCATGTGGACATTGGACTGAAGCAGTCACGACGTCCATTTCTGACCGCACACTCCATGGCCGCTGGGCAGAAAGATGCAGTGCAGCGTAGATCATTTGGAGCAAAACACTGACAGCGCTGGGAGCATGTTGAATCCCAGAACTGTTCACCAATCTACAAAATCAACAATGACAACAAACTTTATATTTCTATATCATAACATCAGTCAGTATTTTTACATATATATATATAAAAAATCATGATATAGCCATGTAGTTTTTAGGAGTAACATGTATTATGATTATACAATCTTTGTACCACAGCATCACCACAATGGTTTTAAGTGTTTAAGATGATTTATGGAACCATAATACACTATGGCTGTGCCTCCCCTTATCCAAAGCTCTATATAATAAGGCTCAACATGTAAACGTTATATTTGAATCCTCACATGATAGTAGAATCCATCATACAAGCAGCCACATTGTTCCACTGGTACACAGAGTCCTCCACTCCTCACAAATCCCTCATCACAGAAACAACCTTCTGAGCATGTGTGTTCACAACTAGCATCGATGCTGCTGGCGCACGTGTGGCCACAGTCTGTTCCACACTCCTCATAATGACTGTTTGGGATGTTTGATGAGCAGTCCATGACTGGCAATGTAACAAAAAATTTATTTTTATGAAACATAAATGCAATTAATATACAGTATATGCACAATATTAAATATTTGAGATTAAATTAAAACATATTTTTTTCATTAATTCATTTAGCAGACGCTTTAATCCAAAGCAAATGAGAACAATAGAAGCAGTTAAACTAACAATAGTACAATACATTAAAATGTAGTTTAAGGGGCCGTTCACATATAGCGTCTTTTGTGCACTCATATTCGTTATTTCAAATGTATGAATTTTCTCCATGTTTTTTTTTTTTTTTTTTGAAGAATGGAGTGCACCCAAACACTACAGGTTTTTTTCTCTTCTCTGTAAATAAATCTTGTAGCAGAGCTACAGCGTTTTTCAGTGGTGGAAATCCATTACTAAACTTCCTGGTCGTTGTGGAGAGCACAGTTCATGGTTTCATAGCAACGACAGACACCACGGGAGCACAAGCGCTTTGGAAAGGAGGAGAAAACGGTGCAACCACGCTTTCCACGGTTTTTTAGACGCGATATGTGAACGGCCCCTAATTGCACTGGTCTTTTTACACACTGTATCTCAGCCACATCTCCAGTCACTTACCACACAATGCAAGTTCTCTCCAGGGGTAGACCATGGCATTTACAGACTGACAAGCACTCACATAGGATTGGACAGAGCGACACAAAACTTCATTACTGTTCCCAGAGATGCACACATCAAACACACAGTTATCAAAATAGGCCTGTGGATCTACAGATCCATGGCAGAAGCTAAAGGGGCCCTGATTGTCTCTGATGATCCCACACAAGGCTTGAGTTGTGCTCTCATCTTGGCACAAAGGACAATGGTCCCCACAGCCTTGATTGCATGACATGTCATCTTCAACAATCCATTCTGCCCCAAACTGGTCTGCTGAAGGTGCCAGAGCACCTGAAGGAGTGAGGAAGTCATCCTCCGGATGGCCATTAAAGTTACCACAGATGCCACACATTATTCCACTGTAGTCTGCTGGCACAACAATGTTTACCACCCAGGAACCACCATAAATGACACTGAAACCAAAGTCAGTGGAAACATAGACAAACTGTCCTGTGGAGTAGACGGACACTCGTCCAGAGTCAAGATAAACAGGGAGGTTTCTGATCTCTTCATCAACCTAATTGAAGAAAAAGTTGAGCTTGTTAATACAAAAAATTCGTATCAATATTTACAACAATAAAGTTTTTCACGTATACTCAATGGCAAAATACTGTAAGTGGGACTTGCTTACCTTAACAGCAGAATAGCTATTCATGTCCTGTGACATGTGCACAAGATGCCCAGAGACATTAACAAAAACTTCAACAGTTATTGACACAGGCCATCCATTCCATGCTTCATTTCTTGCTTCCACTTGGAAGTGTGGTAGTCCACGAGTATCATTACATACTGTGGCCAGCACATATCGGCATGTGCCTTGAAAGTCAAAGTAGGTTCTATCAAAGGAGATATAATGGGGATCTCCAGAAGCATAACAGCTACCATGTGGACGAGGATGGCAGCCATACTCCCCCTCCACCACACTGCAGATTTCTTGGTCACTGCAAGATGATGGTGTGCAACGGACATTTCCAGTGATTCCATCACAGACACACAGGAACTGGCACTCTTCACCATGCCAGAACTGCTCTCCAGGCTGCCGATAACGGCCATGATAGTGGCAGCCGCAACCAGTGGGGGGAACACAGCGATCTCCATCCAGCACTAGTCCATCATTGCACTGGCATCCACCCTGGCATGGCAGAGTGCACTGGAAGGGAAATGAGAGGCTAGGGCAGGACGCAGGACAGGATGTGCCACACAGTTTAAAATGGGTATTTGCTGGACAGTTGGGATCTGGGATAATTAAAACAAAATGGGATGGAAAAGGCAATGAATGATCAGAATTTTGAAGAAGATATATACTTTTTATTCTTTCACTTTATCTTTATCACTTTATAAGATACTAACCACAGTGGGTAATACTCCTCCACTCTCCAACTGCAATGCCATTCTGTTGGCAGTGTAGTGTGTACCCTCGCAGGGCTTCACATAGAGCCTCCCTGGCACCCCCCGTCCGCTCCAGCATCTGAATGCAGTCTTCAATCCGCTGCCTAGGGTCTAGTGTTCTGCTGCACTCACCAAATGGTCCATCGTTCATTGCCATGATGTTGCAGAGCTCACTGAACTCGCTTCTGTTCTGATAAAGTCCTGGTTCCCAAATGTCAGCTGGGTCCTCACAATGAGCTGACAGGGATCCGTCACGCCAACTATCTGCAAATAGCTGGGAGTCATCCAGCAGGACACCATCCGGGCTGTAGAATTCATCATCAGTGTTTCCATTCAAGTTCCCACACAGACCTCCAAGTGTACCATTGTAAGTGGTTGGAGCCGTGATTCGGACAATATGTGGCCAGTCAGCTCTAATGGTCACTCCAAAGTTTGTCTCCAACACGAAACCCCTCACACTACTGTGATAGATGTGGATCTGACTGGAACCAACACTGATGGGAAGGCCAACCATCTGTCCATCCACCTGAGGACAGTATACAAGTAAATTGATAGGTAACACTTTACAATAACGTTCTTTTGTTTTACTGTTCATTTTTAGCTGTTCATTTTTAGCAGTTTGTTAGCTCAGGTGAATTAAATAATACTAACAGATAAAACTTTATATTTTAATAATTTTAGTAAATGTTGAAATTAACATGAACTAAGATTCATAAATGCTTTAGAAGTATTTTTCATTGTTAGTTCATGTTAACTAATGAATTAACTAATGTCAATAAATGGAAACGTATTGTAGTGTTAACAGTTGATCTAGCGTATGAGTTCTTGAGACTTTTCTTAATACATGAAAAGAGAAAATTGTTTTTTAGCTAACCTGTACATTGCTACCTTCTCCCAATTCAATGGAAACATGAGTTTCTCCTGCCTCAAAATTTAGGAACCTGGAAAAGTCTTGAAGGCCTCTGGGTACTTTCTCCACTGTCAAAACAAAGTATGGCAGTTGGGATGGCCCCATCACTCTTGCAAGGGTCAGTCCACAAGCTCCTGGGTATCTGAAAGTTTGTCCATCAAAGGTGTGGTATGAACCCAGGCCTTCAACTGAACAGGTAGCATAACTGATGGGTCGGCAGCCCCTCACACCATTATGGAGTCCACACACCTCTGCTGGACCACACTGGTGCTGATGGCAGACCATTGACCTACTACTGCAAACACATTGTCTCCCACAGTCCTCGTCCAGCACTACTGACTGTCCCTCAGAGTAATAGAAGCCCTCAAATGTGCAGCCACAGTTCACTTCAGGCACACATTGTCCAGCACTGAGGATGTACCCATCATCACAAATACAGCTCTCTTGATTAGGCAAGGGACAGTTTATTGGGGCAGCTGGGTTACTGCAAGTTGCAGGGCAGCTTGTTCCATGAGACTCAAAATGACTGTGCTCAGGGCATATGATTTCTGTAAATGGAGGGCAAAAAATACAAATATGCATCAAACTCTGGATCTTTTACCTTCCAAACTTTACCTTACCACAAATATTTCAGTTACATTAAGTTGAATGCCAAACTTACTTGTAATAAAAACATAACAAGGTACTTACCACAAAAGCCTGGTTGTCTCCACTGTCCAAGTTGTACACCCTGCTGTTGGCATTGAGCAGAATACACATTGAGAGCCTGGCACAGAATAGGCTGGTAACCTCCTCCTAAGCAAAGATCATAGACACAGTTCTCTATGTAGGTCTGTGGTGAAAACACATAATGGCAAGATGCAAAAGGCCCTGAAACATCTCCCAGGACTCCACAGTGATTTGTGTCACTGTAAAGGCTCATTTCACTGCTGGTACAAACCGCACAAGCAAGACCTGTGCACCTGACATCATGGCATTCAGGATCTGTGTCCCCCTCTACCTTCCAAGAGTTGGCAAAATCAACATCTGAGCTCAAGATCTCCCCAGAGACTGAACGGAAGTCATCTTCGGGATGTAGGTTATAGTTCCCACAAAGACCACATGTGGCATTCTGGTAGTCATAAGGTACAGAGATGGTGACATAGCTATATGCATCATAGGTCACCAGGAGACCAAAATCTGTGCTGATGGCCAAGGAAAACCCTGACTGATAGACTTGGATGGATCCATTGTGGAGGGAGAATGGTGTTGCTAGAAAGGTCCCATTAACCTTGACAATGTTGACAAAAAAGAAATTAGGAAGATGGATGGATGGCTGAACTCAACTCAACATTACAGCAATACAGTGATAATTACCTTTGCCTCATAATAGTGATCTTTGACTAGTTCAATTTCTTCATTATACACAAATACTCTGACCATCCGAGTCCATGACACATGAGTACTACCCCGATGCTCGTTTTTCCCCTCAATGCGATAGTATGGCAAACCATTTCCACAAGCCTAAACAATAATACAAATTCAAAATCAGTAAAGGACTGTACAATCTCTTCTACAATAAAGAGAAAGTCATAGCAACATTACTAAAATTTCTAACCTCAGACAGAACATATGTGCAGGTTCCTTGAAAGTGAAATATCTGATTGTCAAAGGTGTAGTAGTGAGGATCACCCGAGATGGTGCATGTTTGTCTCTGAATGTTCTGACAAGAGTATTGGAAAGCAGCTGGACGACAAGCTTGGGAATAAGTACAGGGCTCAAAGCTGCACTGGAGGCCGCTTCTGGTACAGGAGCATCTCTGCTGACAGGTGGAATCACTCCAGAAGGAGTCTCCCAGCTGCACTGGAAAACCTATAACAAAGAGTTTATGGATATAAACACCAAAAGTAATGTGTAATTACTGGAAGGCTTCACCTATGGCTCACTAGCATGATATCATTACATTTGAATAGGTCATTCATAGTCTTCCAGAAATTAGCAAATATTTCATGCAATCAGAAAAGCAGTTTTACCATTAAATTGACAACCACGTGTTTCATGATCTGTTCTGAAGGCCCATCTGCCTGGCACATTGACATTGCTGCTGTATGGTAGGCTTGTGATGTCATTCTGGAGTGATCCAGTAATTGAGAAATGGTGACTTGAGTCGATGGTGTCATAACCAGCCTAATGATAAGGTAGACATTCAGATGTCTGATTATTTAGTCATAAACAGTTCAATACATCGTATCAATGTCATCTTGTGCCTACCTGTACATATCGTTGCGTTGGAGCGATTGCACCGTAGTTCATTACAACAAATGAGAGATGGCCATTTGAAATCAAAACCACTTGGAAAGATGTTTCCTTAAAAAAAGACAAATAATAATAGTATTGTTTTTAGTGAAGCAAGAAAACATGTGGTATACTGATTTTTATTTTTAAGTGGGCACATGACGATCTCCATGGTACCAAATTGTTCTACTTACTGTTCCTGAACTGGAGATGTATGCAACTCTATCCCATGTTGCAACAAAGACCCATGAAGCAGAGAAACTCAAGTCAGGGAAGTATTGGTTTATGTCTTGGGTCGCCTGTGTAAGGACACTGCCAGAGGTGTACTGTTGATATGAGATAACACCATTCCAACTGTTGTCAATATCTGTCCAGAATGGAGCAATGAGGTCTTTCCCTCTATAAGCTGGGAACTGGTATGGAGAGTAGCTGTACCATGCCCCATCAAAAGTCAAGTGTCCATTGTTGTTAACCTGAAATAGAAGAGGTCTGATTAACAGATACAGGTTTCTTAAAAAATATGCTACATTGCTTGTAACAGTAATTTAAACCGCAGTGAATGGTCATTTTTCCCATTTACTTTTTCTCAAAGAGTTCAATGTTTATATACAGGGGTGCACATAACTTTATTGGTCTGGTTCTCAAGGGAGCACCTGGAGATGCTGCTTGGAACTCACACTTTACACGGCACACTTATCCTGCAAGCTGTTGTCATCACTTTCCTCCTGACTGCTCTCCTCACTATCTTCTTTTCTCTCGAACATGGTAGATGATGATGATGATGTTTTTATTTTATTTTATTAAGATTAATGACACAGACAACAGCAGGAATATTAGGCTGCTGTCACTTTAAGACCGAATGCATGGACCGAATATACTGACACACATCCAGTTTCTTTCCCAACAAGAGAATTCTTGTCCAGATGGGTATTTTGACATTATTTTGTGTCTATGTATCCGTTCAAGGGCAGGTTAATGTGAAAGAGGAATCAATTTGGTGTCTGAGTGCTGTCTGAAATGTGCCCTCCCCCTTTCTCTCTCTCTCTCTCTCTCTCTCTCTCTCTCTCTCTCTCTCTCTCTCTCTCTCTCTCTCTCTCTCTCTCTTTCTGCGTGCGCTCGCTTCGGGTATGCACGGCTGTGCACACAGATAACAACGTGCAAGTCCTGATTTTCTCCTCTTCTTCCACTTTTAAATTGTTTGAATATGTAGATTGACAAGTTGCACCCCTAATAATTAATGAAAACATTTATCATAATGATTGCTATACCAGAGAGAAAAATCCTACTCCAGTAAGTAAACGTGTCCCTGTTTTTTGGTACTCAAAAGTACTTATTTTTACGTTTTCTGATGTGCATTGTTTATTTTTACCACACATGCCCCCCTTGTTTATAGACACTCATAACCCAATATCCTCTCATATCAGATTGACTTACATAAATTTGGTTGTATGTTTGCCCAAAAAATATAAATGGCTGCTGGAGGTATATGACTGATGAACTCCCATCATCAATGCGTCCATTTACTGAGTCTCCAGTTCCAAATGGATAAAATTGGCTCGCAATATTGATGCCATTGTCTGAAAAAAAAAAAAAAAAAAAAAAAAAAAAAACAGCATTGAAAATGTGCATCATTTCAATTTCATTTACCTTAGTGTCCCCATCATAATATTTGTATTCTCAGTATAATGAAATGCATATTATACATTACTACAAGTAATCCTTATATCTGTCAATTTGACTGAATGAGCTGTCAAATTTTCTTCATGTCCTATTTTCAAACATCAGCAGAATAACTTAACACTTGGTATTTTAATGTGATGTGGTAGCTTACAACAAGAATATTTATGTCAAAAACTCTTTTCAATCACTGCTTTCTTTTCCTTTTGATTATTTTTTTCTTTGTATTCCGCTGTAATAGTATGACAAAATACAACATATATCCTGCGCATTTGTGGTCTGCTCTCTCCATTTAATTTACGATTTATCACATGAATAATTCACTGGAATGCACAAAGAATCTCTCGTTTTCCTCCCTAAATCCTCACGTCTCTTTCCAGGTTTTTCTTTTTCACTTCTAATCCCTATTAGCTGTGTTTACTGGAATGTTTCTAAAGCTGGTTAATAAATACAATATATATATTGTCTTTCAAAATGATGTAAATAACTCATATATACACACAAATATTATCAGTTAATGTTCCAGTTAATGAACAATTTTGATCAAGGCAACATATGTTACATAATACAGACATCACTACAGTGATATTTAACACGTCTATAATATTGCTGCAGAAATAATCAAGCTTTTGAGGTTATTTATGCTCTGTTAGTCATTTTTTAATGCTTTTACTATTTTAAATGTCCTTTTAATGTAGAATAGTGTCATCTCATAGGACCCAATTTTGGAAATGCTTTTTATTGCGTTTATACAGCAGACTTTTCAATGTGGATACTACCTGCTTTCTTCAGTAATTCTCAGCCAGAGGAGCATTTCCAGAACAACGACATAACTCGTGAATAGCATCAACACAGTATCTGAGGAATATCTGTTATTTTGCTTAATTATTTCTAGATGTTTGACTCAATCATGGGATCCCTCTTACGTTATACTCTGGGGTCCCCGGCTTACTAGCACATGATCAATGCTCAAAAATGGCGCTTTCATTCTCTTGACAAACTAAAGAAAGTAGAATGAAATTTGTATTTACGTATAATGAAAGATACAGATTGTACTGCATGTTAGCTCGCTTATTTTGCTCAGTATTGATCTTTTCTAAATGTCATACTAGTAAGAAACTATGCTTCTAACCACGTGTCAAGAGCTTTAATTCCAACCATACAACCTTGCGATGCTGTTTGCGAATGTTCGTTGGAACTGTGGTTTCAGGAAACACTGAATCGTTGAACTGTGTTGGCAAAAGCTAAACTTGCCACCATAGTTTGCTAATGGTGCTTTTGGTAACACAGCCCAGATTGTTTCAGATTAGCATTAAGCAAATGGGTGTCTAAAATTTGGGTACCAACAATGAAGAAAAAAGAGAGAGAAAGAGAGAGAGAAACTGCAACAAATGATATCCATGGAACGTGATTTAGGAAGACCGCAAAGAATACATACAACTAGGCTAACAGACAAATGTTGGTCTTTCCCTAAAGCGAGAAAATGTTGCATATGTCATACATGTAGGTCTATAAGTTTTATATATTGCTTGCATTGACAACACTATTCATAAGACATGCAACTCTGAAGAGTTTAAGGAAGTGAGCATTATTATATTCACGAGTTTACTGTTACACTCTTCAGAATTGTTCCAAATTCCTCACCTGCGCATTACACAAGAAGCTCATTATCATTCAAAGAAGCCTATGTGACGCACTTTAATGTGTCCTGATAGTGTGTCTCCTCTGTAAGCGGATATGTGTACATTTATATATGTGTGTGCATCAATAAGCAGTAATATTTAAACTATATGTCTCACTATGCAATTTTTATTATTTTTTATTAATATTTTTTCCCCCCAGGAATGGCTTCCCCTCGGCTGCAAACTACTGTACCTTCAGTATATTCCTACATTACATTAATAAGAGCAAATATTATATGTATACATACATATATATATATAAATAAATGTAGGAATACTGTATGTTACAAATGCAAAATAAAATGCAACTGTAACATTTTATATTTAATTTCCTATATACCATAGGTTTTATATGACATATTAAGCCTCCTAAATAAATACATAATCTTCATAAAATACATAAAGACTAATATAGCACATTTTATTACCAGTCGTTGTAGTTTCTGTGGTTTGGATTGTGGCTGTCTCTGCTATAACAGTAGTACTTTCAACTGAAAAAAAAAAGAGAGAGAGACTATTACATAAAAAACAACTCTTACATATACAGAGGACACATGTACATAATTTACCTGCACAGTAGGTGAGATAAAACATATGAAGCAAAGTCACAATTGTGAGATATAAAGATTGTCATGACATGAGTGCATTGCGAGGGCTTTGTTTCGCTATAATGACTGAACGCAAAACATATTAAATAATACATAAATAAAGTTAATATATATTTATTATTTAATATACACTGCAGTTCTATTGTAACACATAAAAGTTTTAAAACGAAACCCCCAAGCCAGGCACATTGTGTTTGGAATTTGTGACATTTATGAACTGCACAAATCTCGAACACTGGCTTGTTTTGCGTTCAGTCATTAAAGCGAAACAAAGCCCTCGCAATGCACTCAGATATGGGTGATTCTCCAACTACAGGCACTTTTGTATCCTTGGCCTTTTTTTGTAAATAAATACACAAACAAATGCACAAATAAATTGTCTTTATGAAGTTCATGCTCCAACATCCTAGTAACCACCAAATCTTGCCCCTGTTTTCTTTTAAAAATATTTTTGCAAGGTTTGCAATATTGTTTATTAGCAGATTTTGCCGTTTTTTTTTTTTTTTTTTTTTGCTTGTCCCCAACCCAGACTGGCCCTCTTTGAACGTTAAAAAATTATATTAAAGGATCGATTAGATTTTTTTTTTTTTACATGTTTGTCTTAAGGACAAATAAAATAATGTCATATCATTGAAATTCCATATGTATATCACAATTTTAAACTATTTTTGGAATAAAATATGTCTGTCCCCAGGTTTTCCGTCATTTCCACCTCCCTCAACAAAATCCACTTTAATAGATCCACCTTAAATATTTTATTTACTTGGTAATCATGGAAATAATAGTGAAGGATGTATTAGTTGAAGATGAAACTTCAGGGACGTGCTCTTCAGCACAAGAAAATAAATCAATTCAATGGTAACTCAAGCTTTTATACAGAGTATTTTAATTCAGCGTCATTTCCACCTTGGCTGTAGTTCGGTTGAATTATGTACAACAAATATGAAAATAATGTATTTATGTTTATTAAGAGTAAACAACATAAGTCCAAAAGTAGCTAAGCCTGACATGAGGGTGTGCTAATATTGCTGAAAAACTGCTAAAATGTCATTTCCACCTCCGTCATTTCAACTGAGGCGTAGCTTTGGACATGATATATGCTGTTTTTGTGCACTATTTGCATGTTCTCATGACATATTTGTGCTTTTAGACTGAAAACTTTATATATCACCATTCCAGTACATTTTTATTTATCTATATTTATATGGATGTTTTGAGCAGGTTCATATAATTTGCATATCATTTGTAAACATTATTTTTTTAAACTATTAGGTATACTGTTCAACTCATATATGTTAATGAATAAAATAAATGGTTAAAAATATTTTGGACTGGCAATTTAAAATAAACAGAAACAATCTTTCCACCATAAACCGTAATTTCCACCACTTTCCACCTCTACAGTTTTTAAGAAAAAAATAAATAAGAATAACCAATAATGTGGATCTAAATGTATTTTAAATGAAGTAGTAATAGTTCATTACTTACAATATATGTGTGAGTGACTTATAATAAACATAGACCTGAGCAAAAATGAAATGTTGTAGGCAAAAATCCCAACTCGTGTCATTTAGCAACTTTAAATAAAAATGCATTAAGTTCATGAAGTATTCAAATTTATTTTGTTACATTATTAGGTAGCCACTGATGTTGTTGACTGATACATAATCTTATATAATCAGTTTTACAATATTATATTGTAATAAAATACATAAATTGAAAAGTGGTGGAAATGACATCTTTGAAAGCGCTCTTCAGAAAAACTGTTAAAAATAATAATATTCCATGGAATTCTAAAACTGCCCACTATTATTTTGTGTTAGAAGACACATGAATGAAGCTAGGGAGATTGTTTTAAGTGTGTTTTAAGAGAGTGAATTTTCCATAAGCTCACAGTGCCAAAAGTGCTCCTAGTTGGAAAATCACCCATATATATGATATATATAAATGTATATATAAATAAATAAATAAATTTAGTAATAATCTCCTGTGACTCCAAATATATATATTTTTTCTTTTCTTTTGGATTCTCCTGTTAAAATCAATGTGTAAGAAAGTGCTAAAACATGAGAAGGTTTTATATGAATAGGAAAACTATTTTATCATAATTATGAATTATTTCTACTACATTTATTTCAACATTTTTAATGAAAAACAAAGGATGAATTGAAGATTGGATGAAATGAAAGAATGATCGTACCTGTTGTTTGTCCATTGGTTTTTTCACCTGTTAAAAACACAATATAAGCACAATTGTTTATTATTGAGAAAATAATTCAGTAATTTTATATGACAGATTATAAAACACCCACCATTAATAAGCAGCAGCAGTGACACACACAGTGAGATCAGAAACCTCATTGTGACGAACAGAACCTGCACACACACACACACACACACATATGAAATATGGTTCTTATATGTTGTTGTATTTTATTCTTTCTTTGTTGTGCACATTTGTAAAAGAACTATAACTTCACTTAAATATTTAAATAGCACACTAATTTTACATAATATAAGAAACAGACAAACTCATTAGAGCCTAATGGTATATAAAACAGAAGTAACTTTACCTGAGGTCAGATGCTGCTGCAGAGCAAACCCAGATTGATGACTGGTCTATGAGATTCTCTCTTCAGTAGTTCAATACAGTGATGCTGAACTGCAGCGCTCACAATCTTATCAGTGCCTTTAATAACTGTAGGTGGACCTAGATTGAATTCCTCAACAATAGCTTAAACCAGTTTTTTATTTTTCATTTGACATCAAGATATTTGTTATTTGAACTGATGTTTCCTTGTGTACGCCTGCATTCAGAAAGACATTCTTTCACTCTTTGTTCACATAGATGTGAATCTAGATGGAATAACGATGGGTCAGTTTGATTAGTTCAGTGCATTCAGTACAGTTCAGTACAGTACAGTAAATGTACAACCTTAAAACACACAATGAGTGAACCAAGTGTCACAGGGAAAAAAAATCATTAATTATTTTACTAATTAGTTTAATAATCACATTAAAAGCTTTAGAGTTCATCCCTAAGACATATTGGATGCAGGCAGTGGTCAAGTAAGGCAAGGTTTGTAAGTTGTGCAAACTAGCAAGATCATAACAGAAATGCAGAAATACATATCAAATGTTTTTTAATGCAACTCAACCTCAAAGCTAAAGCCTAAAGTAAACTGTAATGTATTTTAAAATGGCTGGGAAACGGCATGCTCATTTGCAAATTAATGAGGCAAATCGATATCTAATATTTGGGTATTGACAATGAAGGAAAAAACAATGATAAACAGCAACAAATCCTAATTATGGAACTTGATTTACAAAGACCGCAGTTAATAATTCATAAAATTAGGCCAAACAGACAAATGCTGGCCCTTACCTAAATGAGAACATGTCATATACGTAGGCCTATATGTTTTATATATTGTTCGCGTTGACAACACCCAAGACATGCAACTCTGGCATTTGTTCTTAAATAATTTAAAGAAGTGAACATTATGTTCTCCGTTTACCGGAGGAGCAACAATTACACTCTTTACAAGAATTGTTCTAAATTCCTCACATGCACAAACACTTCATCATCATTCAAAGAAGCCTGTGACACACTTTAATGTGTCCTGATACTGTGTCCCCTCTGTAAATGTACATATGTACAATCGTGTGTATTTGTATACACACACACATACATTTACACATATAGGTAACATTTAAACTAGATGTGTCACCATGTTGATTTGGCTCTCTATTCTTACCAGTTATCAAATGTGCAATGCTTTGTATATGTATGTCAAGAGTTTTTGTTAAAGAATTGAACAGTGAGGTTTGATTAATTAGTCATGACATTATTATGTCATTTACACACTCCCTTGTCAAAATGAGGATCATGAGAAGCTTGAGAGCATGATAATTTTGTAACAAGCAGAATAAATGAAGGTTAGTTGATGTATTATGAGTTTAAATTCACACAGTAAATCCGGCACTGATATAAAGCACATTTCATCCTCTGAATACAGTAAATGAGAATCTCATGAGATGTACTGTGTATTTCATAACCTGATATTCAGGTTTACTGTCATTTTTACACATTTCAGAGCTTTTAGTACATGACTGTCACCACTGCATTAACAGTCTTTTTTATTTTATTTTGCATTCACACAACGGCAAATATGATGATTGCAGTTTCTGCATATTATTACAAATTGGCTAAATAATCATGTTAAAAACAGTCATAAGAATGCAGTAGATCATGTGATAAAAATTAAAAGGGTTACAAATGATGACGAGATTATCTAACCATCGATAAAGACAAACAGAATGAAATGTATGAATGTACAGCATGAAACCTGAACATTATTAGGAGCTGATCGTATACTGGCTCTCAGTGAAGCTCAAGCCTCATGTATAAAAGCGTTATAGAGACTCACTGAAGAGGATGAATACTATCTAATTATTCCCTAAACAATCTCTGATTAGCCTCTCATTTAATTAAAATGGATACTAATTTGACCCAAATGTTCATCATAAGCTTTTGTATGCCTAAGGTAAATGGATGTGCAATGAAAGATAAGCAAATGTATATCTGACACATTTAAAAACCTGTTATACTGAATATACCGGCTAAACTACAAGTTGTTCTGTGGTAAAACTAGTCGAAACCAGATCAAACAGCTCCATGTAAACTGAAGTGTTGAGGTCAAATACACAACATAATTAAGCTTTTCAATACACACAGAAATTACCATGCAACTACTAAAGGTGTAGAAATATGATATTGTTTTTTATTGTTAATATTAAAGGTGCTATATGTAACTTTTCTTATAAAATTAATCCTTTTTTTATTGTCTGTGTGTAGGGGTTTTAATCACACATTACAATGATCCACTTGTCGTGTTTTGCTATTACCTCTGAAGGCCAGTATTCCTATTTCTATGTGAAGTCTCCGGGTCGGATTTTCTGCGAAATCCACCGGATGTGACGTGCATGCGCGCTCCCGAGCCTCTCTCCTTTTTATATACAGTCTATGCGACATGGAGTCTGATAACACCCAAAAACGACCTGCCTCCAGCACAACACAGACTCCAAAACAAACTCCAAAAAAAAAAAAAAAAAAAAAAAATTGTATCTGCTGAAGCTCGTCAGGCCAAACATCAATCGGATCGACTCAGGACGAAAACACGGATCAACATCGGCAGAGCGTTTGAATTATGGAGAGACCTCCGCTTTGTTTTAGGTATAAAAACAGACCCTGAGTTGGCTTTCATCCTTTTGGACAGGTAAGCTAACATTACTTCAAAGCATGTAAAATATATTGTGATTTTGTGCTTTAGTTGGCTCAAGTTAGATATCATTAGTTCGCCAGCTAACGCCGACCAGTTGCTAACGTTATCTGATGTGAAATACTACAGTTGTAACGTTATGGCTTTCCACATTACATCACCAGCTAAGTGTTGGTTCTGCAAGAAATTATGACTTGGTACAAATTAAACAGTTTCGTAACGTTGGGTTAGATTTATTGTCGTTATACCGATAGATATTCATGCACACACTTGCACGCCAGAACATGACAGATAGTGAAATGAAATAAATAATAGTAAACTGTAATGAAATAGCAAGGTAAACTACAACATACATGAGACATGAAATGAATACAACTCATCCCACTACTATCATATTGTTTATAATACACATTTCCAGACACGTTCAGTACAGTAATATTACTTCATACTGTCTTATTGTTACACTGAAATTGTTCAGTCTAGTTGACTAACCGTTTTCGTTATCATTCATTGACCTATGTTGACATTGCTGATTGTGAAAGATACACGAATAGTTAGTGAAATGCCTTATGCTAGATAACACCACATGTCGGCAAAATTCAGTCAATGTAACGTTATCATGGTACTACGAGCATAGAGCATTAGTTCTACGTCAAGCTGATAAAAGTAGCCTATTATTGTAACTTTGCAGTGGGAGTTTACATGAGTTTCCTATGGAAGCTTGTTTCCACCACAAAATAAAAAAATAAAAAGATAATTGCGACTTTTTATCTCACAATTGCGAGTTTACATCTCGCAATTCTGACTTTATTTCTCAGAATTGCGAGATATAAAGTCAGAATTGCGTGAAATAAAGTCAGAATTCTGAGATATAAAGTCAGAATTCTGAGATATAAAGTCAGAATTCTGAGATATAAAGTCAGAATTGCGAGATATAAAGTCGCAATTGCGTGTTATAAAGTCAGAATTCTGACTTTTTTTCTCGCAATTCTGACTTTATATCACGCAATTCTGACTTTATATCTCAGAATTCTGACTTTATTTCACGCAATTCTGACTTTATATCTCAGAATTCTGACTTTATATCTCAGAATTCTGACTTTATATCACGCAATTGCGAGATATAAAGTCAGAATTGCATGATATAAAGTCGCAATTGCGTGTTATAAAGTCAGAATTGTGAGATATAAACTATTCTAAGGTAAAAAAAAAAAAAAAAGTCCGTCTTTTTTTTTCCCCTTAGAATTGGACTTTATATCTCACAATTCTGAGAAAAGATGTCAGAATTGCGAGATATAAACTCGCAATTATGTGTTATAAAGTCAGAATTGCGTGATACAAAGTCAGAATTCTGAGATATAAAGTCAGAATTGCGTGATATAAAGTCAGAATTGCGAGAAAAAAAGTCAGAATTCTGACTTTATAACACGCAATTCTGACTTTATATCTCAGAATTCTGACTTTATATCTCAGAATTCTGACTTTATTTCACGCAATTCTGACTTTATATCTCGCAATTCTGAGAAATAAAGTCAGAATTGCGAGATGTAAACTCGCAATTGTGAGATAAAAAGTCGCAATTATCTTTTTATTTTTTTATTTTGTGGCGGAAACAAGCTTCCATAGTTTCCAGCATGTTGTGTGATGCTTTCTCCGTTGTGTTGAAAGTCTCAGTGTGGCCGGGAGTGAGTGCGCACTCTTGAGTTCGAGCACGCGCACGAGCGCTCTTGTTGCAATCTGAAACATCACCGCTAGAGGCCGCTGGAACCTACATACAGCACCTTTAACATTATTAGTTTTACATTAAATATTGGGTAATATTAGGGCAAACAAGTCACTTTTATAGAGGTTGTTTTATAGTGTTTAAGATTTTTTTCATTACAAATACCATAGTTTATTATTAATATTGTTGTTGTTGCTATAGAAACCATAAAACCATGGTAATGCAGAGCCTGGTTTTTAGCTGTGTCTTGAACTTACATGTAAACTCTGGATTCTAAGCAGTAACTATGGCAACTTTTCATTAGGGAAACTACAAAGGAGAATTAAGAGCTTTATAGCCTGGATGAATTAAGGACAAAGCTATGACGTTTGTGTAGATATGTTCAGTTCTAATAAACTTTAACTTTAAAATATTATTGAACATATTTACATATTTAATATATATATATATATATAATAACTAAGATCCTTGTAATATAATGCAATATTTATATTGTCAAGCACATTTGCAGTATACTCTAAAATATTTATTTTTATTTGTTTCTGTTCTTTATTTGTTCAGTAATTTATTTATTTATTCCAATTTAAAGGACTTAACCCAGCAAAACATTAATGAGGAAACGTATGGAGACAGAAAGAAGACATTCTAATGTTAAACCTATTTAAAGTAAACTAAGTTATATATGCGCAAAAGTTGTTGCTTTTCTGGAAACCTGTTTGCTTTGACCTCATATTTAGTGTTAATGCATTTATGCTTTTAATATGTTGTAACCTGGAATATTTTCATATTTTATATACTGTAGAGATATAATACATTGTATATCTGTGTTAAAGATATGGCTTTTCTTAATGCTCTTGGGCCTGACTACAACATGACATACAGGCCAAGGAGTCTTTCACATGTTCAGCATGTTAACCCTTAGAGACCAACTGGAACACAATCAATACCTTTTATAGGTTAAAACTACACATGCAGGTCATACTTTATCTTTCTTTCTACTTTATCATACAATAGCTCATATATTTATCATGTATTTTACATGTTTGATAGGAATTTGCAATCTGAATCACACAATATGGTAATTGAATATACTGACATACTGCTCATTGTTTATGATCAAATGTAGAAATCTTCTAAGTATTTGATCTGTAATATTTTGTTGTCAAATCCAAACATATTTAGTAATAGAAACACGTTCACAATATGGTATTAATAATAATAATAATAATAACAGTTATTAATATTACGCTCTCAATCGAGGACAGTGTCAGAGGACTGCCTGAATGTGAACTTGCTAGTCAGGCATGCTAAATCAGCATGTATGGCCTATACTAAATCAGCATGTATGGCCTATACTAAATCAGCATGCCTGACTATATGCAATGCAATAACCTTGCATATTTAATATTTAATTCCACAGTGCCTTTAAAGGTGCATTGTGTAATATTTAGGAGGATCTGTTGACAGAAATGCAATTTCATATACATTACTATGTTTTCAGTGGTGTATAAAGACCATAATGAACCGTTATGTTTTTATTACCTTAGAATGAGCAATTTCTATCTACATACACACATAAGGGTCCCCTTATATTTAAATAGCCATTTTGAGCTGACATTAGCCAGTAGCCCGTAACGGACACTTTCATTTCTATGTTGTTCTTCGTGCAAAGAAGCTAGTTAAAGTCAGCAAATAAAACACTGACACAATGATGAACGAGTAGCAATAACATATTGTTTTACTGAATAATTAAGTGAACGTAATTTCTTAATTAAAGGGTTACTTCAGGATTTAGCATTAAGCTTTGTATTAGTAGAAAACCTGTAGTATTTTCGAATTACCATGCTTTCCACCCTCATATCCCCCTGAGACAAGAGATTTATGTATTTTTTGTCTGGAAAAAATCCTCCGATGACGCAAAAATCGTCATTTTGCGTCATCTGAGGATTTTCTGGCCAGAGGCTAAAGACTACAGCCAGTAGATGGCGTTGTTCCGCATGTTTTCAGCCCGCCCATAGGAGGTGGGATCTCACTCACAGAATGTACACAGTGTTAGCCGTCTTTCTTTGGAAGCTAAGCTAGCAGGCTCTTGTTCTGTGGAGAAAGCTTAATAGTATGAGAAAGCTGAGTAAGTAACCATCCTCCTTTTCCCGGACTTGTCCGGCAGGCGAGATCGTTCAAAATGTCCGGGATTCAGCTTTTGCTTTCTGCGGTCGCCATTGTTTACATGCACACCTTTTGTTTCAATCTAACTGAATTCATTCCGATTGGTGAATTTGAATGTAGCGTTTACATGAACGTTAAACAAGTGATCGGTTGATGTGCGTTTTACCATTGCTAAGAAAAATTCCCGCTCCTCCGTGAGAGATGGGAGACCCGGCGCGTCTCAGTAATGACGCCACCGGCCTTGCGCTGTTCTCCCGTGGCCGTCAGCCTCGTCCTGCTCGCCACAGTAAACATGATGAATGAATGGCGACTGTAGAACGCAAAAGCCGAATCCCGGACATTTTGGACGATCTCTAAATCCCTCGCAAACTCATCACGTAGGCTAGCTTTGTTGTTTTAAACTGCGCACTCTTACCGGTAGGCGTGGCCTCCTGAGACAGCGAAGCAAGTGCATTCTGGGAGTTGTTGTCTTTCATCCACATAAGCCAAAAATACATTTTCTGGCTTTTCTCAGTCTAGAAAGCTCCAAATTCAAAAATTTCTTCACATTTCTTCTACTTAAATGACATATTTTAAATACACATTCATCTTCCCAGAGGTGAAGTATCCCTTTAATCTTTGTAAAGAAACATCATTGCTTAACTGGCTACTCTCTGGCTTCATCTTTTCCTGTCTCCACCGTAACTTCTGTTGGTTTCAATTCACGACATCACCACAGTGCACCTTTAAGTGAAGTACAGGTTAAGTAAATGCTATGTAGACCTAATATAGTGCATTTAGGAAAAAATCCTATATTAAGTTGTTGTTTTTTTGGCAAGTTGTTTGAATTTGTAAGCCGAGACTTTGTTTCCTATCAAAAGTAACAAAAGCACAAGTCCTAGTTTTCTCCGGTTTGTGTTTATTTACTGTTCTAACTTAATTTTAAGTATGCAGGCTACATGTATTTTCCTATATTTTAAGAAAAACACACACAGAGATATGATCATGTTAATAATTTTTTTTAAATATTAGACCTTTAAATCCATGTCCTTAGAAGCAGTCGAAGGTCAGGACACCCTTCAGAAAAACAAGGCGGCCTAATACTATCATAAAATTACACAAGGACCGGACAGTTTTACATAATCACAGTCTGGATGAGGATTTAAAAAAAAAAAAAATGTATTTAGGAAGGAAGCATTTTTTCCCCTCATAATACAGTTATTAGCTTAAAGCATTTATCGCAGTAAATATATAGAGTATTTAAAATATATTTTAAGTATTTTAAGTACAATTGAAAATAAAGAAAGAAGCAATCAAATTAATTCTTATTTTACCATACTAGACAGAGAAAGATATCATCATAAACTTAAGGGTCCTCATTATTATTAGGTGCAAATGCAAGTCAAAGCAGAACAATTTATAAGTTCAATGTCATTTGTTCCTAATCCAATGTACAGTGTACAAATCAGATATGACAAACAACATTTTTTGAAATGTAAAATCAAAGAATTCAAAGGTAATTGTATGTCTAAACATACAACAAAGTGTAGGCACTAAGGAGTGAAACCATCAAAATGATCAAGGAACCACAGAGGCCTGGTGCCCTGGACACTTGCACTTTTTCTGGGATCGGTATGTCTGAAGGGGGACAAGAAATGGTTCAGTGCATGGTAAAGTTGCAAAAAATAAATAAATATGGATTAAATCTTACAGAAAATTGACATAAGTAAAAAAAGAAAATTAAGCATTAAGGTTATTAAATGTAATGTTTACCTGAGCTCCGTTCAGACCAAACCAGAGGACCCAGGGATATGGAAGCACTGTCATGGAAGTCGAGAGACCTGCTCTCTCTCCGCTGGTGTCCAGAAGAACAGTTCTAAAGATTAAAAATGGATAACCAGAATGTGATGAGATTTTTACAGTCTTCAACAGTGTCTTACTGCATACGCACAGACTACTTCACTCTAAATGGCGATATAATGCTAAAAACAGATTTTCAGTCTTCTGAAGGAACCAGAACAATCTGACACACGATTAGTGCACACTAAACTCACAGTTGAGCAGCGATTGCTTGACAGAAGGCAAAGGTGAACAGCACAGTGCAGGTAAAGCTTAGTGGAGTTTGCAGTGAAGATAAACATCCTGAAGGAGAAACGGCTGGATGTCGAGACACCGTTCTGCAGCAGATCCACTGTGTCGTCATGTGGATTGGGACACCTGAGAATATCAATAATGACAAATTATTCCTTTTTGAAACAGTCATTACAGAGTGATCTCCTTTAAATCATCACATGTTTGCATTCCATGTTCAAAAATGTAATATTTTCCTTTAGTCCTGAAAAACTGAAAGACATGTAACATGTAATGTAATCCTAGAGGTGATATGATTATTATTTATTCAGTAAAAATGTTACAATGAGTAAAGGCTAAGCTTAAAATAATTTTTTAAAAATCTCTGCTTTACTCTGAAAGGATGAGATCCCAGCGGAGGCTGTAATCAGGATCATTCACAGGTGTAGCCCAACACGTGTCCATCACCAGGGCAAACTGGCGGCTGTCGACCCCCTCAACACGAACTTCCACATGCATCTCCTGGTTGAGCTCTGCATCCACACTACCAGTGAAGGGCCGGGTAAACTCATCATCCTGATATGGAATCATCCGGACCTGATATCTGCCTTCACCAGCGGGAAGAGTCTTGTGCACAATGCTGTCGAAATAATGGATAGATCTGTGTTAAAACTATTATGTTTATGGATAAAATTATGTTTAAAATAGATATTCTTGGTTTCGAGAATATAACCATATATTTACTTTTTAAATACATTTATTTTTCTGCTAAAAGGATTAGTTCACCTAAAAAGATTTGGAATATAGTTCAGGAGTTATATGGACCTTTTTTTTTGTTTTGTTTTTTTACCTTTCTTAAGCTTGAAATTCCCCATGGGGATTAACTGCATTGAAAGATATGACCAGAAAAATGTGTGTGTTCCTTGGAACAAATATTAACAAACAAAATTTCTGTTTTTGGTGAACTACTCCTTTTTAAAAAAAATAGTGCTGTTTCACTCGCACCTCTCCAGTGGGTTGATTTCCACATTCATGGAAAGTGTTTGTGATTGAGGATAAACACAGCTGAAAGAAAGCTTCAGGATTTTCTCTCTGCTGATGATGAGACCTTCTGACCTCGGTGTCCCCAGAATAAAGTTATTATAGATGAAGTGGGTGCCGTTAGCCTGTGGACAACAAAGAAAACATTTGGAATTTAGTTTAAACTGAATTCAAAGTATTTATATATATATATATATATATATATATATATATATATATATATATATATATATATATAAAGCTAAAATGTTTCATCAGTAAAGTAAAATAAGAAGTCTTTAGGGAGGTCTGTTTGGGCCCTTCCTTTGGTTGTTACAGAGTGATTATTTCAGTATCCTTACAGACCTCCCTACAGACTTCTCAAAGTCTCATAGAGATTCCCCAAGAGGACAAACTAATCTGGTTATATCAGGCACTACAAATATTTTGATTGTGTACTGAATAGATTATACATAGTTAAACCTACCACAAGATTTGTACCACAGATGTGTTCATCATCATCAAAATGGAATTCCACTCTGCCATTCCGGACCGTTCCTTTGCAGCTGGGATCATTGAGGTGTAAGACATCAGCTGGAAAACCAGCCTCAAAGAGCTGACAGCGAGACACAGACATGGAGCCAGAGCTGCTTTCACAGGTTTCTGAGAACTCTGAGTTAAAAAAAAAAAAAAGGCAAAAGATTGTCAGAATTATAAAAAAAAAAAAAAAGAAGAAAAAAGGTAACAAATGACTGTTTTTTTTGTTTTTATTTTTTTATTTGTTTATGATACGAACCAAAAGAGTCCGGTTGTGGTCTGGGTTGGTCATCGTTACATAAACAGCCATAAACACCATTTTTCTTTCCACACCATTCATGCTCAGTACAGTTGAGTTTAGAACAGCGATCTCTCACATCTAAGAGGAAAAGCACAGATAGATTAAATACAACACAAAGACACTGAGTCATGTTAACAGAATCAGAACTTAATATTCTGGTCCCCTGAATGATTATTGCTCTGTATTCCTCAAGGTATTTTTCTCTAGTGAATTAAATGAGTCATTTTATTTTTAATCATTTTCCCATTGAGATCCAAAAAGATAGTGATAGTCAGGGTTTTTCACATCCATTTTCCATCCACCTGGCCATAAGAATTATATTGCTGGGGGGTTGTTACTTTCCCATTAAGATTTCCATATAAATGTCCTCAAAGTTCTCCACATGTGAAATGTGTAGCAACGAATACTTTTAACCCAATCTAAGTCTGCGTAATTGCCTCTTTCTCAAAAGGTTAGCTCTTAGTTTAGTTCAGCTGCCTACATTTTTAGTAACACTGGTGACAAAATAATTTACTTACCGCACCGAAGACCCGAGCGCCATTCTAGGATCTGTGTCTCCAAGATGGCACAAGCTGTCTCATAGGCCTCAACAGCTGAACATAGCATGCCATTTGCACGTGTGTAGAGACACAGATCATACACACAAGAGTAGAAGTAAGGTGCTGGGTCAACATGAAGATGGCAGTTCTGGAAGGGGCCAGTGGTGTTGGTGATAATACTACAGAGATCAGAATACCTCTGCCTGGATGGACACTCATCAACATTACCGGTCTGGTCTCTGGCACCACAGCTGAAGAATACAAGGAAACTTCACGTCAGTTGCTCATCATTTGGATAAAGAAAGGGTTTACAGGTGAACAACAAACATAATTTCCTATTCATAAAAATTTTAAACTAAAGCAGTGCTTCTCCACTTGTTATGAAGCAAGACCTTTCAGTAGAGGCATTACATTGGACATTGAGTGGTGACTCAACAAAATACTAAAAGCAAACAAAAGTAAAACATATTGAACATTAGCATGAAATCAACATTTGGAAGCCAATCTCTCTCTCTCTCTCTCTCTCTCTCTCTCTCTCTCTCTCTCTCTCTCTCTCTCTCTCTCTCTCTCTCTATTTTGGTTTCTCCCACTCAAGGGTTGGCAGAGTGGAGTCATCCACAGAGTTATTCGGCACAGCTTTTACACCGGATACATAACCCTTTAAAAGTCCTTAACTTTTGCAACCCTGAGCAGCACTGAGACTGCAGTAGCTTGTGTAACCTTAGTGGTTGGGACACTCAGACTTGGAAACCCACCCTGACACAAGGAAAGCATGCAAAACCCAGCCGGAACATGAGCCAGTCAATAATAAACCATTTAATGCATTTATGCAGTGTTTCATTCTGTCACTCCATTTACTTTTCTGCATTTGCCAGACTCTTTTATACAAAGTGAGTGTATTGCTTTCAATACATTTTATCAGTTCATGTATTCTCTGGGAATCAAACCCATGGTCTTGCCTTGACAGTGCCTTGCCATTTCCCCTGTCCACCACTCTATCAAAACAAACCTGAGACACATTTTTGTCACAAATGTAAAGTCTTGCGGTTCTTACCCTGGAATGCTGGTGTCTGATTTCCAGCTGTGGCCAAAGGAAATGTCATCAGAAGCGAGTTCTCCACTGGGCAGCACTTTGTCATCTGCAGGATTACCATTGAAATTCCCACACATTCCACACAGAGATCCAGAGAATCTTTCACTCACTCTGACTAGAAGGCTGCTATGTCCATCAAAATGGACAATGAATTCATTGAATGCATTTAGAATTACAAATCCCTGATCCTCGTGTACCTCTACAAGATCATTGATTTGATAAGCTGGTGTGTCAATAGCATTTCCATCAACCTGGAGGAGAATCAGAAAATTTCAACATAAAAAAACGAGAGAAATTGAGAGAAAATTTACATTGAAGTGTATACCAAATTTATATCATTTCAAGTGCAACTTACTTTAACTCTCCTGTTCTGCCCAATACTGATGTTCATATGCTGTCCATGCTGAGACAACCAAACATCCACTGCAGACACAAATGACACCACCATGTTCCCCCGGTGCCTGTTGGTGGCCACCACACGGAACTGCAGATCACTGTCCGTAACATTACCACAGGTCTGGGCAATCTCATACGAACACGTGCCCTGGTAGGATTAACACAATACACAGTCTCCATTATTACTTTCACTTCCAACACAGAAATAAGTCATGGCATACATTCATTAATCAAAGAATCTTCACGTATTTATGAAATACGTTAGCAGTCAAACTTGTTAACATATTCTAAACTTGACTGTTTACTCAGCTGTCCCTCATTAGTCAGATACAAAACAAAAGTTAAGGTAAGGTGCATAAAAAAAAATAAATAAATAAAAATAAAAAAAAACAGCAGACTTTATGTTATGGTCTAGTTCTGTTTTGTTTTGGGTTCATTTTCATTGATTGCCACATTCCCGTTTGCCTGATTTCTGTCTGCTAGTTTGTTTCCATACTTAGTTTCAGTTTCTGTTGATTACTTCACTGTGATGGCCTGGGACACACAAGAATTTTCAAATCTTAAATTATTTTAAAAGAAAAGGAGATTGATTTAAAAAAAAAACAAAAAAAACATTATAATCCTCTCAATGCACACACTAGACGATTTGGCTAGACCGCGGGACAACACACCTGCCGATTGTAGCAACATTTTCACATCACAGTGGCAATTACACATATATGAGATCTCACAGAAAACCGCGTGATCAAATGTGACTTTAAAAGAAAAACAAATATGGAGGACAATCAACGTCGTCAGCTGGCTCTTCTGGAATGTGTTATATTTTACAGCGAAAACCATAAAAGGAGAAAGAATAGGGGTGAAATCTTGGCTGAGAAGACACTAAAGATGCGGCTTATACATTCAGCAGCGCAAGCTTTCGTGACATGTTTGTGTGCCATGTTTCAGCTATAAAAACACATAACATCTGGTTGAAATTATATTGCGGTTATCCCGTCGGAGGCAGCCCGATCAAGAGTCATAAATATAAAAAAATATATATTAACAATTTGGGATTGGAGAGGCTCAGACTCGATCGGGAGCAGTAAAATTTTCGTAATGACAACACAATTAATGATTTTTTTGGACAAAAAGTCGGTTGCGACAAGCCTCGACAAGCCAGATCGTGGCTGAATGCAGATCAGGCCCCAAAATCGGGCTTAAAATCTTGAAGCGTGAGGCCAGTTCTTTGTCCAGTCATGTTAATGTTATTGTGTACTTGCCTTGTTGGTTTTCTCCAGTGTATTCCCCTGGATTATTAAAAAGAATTGTGGAATTCATTCTGATTTGTGCATGTTTATCTACACATACTGTAACAGTTTAGCAGTTTATACCTGAAAGTGGGCCACAGCCCCATCAAAGGTGATGTAGTGGGGATCGCCCCAGACTGTGCATGTGGACATTGGACTGAAGCAGTCACGACGTCCATTTCTGACCGCACACTCCATGGCCGCTGGGCAGAAAGATGCAGTGCAGCGTAGATCATTTGGAGCAAAACACTGACAGCGTTGGGAGCATGTTGAATCCCAGAACTGTTCATCAATCTACAAAATCAACAATGACAAAAAACTTTACATTTCCATGACATAACATCAGTGAGTATTTTTACATACAAAAAAAAAATCATGATATAGCCATGTAGTTTTTAGGAGTACCATGTATGATGACTATACAATCTTTGTACCATGGCATCACCAGAATGGTTTTAAGTGTTTAAGATGATTTATGGAACCATAATACACTAAGGCTATGCTTCCCCTTACCCAATGCTCTATATAATAAGGCTCAACATGTAAACATTATATTTTAATCCTCACATGATAGTAGAATCCATCATACAAGCAGCCACATTGTTCCACTGGTACACAGAGTCCTCCACTCCTCACAAATCCCTCATCACAGAAACAACCTTCTGAGCATGTGTGTTCACAACTAGCATCGATGCTGCTGGCGCACGTGTGGCCACAGTCTGTTCCACACACCTCATAATGACTGTTTGGGATGTTTGATGAGCAGTCCATGACTGGCAATGTAACAGAAAATATATGTACATGAAACATAAATGCTATTAATATATATGCACAGCATTAAATATTTGAGATGAAATGAAAACATATTTGTTTCATAAATTAATTTAGCAGACGCTTTAATCCAAAGCAACTTACAAATGAGAACAATAGAAGCAGTTAAACTAACATTAGGACATTAAATTAAAATGTAGTTTAAGGGGCCATTCACATATAGCGTCCTTTGCGCGCTCAAATTCGTTATTTCAAATGTATGAATTTTCTCCATGTTTTTTACGTTTTTGAAGGATGGAGTGCACCCAAACACTACAGGTTTTTTTCTCTTCTCCGTAAATAAATCTTGTAGCAGAGCTACAGCGTTTTTCAGTGGTGGAAATCCATTACTAAACTTCCTGGTCATTGTGGAGAGCGCAGTTCATGGTTTCATAGCAACGACAGACACCACGGGAGCACAAGCGCTTTGGAAAGGAGGAGAAAACGGTGCAACCGTGGTTTCCATGGTTTCTTAGACGCGATATGTGAACGGCCCCTAATTGCACTGGTCTTTTTACACACTGTATCTCAGCCACATCTCCAGTCACTTACCACACAATGCAAGTTCTCTCCAGGGGTAGACCATGGCATTGACAGACTGACAAGCACTCACATATGACTGGACAGAGCGACACAAAACTTCATTACTGTTCCCAGAGATGCACACATCAAACACACAGTTATCAAAATAGGCCTGCGGATCTACAGATCCATGGCAGAAGCTAAAGGGACCCTGGCTGTCTCTGATGATTCCACACAAGGCTTGAGTTGTGCTCTCATCTTGGCACAAAGGACAATGGTCCCCACAGCCATGATTGCATGACATGTCATCTTCAACCATCCATTCTGCCCCAAACTGGTCTACTGAAGGTGCCAGAGCACCTGAAGGAGTGAGGAAGTCATCCTCCGGATGGCCATTAAAGTTACCACAGATGCCACACATAATTCCACTGTAGTCTGCTGGCACAACAATGTTGACCTCCCAGGAACCACCATAAATGACACTTAAACCAAAGTCAGTTGAGACATAGACAAACTGTCCTGTGGAGTAGACAGACACTCGACCAGAGTCAAGATAAACAGGGAGGTTTCTGATCTCTTCATCAACCTAATTGAAGAAAAAGTTGAGCTTGTTAATACAAACATTCTTATCAATATTTACAACAATAAAGTTTTTCACGTATAATCAATGGCAAAATACTGTAAGTGGGACTTGCTTACCTTAACAGCAGAATAACCATTCATGTCCTGTGACATGTGAACAAGATGCCCAGAGACATTAACAAAAACTTCAACAGTTATTGACACAGGCCATCCATTCCATGCTTCATTTCTTGCTTCCACTTGGAAGTATGGTAGTCCACGAGTATCATTACATACTGTGGCCAGCACATATCGGCATGTGCCTTGAAAGTCAAAGTAGGTTCTATCAAAGGAGATATAATGGGGATCTCCAGAAGCATAACAGCTACCATGTGGATGAGGATGGCAGCCATACTCCCCCTCCACCACACTGCAGATTTCTTGGTAACTGCAAGATGATGGTGTACAACGGACATTACCAGTGATTCCATCACAGACACACAGGAACTGGCACTCTTCACCATGCCAGAACTGTTCTCCAGGCTGCCGATAGCGGCCATGATAGTGGCAGCCGCAACCAGTGGGGGGAACACAGCGATCTCCATCCAGCACTAGTCCATTATTGCACTGGCATCCCCCCTGGCATGGCAGAGCGCACTGGAAGGGAAATGAGAGGCTAGGGCAGGACGCAGGACAGGATGTGCCACACAGTTCAAAATGGGTATTTGCTGGACAGTTGGGATCTGGGATAATTAAAACAAAATGGGATGGAAAAGGCAATGAATGATCAGAATTTTGAAGAAGATGTATACTTTTTATTCTTTCACTTTATCTTTATAACTTTATAAGATACTAACCACAGTGGGTAACACTCCTCCACTCTCCAACTGCAATGCCATTGTGTTGGCAGTGAAGTGTGTACCCTCGCAGGGCTTCACATAGAGCCTCCCTGGCACCCTCCGTCTGCTCCAGCATCTGAATGCAGTCTTCAATCCGCTGCCAAGGGTCTAGTGTTCTGCTGCACTCAGCAAATGGTCCATCGTTCATTGCCATGATGCTGCAGAGCTCACTGAACTCACTTCTGTTCTGATAAAGTCCTGGTTCCCAAATGTCAGCTGGGTCCTCACAGTGGGCTGACAGGGATCCGTCACGCCAACTATCGGCAAATAGCTGGGAGTCATCGAGCAGGACCCCATCTGGGCTGTAGAATTCATCATCAGTGTTTCCATTCAAGTTCCCACACAGACCTCCAAGTGTACCATTGTAAGTGGTTGGAGCCGTGATTCGGACAATGTGCGGCCAGTCAGCTCTAACGGTCACTCCAAAGTTTGTCTCCAACACGAAACCCCTCACACTACTGTGATAGATGTGGATCTGACTGGAACCAACACTGATGGGAAGGCCAACCATCTGTCCATCCACCTGAGGAGAGTATACAAGTAAATTGATAGGTAACACTTTACAATAAAGTTCTTTTTTTTTACTGTTCATTTTAGTTTGTTAGCTCTGGTGAATTAAATAATACTAACAGATAAAACTTTATATTTTAATCATTTTAGTAAATGTTGAAATTAACATCAACTAAGATTCATAAATGCTTTAGAAGTATTTTTCATTGTTAGTTCATGTTAACTAATGAATTAACTAATGTTAATAAATGGAAACTTATTGTAGTGTTACCAATTGATCTAGCATATTCTTGAGAGTTCTTGAGACTGTTCTTAAAGGGATAGTTCACTTTGAAATTAAATTTTGGTATGTTTTAGCTTACCTTAAGGGCATCCAAGATGTAGGTGTCTTTTTTTCCGCAGTAGTTTCAATTTTGATATTTTTAGGTCAAACCGTTCTTGTCTGTCAGTCATATAATGCAGGTCTATGGTCACCCCCTCAAAGAGCATGCACAGAGTCCAAATTAAAACACTAGATGTCGCTTGGCTACGATTTCGTTCCAATGAACTGCAGTAGCCAAGGCGACGTCTAGTGTATATATCTATACCCGCCCGCGCCCTCAGATTTGGACGCGGCTGTGTTATAAGAGGTAAAAACGATATAAATACTGTTCGTTTTCTTACACAAACCGCTCGTTTCGTGTCTTAGGCCATCAATGTGTACTTACGATGGGGAATTGTTTAACTTGGACGTCGGGGAATTGTTTTAATTTGGACTCTTTGAGACAGTGACCATAGACCTGCATTATATGACTGACAGACAAGAACGGTTTGACCTAAAAATATCAAAATTGAAACTACTGCGGAAAAAAAGACACCTACATCTTGGATGCCCTTGAGGTAAGCTAAAACATACCAAAATTTAATTTCAAAGTGAACTATCCCTTTAATACATGAAAAGAGAAAATTGTTTTTTAGCTAACCTGTACATTGCTACCTTCTCCCAATTCAATGGAAACATGAGTTCCTCCTGCCTCAAAATTCAGGAACCTGGAAAAGTCTTGAAGGCCTCTGGGTACTTTCTCCACTGTCAAAACAAAGTATGGCAGTTGGGATGGCCCCATCACTCTTGCAAGGATCAGTCCACAAGCTCCTGGGTATCTAAAAGTTTGTCCATCAAATGTATGGTATGAACCCAGGCCTTCAACTGAACAGGTAGCGTAACTGATGGGTTGGCAGCCCCTCACACCATTATGGAGTCCACACACCTCTGCTGGACCACACTGGTGCTGATAGCAGACCATTGACCTGCTACTGCAAAAACATTGTCTCCCACAGTCCTCGTCCAGCACTACTGACTGTCCCTCAGAGTAATAGAAGCCCTCAAATGTGCAGCCACAGTTCACTTCAGGCACACATTGTCCAGCACTGAGGATGTACCCATCATCACAAATACAGCTCTCCTGATTGGGCAAGGGACAGTTTATTGGGGCAGCTGGGTTACTGCAAGTTGCAGGGCAGCTTGTTCCATTGGACTCAAAATGACTGTGCTCAGGGCATATGATTTCTGTAAATGGAGGGCAGAAATACAAATATGCATCAAACTCTGGATCTTTTACCTTGCACAAATATTTCAGTTACTTTAAGCTGATTGCCAGACTTACTTATAATAAAGATGGCACTTACCACAAAAGCCTGGTTGTCTCCACTGTCCAAGTTGTACACCCTGCTGTTGGCATTGAGCAGAATACACATTGAGAGCCTGGCACAGAATAGGCTGGTAACCTCCTCCTAAGCAAAGATCATAGACACAGTTCTCTATGTAGGTCTGTGGTGAAAACACAGAATGGCAAGATGTAAAAGGCCCCGAAACATCTCCCAGGATTCCACAGTGATTTGTGTCACTGTAAAGGCTCATTTCACTGCTGGTACAAACCGCACAAGCGAGACCTGTGCACCTGACATCATGGCATTCAGGATCTGTGTCCCCCTCTACCCTCCAAGAGTTTGCAAAGTCAACATCTGAGCTCAAGATCTCCCCAGAGACTGAACGGAAGTCATCTTCAGGATGTAGGTTATAGTTCCCACAAAGACCACATGTGGCATTCTGATAGTCATAAGGTACAGAGATGGTGACATAGCTATATGCATCATAGGTCACTAGGAGACCAAAATCTGTGCTGATGGCCAAGGAAAACCCTGACTGATAGACTTGGATGGATCCATTGTGGAGGGTGAATGGTGTTGCTAGAAAGGTCCCATTAACCTTGACAATGTTGACAAAAAAGAAATTAGGAAGATGGATGGATAGCTGAACTCAACTCAACATTACAGCAATACAGTGATAATTACCTTTGCCTCATAATAATGATCTTTGACTAGTTCAATTTCTTCATTATACACAAATACTCTGACCATCCGAGTCCATGACACATGTGTACTACCCCGATGCTCGTTTTTCCCCTCAATGCGATAGTACGGCAAACCATTTCCACAAGCCTAAACAATAATTCAAATTCAAAATCAGTAAATGACTGTACAATCTCTTCTACAATAAATAGAAAGTCATAGTAACATTACTAAAATTACTAACCTCCGACAGAACATATGTGCAGGTTCCTTGAAAGTGAAATATCTGATTGTCAAAGGTGTAGTAGTGAGGATCACCCGAGATGGTGCATGTTTGTCTCTGAACGTTCTGACAAGAGTATTGGAAAGCAGCTGGACGACAAGCTTGGGAATAAGTACAGGACTCAAAGCTGCACTGGATGCCTCCTCTGGTACAGGTGCATCTCTGCTGACAGGTGGAATCACTCCAGAAGGAGTCTCCCAGCTGCACTGGAAAACCTATAACAAAGAGTTTATGGATATAAACACCAAAAGTGTGTAATTACTGGAAGGCTTCACCTATGGCTCACTAACATGATATAATTGCATTTGTCATTCATAGTCTTCCAGAAATTAGCAAATATTTCATGCAATCAGAAAAGCAGTTTTACCATTAAACTGACAACCACGTGTTCCATGATCTGTTCTGAACACCCATCTGCCTGGCACATTGACATTGCTGCTGTATGGTAGGCTTGTGATGTCATTCTGGAGTGATCCAGTAATTGAGAAATGGTGACTTGAGTCGATGGTGTCATAACCAGCCTAATGATAAGGAAGACATTCAGATGTCTGATTATTTAGTCATAAACAGTTCAATACATCATATCAATGTCATCTTGGGCCTACCTGTACATATTGTTGAGTTGGAGCGATTGCACCGTAGTTCATTACAACAAATGAGAGATGGCCATTTGAAATCAAAACCACTTGGAAAGATGTTTCCTTAAAAAAAGACAAATAATAACAATATTTTTTTTAGTGAAGCAAGAAAACATGTGATATACCAATTTTTTTTTTTAAATGGGCACATGACGGTCTCCATGGTACCAAATTGTTCTACTTACAGTTCCTGAATTGGAGAAGTATGCAACTCTATCCCATGTTGCAACAAAGACCCGTGAAGCAGAGAAACTCAAGTCAGGGAAGTATTGGTTTATGTCTTGGGTCGCCTGTGTAAGGACACTGCCAGAGGTGTACTGTTGATATGAGATAACACCATTCCAACGGTTGTCAATATCTGTCCAGAATGGAGCAATGAGGTCTTTCCCTCCATAAGCTGGGAACTGGTATGGAGAGTAGCTGGACCATGCCCCATCAAAAGTCAAGTGTCCATTGTTGTTAACCTGAAATAGAAAAGGACTGATTATCAGGTGCAGGTTTCTTAAAAAATATGCTATATTTCTTGTAACAGTAATTTAAACCGCAGCGAATTGTCATTTTTCCCATTTACTTTTTCTCAAAAAGTGTGATGTTTATAGACAGGGGTGCACATAACTTTATTGGTCTGGTTCTCAAGGGAGCACCTGGAGATGCTGCTTTGTACTCACACTTTACACGGCACACTTATACTACAAGCTGTTGTCATCACTTTCCTCCTGACTGCTCTCCTCACTATCTTCTTTTCTCTCGAACATGGTAGATGATGATGATGATGTTTTTATTTTATTAACATTAATGACACAGACAACAGCAGGAATATTAGGCTGCTGTCACTTTAAGACTGAAATCATGGACCGCATATTCTGACACACAACCAGTTTCTTTCTCAACAGTCGACTTATGACATAATCGAGAGAATTCTTGTCCAGATGGGTATTTTGACATTAATTTGTGTCTATGTATCCGTTCAAGCGCAAAATAATGCGAATTGAGCGCTGTCTGAAGCGTCTCTCTCTCTCTCTCTCTCTCTTTCTCTCTCTCTCTCTCTCTGCGTGCACTCGCTTCGGGTGTGTGAGGCTGTGCACTCAGATAACAAGTGCAAGTCCTGATTTTTTCCTCTTCTTCCACTTTTAAATTGTTTGAATATAGATTGACAAGTTGCACCCCTAATAATTAATGAAAACACTTATCATAATGATTGCTATCTTACCACAGATAGAGAAAATCCTACTCCAGTTAGTAAAAGTGTCCCTGTCCCCAAAAATGTTGGTACTCAAAAGTACTTCTTTTTACATTTTCTGATGCGCATTGTTTATTTTTACCACACATGCACCCCTGTTTATAGACATAGGTTTAGACACTCATAATCCAATATCCCCTCATATCAGATTGACTTACATAAATTTGGTTGTATGTTTGCCCAAAAAATATAAATGGCTGCTGAAGGTATATAACTGATGAACTCCCATCATCAATGCGTCCATTTACTAAGTCCCCAGTTCCAAATTGATAAAATCGGCTCGTAATATTGATGCCATTGTCTGAAAAAAAAAAAAAAAAAAAAAAAAAAAAAAAACAGCATTGTAAATGTGCATCATTTCAATTTAATTTACCTTAGTGTCCCCATCATAATATTTGTATTCTCAGTATAATGAAATGCATATTATGGGCCCTATCTTGCACCCAGCGCAATTGACTTTGTTCACCGACGCATGTATCATTCCTATTTTGCACCCGCGCAAAGCGCGTTTTTTCCTCCACAGAAGCACATCGCTAAACTAGGGAATTAACTTGCGCTCCCTGGGCGGTTCAGCGCAAAAAAGGAGGCGTGTTCCAGCGCAAACGTTCCTTCATGCTATTTTGCAGGTTTAGAAAACAGTTGCGCCACTAACCAGGAAAAAATGGTTTAAAGTCAGTGGCGCGTTGCGCATGTTATTCATATGCTATTTTAAGGGCGCATGCTTGGCCATTATCAATGTAGCGTGTGCACAATGCGCATACACTTTGATTCTCTCATCTACACAGAAGCAGCAGTTTTCATTTTTGCAAATTAAACATTATTACGATAGATAGATAGATAGATAGATAGATATACAATTTATTATAAAAGCATACATCTAGCTTACACATTTACCCAAATTATCATACGCCTTTTTAACCAAAGTTAATTTGGGTGGGTTTCTCCATCCCCAACGTCCCTGACGAGAGCGTTGCTCTCCTCGGCTGTGAACCGCTCCTGGTGTGCGTCTGGCAAATCCGCCGTTATAATAGTTATCCGCTTTAGAACAAGCGCGCCTGCTCTTAAAGGGAATGTGAGATGACGCTCTGATTGGTTTATTTCACGTTACGCCCAAACCACACCTATGAATAATGAAGCTACTTCAGACCAACCATTTTAGATTTGCGCCTGGCGCAAGAGTCATTTATCCCGCCGGGAAAATAGCAACAGCGCCAAGACCCGCCCACAAAGTTACTTGCGCTTTGACACTTGCGTTTCAGATCGTTAAAATAGGGCCCTATATATCATTGTGGCCATATATCAGCATGGCTGTGATTTCCAGTGGCCTTGTGCCTATGGCTGAATCCCTTTAATATAGCTCATAATATACTTGCCTATACGGCTTTATAAATTATTTTATAATATTTACTTGCATCACAAACACATACCATGGATCTGATTTTCTCATGCCAAATAAAAATCCTCCAGATTAAAAAATAATACATTGTATTACCACTTGTAGTGTCCATGGTTGTAGTTTCTGCTGTTGTAGTTTCATCTGTGGTTGTCTCTGGCGTGACAGTAGTAGTGGTAGTGTTTATGTTGCTTGAATCTGAAATATATAAATATTACATACAAAAAAACAATGATCACTTACATAATTGAAGGGCACATGTAAATATATTTACCTGCACAGTATGCCAAACTGCAGCCAGTTGGGCTCACAAACTCATAGACATAATAATCTCCTGGACAGGCTTTGACTTTAATGGGATTGGATTGGAAATAGCAGCAGTTATTGCTCCAGTGACCACAGACATCTCGAGTGACCACTCCATCCTCAACTGTTGGATGTCCTCCGTTCAGCCACAGTGGAGCATGAGTGCCACAACTATACTCATCAACACATGTGTCTGGCATCTGAACGCTCTGACCCTGAATGAAGAGACGGTACCAGCCGTTCCAGCTGACTGCAAAGTCACAGTTTATTTGAGAGGAATGTTGATTGTTGGTGGCTCTCCATGAATCATCCAGGATATTGTAGTTGAAGCAGGGGTCAACAGGGGGAGCTGTTGTCACAGAAACATTACAAATATACATTTTGCTTAATGAATAAATGGATGATGTGATAAAAAAAAAATCGTAGTAGTTGAGCTGTGAAAACGTTGTCTCCAGAACGATCTTTACTTAAGCTCCCTGTTTCATTTGTGTTTTAAGTTCAAAGCTGAAGACAATTTGTCATGAGCTTTCAGAACATCTCCACTCATTTAGCTGACAAAACAAGTGTTAAAAACAGCTCAATTTCCACTGTGTACAGCACCTAGTACCTGGTACTTTTTTTTAGTACCACCTCATTTGAGGTTCCAAGCGAGCCGTACAATACTAAAATGTGACGTGTTAAAACTGCAGATCACTGATTGGTCAGAGAGAATCGTCACTACCAGCGTCATTGGATTTGGTGCAACTATAACAATCAGTCTATAATCCCAACCACTTTATAGCAGTACTAAACTGCAGTGGAAAAGCAAACCCAGCCAAAGTAAAGCGAGCCGAGCCGTAAATGAAGATTTTGTCATCATAAACTCACACTCAAGTTTTTCCCAACCTCTATGAATTTCTTTCTTCTGCTGAATAAAAAAGAAGATATTTTGAAGAATGTTTGTTAACAAACAGTTTTGGGTCACCATTGATTTCCATACTATGGGAAATGTCGTGTCTTTCCTTTTTATAAAGACAGAGGACAGAAGAGTCTGAAACATCAATTCAGGAACTAAAGAACTTGCATCTCTTTATTGCTCACATTCACTGCTATACACTTGAGCATATCACTTCGTCATCATTCTATAACTCCACCCATTACTTATGTCTTAAAGTAACAACGCTTTATACATAACACTCCTTCCCCCCAAAACAGAATGTCCTCTTTTTTTCTTTTCTTTTTTTTACAATAACAAATGTAAACACAAGAGCACCTTCAGTCAATTACTGAACTAAATTGAAATAAAGAGTCTTTTAGGTGGGCGTCTTTCCCTAGTGGAACGGCGTTCTGTGCTTGAAATGGGCTCTGAAACAGATATTTTGGATCTTGATTCTGGTTGTTTTTCCAAGTTTTGCATCTGTGGAATGTTTTCAGCCTCGGGTGGCACAGATCCTTTTTCTGGTGTAAGTGGTGTGTCCACAGCCACTTCTGGAACCATCGGAAAGTCTGAATAAACAGTGGGTGTGGCAACAGTAGACTCCACCTCATAGCAGATCCCAGCAACAGCTGATCCAAGTGTCTTTTCCAGGTAAGCTTGTCAGAAGTTAGTACAATGTATGACACTGGGCCGGTTTGAGCTATCACTGTCGCTGGTACCCACTTTGGTCCTGAAGTATAGTTGCATGCCAGAACATTTTGTCCTGGATGGAACAGTCTGCTTTTAGCCTTCATGTCTCTCCTGTGAACTTGCTTCTGTTGCTGACGAGTTACCACCTCTTTAACAGTAGAAGGTCTCTGTAAGTCAAATCCAGAGCGCAGTGGACGCTTCAACATCAGAGAAGCTGGAGAAACCTTTGTTGTCCAATGGCTGGTATTTCGGTATGACAACAGGAAATCATTCAGGCGCTGCTGAAGGCTCCCTTGTTCCTGTGATGTCTTTAAGGCGTGTTTGATGGTTTGAACCATTCTCTCTGCGAGACCATTTGTGGCTGGGTGGTACGGAGCTGATTTAATATGTTGTACCCCACAACGCTGTAAAAACACAGCAAATTCTTTTGATGTAAACTGTGGTCCATTGTCACTGATGAGCTGGGTAGCCAAACCGGCTAAACATTTCTCCCAGTTTCAATACTGTTTTCTCAGCAGTTGTAGAGTGCATAACAGCAACTTCAGGCCACTTGCTGTGGGCATCCACCGTTATTAACAAGATTTTTCCTTCGACTGGACCAGCAAAATCCACGTGTACACGCTGCCAAGGGATTTCTGGCCAGTCCCACGGGTGTAATGGGGCCAATTGGGGTTCATTTCGCACTTGCTGGCAGGATGGACATGACTTTGCTTTACCTTCAATGTCCCCCTCAAGACCTGGCCACCAAAAATAACTCCGAGCCATTTCCTTCATTCACACAATACCACAATGGCCCACATGGAGCTGCTGGAGGACCGGTTTTCTCAACGATGGGGGAATGATGACTCTTTGTCCCCAGAGAAGACATCCTGAATGAAATGACAGTTCATTCTTTCTCGACAGGTACGGCTTCAAATTGGTGGTGTCCTTAGGCACATGTCCATTGTAACGCAGTTCAGATGTTATGGGAAGAAGGAGGCGGGAACCGGCGAACATTCAAACGTTTAATGATATAAATAAAACAAATACAAAACTAAAGTAAAAGACAGCAGCCCCTCACGGACGACTGCTGTCACAATAAAATAAAATAAAACACAACACAAGTCCAGGCCTGTTCCTCTCTCGCTCACCACTGTCGTCGCTCCTCCTTTTATGCTTCCGCTCCTCCGTGAGAGATGCGAGACCGGTGCGTCGCGCACGTGGCGCTCAGTATCAATCACGCCACTGGCCTCGTGCCGTCCTCCCACGGCCCTCGACCTCGTCGTGCTCGCCACATACCCCCATCGCCCCTCACAGGCCGGGGGGCACCCACGAGACTGCGCCTACTCCCCCTCCCCCCCTCCCCGGGGGGACCGGTCTGGAATTTTCAAAGGAACTTCCTCTGAGGAGGAATCAGTGTCGTCTGTGTACTTGCAATTTGACTGCATTGTATACACATTCTTCTTGTTCTTCGATGTGCCAGGCATTTTGCAGAATTTTTGTTTTGCAGCCTTTTGTTTTCCTCTGCAAAAACGTTCTATGTGGCCTTTTTTTCCCACAACTACGACACACCAACTCTTTACTCCAACACTCAGATGCAAGATGTTCGACTTTGCCACATCTAAAACATGTTGCATTATTAGATGCTTTGCCAGGGGAATTCTGGAAAGTGCTCATGTCAGCAGACAATTTATGAACTTTATCTGAGCTACTGAAGTGCTGTGCTTCTTTAGCAGCAAGTTCCATGCTTACACTTATTTCAGTGGCTTTCTGCAATGTGAGATTACTTTCACTTAACAGCCTTTTTTGAATGGCTTCGCTTCTTAATCCACAAACGAGCCTGTCTCTGATGGTATCATTCAAAACATCGCCGAATTCACAGTTTTCTGAAAGTTTCTTCAGTGCAGCCACAAATATAGTAACAGTTTGTCCATCTTCCTGATTTCTCTTGTGAAACCGAAATCGTTCTGCTATCACCAGCGGTTTAGGTGAAAAATGTGCGCTCAACACTGCAACAATCTCGTCATAAGTTTTCACACCTGGTTTTCTAGGCTGTACGAGACTGCATAGCAAAGTAAAAGTCTTTGCACCCATCACACTGAGGAACGTAGGCACAATATTCTCATCCTCAATGGCGTTTGCCTGCAGGAAATATTCAAATCGCTCCGTGTATGAGCTCCATTGTTCAACATTTTCGTCAAATTCTCTGATATTTCCTATTACGCCAGCCATAACGTCTCTCCGAGTTCGCGCCGCGTTCAGCTGTTTTCTGCACTTCACTACTCTAACGTTAGTCTTCGGCAATTCAAACACGCAGAGGTTCTTTCAAAACATCCTCGTCGCCACTTTGTCGTGTCTTTCCTTTTTATAAAGACAGAGGACACTAAAGAAGAGTCTGAAACACCAATTCAGGAACTAAAGAACTTGCATCTCTTTATTGCTCACATTCACTTCTATTCACTTGAGCATATCACTTCGGCATCATTCTATAACTCCACCCATTACTTATGTCTTAAAGTAACAACGCTTTATACATGGGAAATAAAGGAAATAAATACTATTTTTCAATGGTGCCTCACAACTGTTTGGTTTCAAATATTTTATTTTTTATTTACTTTATTGTGTTCAGCAGATAAAATAAATTCATACAGGTTTGGAACAACTTTAGGTTTCTGGGGTTAAAAAATAAGTTTAGGGTTACAAAATGTGTTTGAGAAACTCTGGTGGTTTAGTTTCACTATTTACAACACTTCAGTACTTCACTTTGCCTAGAAATGCATTCTTTGTTTCCATTTTAAGAGTTTGAATTGCATACTCATTTGTGAGCTGTATTACTTCTTGTTAATGTGATTTTTTGGTAACACTTTATAATAACTGCATGCTAGTAATCATTAGTTAAGCATTACTAAACAGTTAATTCTTCATTTATAAAGCATTAATAGACATTAATAAGCAGTTTATAAATACAGCTATAAATGCTTTATTCTTGATTTACAAGCATATCTATAATGTGTTTAATAATTGTATTTTCATACTTTATTAATGATCAATTTATCATTTCTAAATGAAGTATAGCATTATTTACAAACCAGTTATATTATTTACCATTATTTACAAACTAGGTGTTGTGATTGATTAATAAGATCACTTAGAAAGTGTAAGTAAATGTAGTAAATTCAGGGAGTTATAAAGCATTTAGTAGTGGTCAGTTAACTATTTTGTGAGCTCATCTAAAGTGAGGACTAGTTATGCCTTGTAAAGCATTTACAAAGGAGATTTAAAGGCTCACTGATCTTCTAAACAGAAAAAGGAAACAAACACAACACAGTGATAGAGAACATAAAAGTATTTAACAGCTTTTAAATCTCCTTTGTAAATGCTTTACAAGGCATAACTAGTCCTCACTTTAGATGAGCTCACACAAATAGTTAACTGACCACTACTAAATGCTTTAGAAATACATGTTAATAAAGCATTTATTAACACACTAAGTAACTATTACTATATGTCTGAATAATAATGTATTTAAACAGTTTATTAATCATTTACTTACACTTTCTAAGTGATCTTATGAACCACTGACAACTCCTAAATCACCAGTTTGTAAATAATGCTATACTTCATTTAGAAATGATAAATTGATCATTAATAAAGTATGAAAACACAATTATTAAACACATTATAGGTATGCTTAAAAATCAAGAACAAAGCATTTATAACTGTATTTATAAACTGCTTATTAATGTCTATTAATGCTTTATAAATGACGAATTAACTGTTTACTAATGATTAACTAATGATTAATAGCGTGCAGTTATTATAAAGTGTTACCGATTTTTTTTTAATCTTTTTCTGTAGAAATTATAATGCATTTGTTTAATGTGATAATCAGGAACATTTCAATGTTCAATAAGGATTCAACAATTCAATAATTCATGTTTCAGAGAAAATGCATGTCCAAAAAGATGCTCATGAGAGTTTATTAAAGAAGCAATACTTTACCAGTGGTTGTGATTGGTGGAGTCATGGATTCTATAGATGGGATCGTTTCTGTTGTTGTAGACGCTGATGTGATGGACTGGTTTGAGGCTTTTGGTATTAGGAACATTTTATATCAACATAAATAATTTTCAAACAAAATCCAGGAAAAAATTAAACAATGAAGATTGTATCAGTAAATGCTCACCTGTACAGTAAGCGCTGCAAAATATTGGCTTGACAATCTCATAAACATAGTAATTTCCTGGACAGGCTTTGACTCTTATTGGGTGGGATGTGTAAGTACAGCAGCCATTCCATGAGGAGACACAGACGTGACGGGTGACCACTCCATCTTCCAGCTGTGGGTGAGGGCCGTTGAGCCACAGTGGGTCACTAGTGCCACACGTGTACTGATTTACACATGAATCTGGCATCTGAGCATTTTCACCATTGTAGAACATCCTGTACCAGCCATTCCACTCCACATTATAATCACACATGCTATTGTAGTGTTGGTTATTATAGTAAGAGTTGTTGGTGGATCTCCAAGGCTCATCCAGACTGGTATAGTCGTAGCAGGGATCGACACTTGGGGTGGAGAAAGGCACTATTAAGGAAAAAGGAGAAAGAGAGCATTATATATTGAAGATTAAATATATTCAAGATGATAATATGAATTCAAACCAATACAAATCATAATAAGCACATCAAATATAAAGATGAACGAATGTACCTGCACAATATACAGGATCTGGGATTGAAAGAGTTGGTCTGGTAAATTTGTAGACATAATAATTTCCAGGACAAGCTTTGACTTGGATTGGGTCGGATCTGTAGCGACTGCACTGTTCATTACGGGAGCCGTAAATTTCACGAGTAACAACTCCATCTTCTAGCCGAGGATGAGAGTCACCAAGCCACAGAGAACTATAACCTCCACATGACATGTAATAAAAACACCACTCAGGCATCTGAGCACTTGATCCATTAATGAAGAGTCGATACCAGCCATCCCATTCTACACGAGTGTCATCATGATCAGATATGAATCCATTACTAGTCCAGTAATTGTGTGTGCTTCTCCAGTAGTTGTCGAGTATGTTGTAGTTATTACATGGTTCATAATCTGTTAGTGAGAGATGATGACACCAAAACAAACAAGTTATATTTCAATGATGAACTTTACATGTGCAAATCTGAACCAGTCAAAAACTGTAATAATCATGAGATTCATAAACCATTCATACACAATGTGACTGTGTAAGAGTGAAAACGTTCATGCATAAACATTTCCATTTAAACTGAAATGCAAATCTTTCATTGAAAAAAAAAAGATCATTTTTAATAACATTCATGTATTCGTTCATATATATTATTTACAACTTACTCAAGGTGATGCTGGATCCAGTGAATATATCTGGACTTATAGTGGAAACCACCTGTGAAATAGTGTTGACATCTAAAAAGAAGGAAATTTATGTCATGACAGAAATCATTTTAAAAGTTTTGAAATACTTAAATGAGAAAACCACAGTACCTGTGCAGTATCCTGAACACCAGTATTGTGGATTCACAAGTTCATAGACATAATAATTGCCTGGACACGCTTTAACTCTGATTGGTTTAGACTTGTATCTACAGCAGTCACTCCAATAATCACTACCACAGACCTCCCTGGTCACCACTCCATCCTCTATTTGAGGGTGAGGATCAATGAGCCACAGAAAGAGGTCTGTGCTACAGCTGTATGAACTAACACAGGTCTCTGACATCCGGATGTCCATCCCATAGTAGAAAAGCCGGTACCAGCCATTCCAGGAGAAACGTTCATCACAAATGTAATCTCCACTTTCATTGTTGGCTCTCCAGGGACGATCCAGAGACTCAAAGTTGTAGCAGGGATCACTGCTGATGCTTTGGAAAGCAACTGTCATGGAGTTTGCAAAAGTATTATATAGGCCTACTGTATATGTATATAAGTATATAAGTCTACAGTAACAAAAAAACTTGACTGCAAATAGGCACAAGAGGACTGTAGAGTACTATGTTTTCATATACTGTTTACATATTATAATTATTGAGCAAATGACCTAAAGTGTGATTTGAGGAGTTATGTAACAAAGAGATCTAGGTGTTATTGATCTGTAACATAACCTACTATACAGAATGGATAATGGACTGCACACCACTGATTATAACTAGTTAAAACATGATTATTTTCATAAAACAAAAAATGTATGTTAAATTATCTAATATATAGAGCGTTTACTCATTATAGTTAAGTAAAAAATCATAACAAAAATCCCAGAGACAAGGGTTAAAATTGTACCTGCACAGTACATAGGCCGGGGGGATGATATGATGGGTTTGACCAATTCATAGACGTAATAATCTCCTGGACAGGCTTTGACTCGGATGGATGTGGAATTGTAGGCGCCACACTCACGGGAATACTCCCCCAACCCCCACCACCACCACCATGCACTAGTTCCCACGACTTCACGGGTCTCCACTCCATCCTCAAGTGTTGGATGAGAACCGTTGAGATACAGTCCAGTGTCACCGCCACATCCCATATCACTCACACACCACTCAGACATCTGGGCACTTTCTCCATTCAGATACAGCCGATACCAACCACTCCATTCTACAAGAGTGTCATCATGTCCATGGTACTGATATCGCTTTTGCTGTATGTCTCTCCAGGATTCATCAAGAGTGTTATAATCATAGCATGGATCAGTTGTAGGTTCTGAGAGAATAAAGAAAAAAGACTCATTCACTCATTCACTGAGGTGTCAAACACAAGAGTACAGTTAAACATCTAACATCTGTGTTTGTCTGAAAGAGAAGATATTGGGATGGTAAACTGAAAATGGATTATAAACTGACTTTATTTTGTAAACCTACAACAAGTGTATCCTTTATACACCTCTCTCACTAATTAAAAAAGAGCTGCCACCTTGATCTTAATTGAGTGTTAAGGAACTGTATATTTATGTTCACCCACTTGAATAACAATGTTAAACTTAGTGTTGGAACATTGATGACAAATGTGAGATTCAAATATTTAAATACAATTATCTTCCCAATGAAACAAAATATATAAAAGGGGAACAACATTCAAGATCATCCTCAGATAATTACAGATTGTGGTGCTGTACTGTATGAAACATTTAAAATAAAACTTAAAATAAACAAATGAATATATAACAGTACAAATGTAAAGGAAAAAGAAGGGTTTGCAAAATCATATATTTCACGCTTTTTCCCATTCAGACCACAAACTACTGTAATTTCCTTAATTCATTATCTCATTTTTTTTATATTTCCAATAAATTTGTAATATAAGAAATTCCCTATTAAATTTTTCATTGACACCCATTTGTTTTATACAACATGTTAAGCCTCCCATTGATATTTTCCAGAAATTGTTCTAGAATATCCCTGAATTGAAAAACACTTGTGTCTACTTGTTTATTCCCACTAGGTTATACAAAATATTTGATTGAGATTAATTATGCCAACACTGTTTGGTCACACTTTATTTTAAGGTGCCTGTGTTACAGTGTAATTATGCATTTAATTACTGAGTAATAATAATTAGGGGTGGGACGATACAGGTACCTCACGATTCAATTCTGTGGCGATATGTGGTCCACGATATGATAATATCACGATTCGCGATATCTACGATATTCAATATATTGGAAGAAATTTCATCAACGATATATCACGATATATGTGACTGAAAAGAAATAGAAGGAATAAGGAAATTTTATGCATTTATTAATGCCAACATTTCCAACATTGTGCAAAGAAATATGCATTTGCATAATAACTCACTGCCTCCTGGTCTTAAATGTAAACACTGTACATCTAGACAGATAAAAGTGCATGAACATTACAAAACAACATGAACATTAACATGTGTAAACCATAATACTGAAACGTCAGTAGTAAGTTACTGTAACGTACGTATAACAGATCGGTTTACACAGTGTACTGATGTGAAAACTAAACAATACAGAAAGCAGCTCTCATACAAAAATACTAAATAGGTAACAATGAAATTGCCAATTTTACATACGTTAGCTTTTAACGAAGAAGGTGCCGTTCGAATTTGGCGCTCAGCCATCATGCGTCTGTTATGTATGTGCGCGACTCTGTTATGTGCGCGTCTCTCTTATGTGCACGCCACAGACTGTCCGCGCACTGCACGTCCGCTTATAGTTCCGCCTTTTGCGTTCCGTCAATATTACGTTATTAGAAAAAAAAAAAAATATATATATATATTTTTTAGAAAATCGATTTTTGGACATTTGTGAATCGATTCAGAATCGTCCACGTCCGCATCGCGATGCATCGAAGAATCGATTTTTTCCCCCACCCCTAATAATAATTACCTATATGTACTTACTATAGGGTTAGAATTAGGGTTTGGTTTAGGGTTAGTTGCATGTAATTATGCATAATTTATAGTTATTACTACAGTAACTACATGTAACTTGTAACAAGGACACTGTAAAATAAAGTGTAACCCACTGTTTTTCAACAGGAGGCATTTCATTTCTAAAAGCAATACATTTTATTAAAAGTACTATGTGTAAAAGTCAGTCGGGATAAAAATATCTGCTTTAAGCTTCAGATGCATAATCTTTTTGTAAGTTAAAACAATACATCCTTTTATCCCTTTGAAACAATGAAATACACAGTAGCTTATTAAAAATGTTGTTTTAATATTACTGCACACTCATAAATAATGTAATTTTCTTTAAAATGTTAAATACACGATATGTTGTCAGGTCTAATATCCTGTGTTACTGTTTAAGTCTGGTGTTACTGTTCTGCTATCATTGATCATCCCACCTGTTACTCCGCCCATTTCATCTGTTCATCATTACCTCTGATTATCTCATTATCTACAAGCATAGCATATATCCACCTTTTTCCGATCGAGTCTACTGCGTTTTAGATTGTGGGATCCACTTCAGGTTCGGGAAGTTCAAAAAGACTGAAACAAATTATAAGGTTGAGCTACGAATAATATTTATCTGTCAATTTGATTGAATTAGCTGTAAAATTTCCTTCATGTTCTATTTTTTAGACATCAGGAGAATAACTTAACGCTTGGTATTTTAATGTGACATGGTATTGTGACACTGTCACACATGTTTTAACCACTCTATTTTGATGATTATATGTACTGTATATTAGAGTTTTAATAGGTTTACATGTTGTCTTAGCCATTTTTGTCCATTTTATTCCTCTTATCTGTTTTAATGTGTGTAAACCATACTGGGTCTGCCTGTCATGTGACTGATCACATGACAGGAAACAGGAAATGGCCAGCATAAAGGAAGCAGCATGGCAAACAAATGAGGGCTGACAGTACACAAGCTCTGGAAAGGACTGACTGACGTGAGCGGAAGTATTTTGACTGACACGGAGGCAAACATAGCGACAAATTATTAGGAGGAAAGACTAGGACTGAGAAGTAAAGGTAATATAAATACAGTTTAAATAAATAAAAAGAAAAAAAGGAAAAGGGTTGTGTGAGGAATTTGCAGTGGGATTATCGACCGACGGCCTGTATAGGTCCGGAACGGTGGTCTCACGGAGTTCCTTGCAATCCGTAGGAGATGGCAGGGAATGACTCTGACAGTGAGAATAATAACATGGCTTGTAGTGAGGAAGATGAGAGGAGGATAAATGAATGGGAAAGTGCTGGTAAGGGAAAGAAGGGAGAGAGTTGGGAAAGAAAGAAAAATCATGCATCTAGCATTTGAGAATCAGAAAGTGATGGAAGTGGAAAGGGGGAAAAAACAGTAAAGGAAGGAATATTGAATGTAGTTGTCAGATTTGAAGAAGAAGGCGGAGTTAAGAAAATTGACCCGATTAAATTAACAAAAATCATCAAGAATCAGATTGGGGAAGTGAAATATGCAAGGATTTTACACTGTAAAACTTTACTGTAAATTTACAGCGAATTTCCTACAGAATTGTACTGTATTTCCATAATACAGTATTAGGCTGTATATTTTACAGAACAGCTGTAAATATACAGCACATTTCTGTTTTCAACCCGATAAATTCGTAATACAGTATCATACTGTAAAAGCACTGCATTGTGGGATTGATTTCTTTCGCGCTCAATTCAGTTCAAATGTGACGCGAGCCGACATGTAGCTACTACAGGCAAACTTGATTTGTCAGCGGGATTCAACTGAACAGAATAATCATTCCTGTTAACAAGATAAACAGTGTCTGCGAATCTGTGAGCAATTTTTAAGCTTTTGTGAGCTTCGGTTCGTGTTTGAAACATTAGTTGTCTGTGACGCAGCAGAAAATGGGCGACATTAATGTTACATGAAGACGGATGGAAGAATTTGTCATCTGAATAACCTGCGCCTGTGACGATTAGTGGGATTTAGAGTTTGAGAAGATGGAAAATTGTTCAACTGAGTGATACGGTAAGCCAATATATTTTGTTTTTTTGCGTTCGCATTTCTACATTGTTTTCACAAATGCTTATTTGGTTTGATTTTGCGATCGCGGTTTTCTACCGCGGCCGCGCAAACAATTCACTCTGTTCCACCTGTTTACCAAGTAACTTAACGTTAACTTCGATATTTCACATAATAGGCAACATATACCATGTTATTTGCATGACCTGCTTTTGATATATATTTTTCGTTTCAGGCTTTGTAATCTGATGACGGTCCAGTGCTAATGTAAGTGCTTTTAAGTAGTGTTACAGTTAACGTTATAGTCTATGTGGTAAAAAAAAAAAAAAAAAATGCTATCAAATGCTGTCAGTTCTGTGATCGTGCTTTTGAATCGTTGTCAGAATTTTCAATTTTGCTAGCATAAAAAAATCCATGTTAATGCTGTTTTCAAATGTAGTATTCCTGATTGCCATGCCATATGTTCCTACAAATTGCCTAACAATTCAAAGAGAAGTTAGACGGTGTTATCCTTCAAGCAGATAAGTAGATGATATTCAACAAATCTCATTAATCTGTAATATATGTTTTATGTTTTGGTTCTGTTGATCATGGTTGTGCTGTCCTTTTTAAAAATTGTTTCAGGAATTTGCAACGCTGATGTCCAGCAATCTAGCTACATTTGCCAGAGAGTCCACGCCTTATTTCCTGGTATGTAAACATTAAAGGTTTAAGTTTAAACCTAAAATGAAAAGCCATCATTTACTCACTCCACTGCAAAATATGTTTTTCTTAATTAGTGTTTTTTTCTTGTTTCCAGTCCAGATATCTAAAATTCTTACATGAAGAAGCATTTAATTGACAAGTAAAAAGTGTCTTGTTTTCTGAAAGAATAAGTAAAAATTTTGTGAGTTTATGCTTAAAACAAGCAAAATAATATGGCAGTGCGTTTTAGTGTTCTTCTAACCCTAATCAATTTTAATTTTTAGGTGAAAATTTTAATTTATAGAACTATGAATAGATAGACAACTACATCGAACCACAGTGGAACCCACAATAGTTATTTTAATTATTAATATTATTTATTAATTCATTTTATTTTATTTTTTTTCAATTACAGGTCAATCTCTAAGCAACCAGTGCTGGACATTACGTTTGGAAGGTCAAGGTGTGTGTGGAAAGGATCACAGCCTAGCTTCATCGCTGGCCTGGCAGCGCTGTTTGCCTCCTCCTATAACTTCAGCTTGCAGTACAGGAAGAGGCAGCACCTTGAGTTTGTTCAGAGGTTAGTCATTAGCATATTTGCCATTCATATAAATATTAGACTGAATTGTGACTTGTCTTGACAGTATTTATTAAGCTGACTGACTACTGGTATGAACAATATGGCCCTGGTTTCCATACTGGGCTTAGCTTAAAGGGTTAGTTCACCCAAAAATGAAAATTATGTCATTAATGACTCACCCTCATGTCACTCCAAACCCGTAAGACCTCCGTTTCTCTTCTGAAGACATCTTAAGATATTTTAAATTTATTCCGAGAGGATTTCTGTCCCTCCATTGTAAGTGAATATATACATTTTGGTCCAAAATGAACAAAAACTACGACTTTATTCAACATTGTATTCTCTTCCGGTCTGTTTTCCATCCGCGTTCACGAGTCCACATTGACGCTGCTGACGTGTTATCTGGTGCGTCAATATGGACTCGTGAACGCGGATGGAAAACAGACCGGAAGAGAATACAATGTTGAATAAAGTCGTAGTTTTTGTTCATTTTGGACCAAAATGTATATTCGATGCTTCAAAACATTCTAAATAACCCACTGATGTCACATGGACTACTTTGATGATGTCTTTATTACCTTTATGGACGTGAACAGTGACACGTCCATTGACTTACAATGGAGGGACAGAAAGCTCTCGGAATAAATCTAAAATATCTTAAGATGTCTTCAGAAGAGTTCAGAGGTCTTACGGGTTTGGAGTGACATGAGGGTGAGTCATTAATGACATCATTTTCATTTTTGGGTGAACTAACCCTTTAAGACAGGTCTAGGCCTTAATAAAATTAGGGTATTTAAGCAGCTTTTATAAAAATGTCTAATAAAAAAAAAACATTACTGGTGTGCATCTTGAGACAAAACAGTGGCAGTCACATATTTAAGATATGTCAGTGCAAGTTGTTTTCAGTTGAAGGATTAGTGAAAATTCTATCATTAATTACACACCCTCATGTTGTTCCAAACCTGTAAGACCTTTGTTAATCTTCAGAACACAAATGAAGATATTTTTGATGAAATCTGAGAGGTTTCTGAACCAGCCATAGACAGAAATGTCTTTGCAACTTTCAAGGCCCAGAAAGGTAGTAAAAACATTGTTTAAATAATCCATGCAACTACAGTGGTGCAACCTGTTTTGTGCACAAAAAAAAATACAAAAAAATAACGACATTATTCAACAATCTCTACTCTTTCACGTCATTCTCCTACGCTGTTGACGTAGTGTAAACAGTGTCAAGTCACCTTCATTTATATAGCGCTTTTAACAATATAGATTGTTTCAAAGCAGCTTTACAGTGATAATAGGAAATTACAGTAACATAGATTGTTTTGGCTTTACAGCAGCTCTAGAATATAGTTATTAGATCGACTATTTTTGACTGTCAAAATGCAGGCGGACACAGCTTCCGTGAGTTGTTCAAAATCTTTATTTTTGGTAAACTCTGTGTACACAAACAATGTTCTCAATGCTGGAGTTCATGTGTAGAGCCCCTGGTGATACTTCGAGCACAGTTTCATGTTGTGTCGAGCCTCCTTAGTGTTTTAAAAAATAGCGATTTTTAATGCTATCATAGTCCAAGCACTCCCATTCAAAAGGCAATTAGACCGAAAACGAAAATACGGTCAAACTTAAGTGGCGTTTCCATCCTAATTATGCTTTTAAATGAAAGTTTGCCTCTGGTAGATTAACAAAAAGACCCTAGGTTGCATTTTGGCGAGAGTTACCCTTTAATACACTCCGGCCTACTCATCCTCACAAAACAGTGTAGGAGAATGACATGTAAGAGAAGAGGTTATTTTGGGGTTATTTTGCACACAAAAAGTATTCTCGTCACTTCATAATATTAAGGTTGAACCACTGTAGTTATATGTTCTATTTACCAATGTTTTTACCACCTTTCTGGGCTTTGAGAGTTGCAATGACATTGATGTCAATGGAGGGACAGAAACCTCCCAGATTTCATCAAAAATATCTTAATTTGTGTTCCGAAGACAAACGAAAGTCTTAAGGGTGAGCAATAATGACAGAATTTTCATTTTTGGGTGCAAACATGCATTTTAGTCTGGTAAATGTCATGTTTAACATTATCATGTAGTCATGTATGCAATAAACATTGCAAGGCTTGCAATTAAAGTTAAATTATTTCTGTCACAAAGGTTTGGGCTGGATTCTGGCAATGTGTGCTCTATATAAACAGAGTCTATGGCTGCCTTTCCACTGATACTCTGATGGGACCTGATGAGGGGATGATATTAAAAGTTGTAGAATAAAACTTTAAATCTGGCAACCCCACTTCCAAAAGTTTAGTTAGTTGACAGTGCGCATGTAAACAGACACATTGAGTTGATGTATTTTAACCAGGGCAGAAAAAATATCAGTTATTGATCACAACATCCAACATTGCATTTTTTTTTATGTTGTTCAGTTTTATCCAAACAGATTAGTCGTTAAAACCGATATCTGTTTTTTATTTACACATCTTTTGTGCTGTCTCTCTCTGTCAAAATATATAAACTCAGTCTATAATATTTCATTGTTTTTTTCCCTTTCTTTGCTGCCTTTTAGACGATTTCCTGACATCAATCCTGAACGTGGATCAAAAACAAAGAAAGGACAAGTAACTTCAAACAAAACTGGCCAAGTTGTGCAAAAAAAGAACACTGTAAGCCTACAGGTGTCCTCACTTCTGCGAAAACTTGAAGACTTTGAATGGGATTTCGTTTGCACTTGTATGGACTTCAAAACAGAAACAGCAATTCACTGCCATTATAAAGCTTGGAAGAGCCAGGACATTTTTTAATATATCTCCGATTGTATTCGTCTGAAAGAAGAATGTCATATAGACCTAGGATGACTTGAGGGTGAGTAAATTTGAGCTAATTTAATTTTTTGGGTGAACTATCCCTTTAATTAAGTGCTAAGTGTTACCTGTTTGTTGTTAAGTGTTAAAATTGCATTTTATGTTTAAAAAAAATTCAGCCAACATGTTCACAGAAGGCAATTTTCTGATCTTTGCTTTTAACCAAAATAAATGTTTTAAAACCCAGAAAATGTTGTTTTCTTTTTCCTAGTGTGACTACTATACAATTTATTGCTGTAGACAAGTTTAATATTGTACAAATATGTGGTATATTCTGTATTTGGTAATTACAGTGGAGTACTGTAAATGCTGTTTACTGTACTAGTGCTGTAAAAATACAGTATGTGGCTGGCAACCCAGCTGCCAGTATTTTACTGTAAATTTACAGTACAATGTTTTACAGTACAATACTGTAAATGCTGTCTACAGTACTAGTTCTGTAAAAATACAGTATGTGGCTGGAAACCCAGCTGCCAGTATTTTACTGTAAATTTACAGTACAACGTTTTACAGTACAATACTGTAAATGCTGTTTACAGTACTAGTTCTGTAAAAATACAGTATGTGGCTGGCAACCCAGCTGCCAGTATTTTACTGTAAATTTACAGTGAAAAGTTTTACAGTGTAGGAGATGGGAATTTGCTAATTGGATGTGAAAATGAGACCCAGTTAGACAAAGCTAAAAGGATGACATATATTGGGAAAGTTAAGGTTCAGAGGGTTGTAAAAGTTGGAGAAAAGAGAGATAATGGATGTAAAGGAGTGATTTATGGGATTCCCATTAATGTCAATAATAAAGAAATACAGGAAACCATGAGAGTGAGTAAATTCAAAGTGAAAAGTGTCAAAAGATAAAAAGGACACTGAGTCAATACTGATTGAATTTGAGGAGAAAGAGTTACCTAAAGAGGTATATTTTGGATATGTAAGATATAATGTGAGAGAATATGTACAGAAACCAATGGGATGCTACAACTGTCAGGAGTTTGGGCAAACTGCTAGAATGTGTAAAGGGAAAAGAAGGTGTGCTAGATGTGGAGGTGAACATAATTATGGGATGTGTGGTGAGGGAACAAAACCTAAATGTTGTAACTGCGGAGGAAATCATAGTGTAGCATACTGGGGATGTGAAGCACTTAAAAAAGAGGTGGAGGTGCAGAAGATAAGACTAAAAGAGAAGGTATCATATGCTGAAGCAGTTAAGATGAATGGACAGAGGAATCAGAATATAGAGGGAAGAGTGAATAAAGGACAAGAGGAAATGGATGATCAGCAAGGGATGAAGAAAGCATGGATAGAAAAAAAGAAACTGGTCACATTCATTGCAGGAGTAATTAATGCAACACATGAGATTAAGTCAAAAACAGAAAGAATTCAAGTAATTGTGAAAGCGGCAGAACACCATTTGGACATGATAGGGCTGAAGTGGGAGGAAATAAATGATGAACTCAGGATGCAAGCAAGTCAGGAGACATCATGATTAGGTTTTTAATCCTAATAATGCTGATTTTACAATGGAATGCGAGAAGTCTCTTAGCTAATGGGCAGGATTTTAAGCAATTTGTTGGTAGTAGGGTCGAAAAACCAGAGATAGTGTGCATTCAAGAAACTTGGTTAAGACCTCAATTGGATTTTGTTTTATTTGATGTGGCGGTAAGATATGATAGAAGAGAGGGGGGAGGAATAGGGTGTGTTACATTTATAAAGCAAGGAATACCGTATAAAATCTTAGGAGTGGGATATGAACAAGAGTATGTAGTAGTGAAAGTATGGGCAGGAAAGCGAGAGTTGGTGATTTGTAATTATTATGATCCTTGTAAAAGACTAGAGAAAACTAAGCTAGAAAAGTTAGAGGAACAAAATTGTAATAATATTATATGGTGTGGGGATTTTAATGGGCATAACACTTTGTGGGGTGTAAAAAAATGATTACAATGGTCAAATAATAGAAGAAATGCTAGATGAGAATAATTTAGTGTGCTTAAATAATGGTGTAAGTACAAGAATTGATGTTAACACTGGAAAAGAATCAGTATTAGATCTCACATTAGTTTCAAATAAAATTACAGCAAGATGTGATTGGACAGTGCATAAGGATGGCACAATAGGCAGTGATCATTATCCGGTGTGGTGTAAAATAAATATAGAGGTAGTATGGAGTATTGGGGAAGCAAGTGGAAAATGGATTTTTGAGAAAGCAGGATTGGGGAAAATTACAGGAGGAAAGTAATAGAATGTTTAGGCAAATTAAAGATGAATTTAGTGTTGAAATATTAGATAACCAAATTAAGCAAGGTATAATATCAGCAGCAGCAGAATCCATTCCAAAGAGTAAAGGAAGATGTAAAAAGAAAGCAGTGCCATGGTGGGATGGAAAATATAAAGAAGCAGTGAAAAATAGAAACAAAGCATTTAGATTAGTTAAAAGAACACATAATTATGATCATTTGATTCAGTATAAACAAGCTCAGGCAATAGTAAGGAGGATAATCAGACAGACAAAAAGAACATTCTGGAAATCTTATTTTGACACAATAGGAAATACAACTCAAATAGGTGAAATATGGGGAATGATTAAAAAGATTGGGGGGGGGGGGGGGGGGTTGGTAAAAGAGAATGGAATTATCCAGTTCTGACTGAAGGAAATGAGAATGCGATAACAAATTAGGAAAAGTTAGAGATGATGGCAAAAAGTTTTGTTAGTATAAACAGTTCTAATAACTTGTCAGAGGAAGGAAGAATAGCAACAGCAAGAACAAAAGCACAGTATAAGGATGTGATATGCAGAAAGGATAATGGGGATGAGGAACAAGATGCTCCTTTTAGCATGGGAGAGTTGCAGAGAGCGCTGGATAGGTCAGGGAAAACGGCTCCAGGAAAAGATGAAGTGTGTTACAGTTTGTTAAAACATCTAAGGGTTTGGGGAAATTATTGAATTTATACAACAAGGTATGGGAGGACGGGAGACTTCCACAAAGCTGGAAGGAGGCAGTAATTATTCCAATAAGGAAGCCTGGAAAGGATCCAAGTAATCCTGGTAGTTACAGACCAATCGCATTAACATCGCATATATGTAAGATAATGGAACGCATGATAAATGAAAGACTATACCTTTTAGAGAGTAGAAATAAAATGGCTAGATGTCAAAGTGGTTTTAGAAAAGGAAGAAATACAATGGATCCTGTGATAATTTTGGAGGAGGAAATAAGGAAAGCACAAGTGAATAAAGAAACTGTAGTAGCAGGATTCTTTAATGTGGAGAAAGCATACGATATGCTGTGGAAAGAGGGTCTCTTAATCAGATTACATTTAATGGGAGTTGGAGGGAAAATGTTTAATTGGATTATGGATTTCTTAAATAGAAGGAATATACAGGTGCTGGTCATAAAATTAGAATATCATCATGGTTTATTTCAAGAATTCAACTTAACAGGTGAAACTAATATATTATATAGACTCATTACATGCAAAGTGAGATATTTCAAGCCTTTAGTTGTTATAATTTTGATGATTATGGCTTACAGCTTATGAAACCCACGAAATCAAAATCCCAGATAATTTGAATATTACATGAAATCACACAGTAATTACAGAGTAATACCATGGTCATTGAACCAGGTTTTGGTTATTTTGGCAGTGTGGGCAGGTGCAAATCCTGCTGGAAAATGAAGGAAGCATGAAGTGCTCTGGAAATGTCCTGGTAGACGGCTGCGTTGACTCTGGATTTAATAAAGCACAGTGGACCAAAGTCCTCTTTTCTGATGAGAGCAAATTTTGCATCTCATTTGGAAACCAAGGTCCCAGAGTCTGGAGGAAGAATGGAGAGGCACACAATCCAAGATGCTTGAAGTCCAGTGTGAAGTTTCCACAGTCTGTGTTGGTTTGGGGAGCCATGTCATCGGCTGGTGTTGGTCCACTGTGCTGTCCACTCAACACAGCCGTCCACCAGGACATTTCCAGAGCACTTCATGCTTCCTTCAGCAGACAAGCTTTATGGAGATGCTGACTTCATTTTCCAGCAGGATTTGCACCTGCCCACACTGCCAAAAGAACCAAAACCTGGTTCAATGACCATGGTATCACTTTGTAATTACTGTGTGATTTCATGTAATATTCTAATTTTCTGAGATTTTGATTTCGTGGGTTTCATAAACTGTAAGCCATAATCATCAAAATTATAACAAATAAAGGCTTGAAATATCTCACTTTGCATGTAATGAGTCTATATAATATATTAGTTTCACCTGTTAAGTTGAATTCTTGAAATAAACCAACTTTTTGATGATATTCTAATTTTATGACCAGCACCTGTACAGGTGAAAATTGGGGTAGATTTGTCAAAGCAATATGCTGTAGAAAATGGAACACCGCAGGGAATTGTGGTTAGTCCAACTTTATTCTCCATTATGATTAATGATATTTATTTAAATCTTCCAGGGGATATAGAGAGGTCTTTATTCGCAGATGATGGTGCTATATGGAAGAAAGGTAGAAATGTTGAGTATATTTTAAAGAAGATGCAGGAAGGAATTGATCAAGTTGAAAATTGGGGAATAAAATGGGGATTTAAGTTTTCAGTGGAAAAAAATCAAAAGTAATGGTTTTTACAAATAAAAAGAAGAATAAGTAAGTTAAGTTGAAAATGTATGGAATATTAGAGAAAGTAGAATGTTTTCGTTTCTTGGGATTATACTTTGACACAAAACTAACATGGAGAGAACATATAAAGTATACAGTTAATAAATGTAAGAAAGTGCTAAATGTGATGAGATGTCTTGCAGGGTTGGAGTGGGGTGCAAGTGTTTCAGCTTTAAAATATATATATACATTGCTTTAATAAGATCTAAATTAGACTATGGGAGTGTTGCGTATGGGTCAGCAGCAAAGACAACGTTAGCTGAATTGGACATTGTGCAAGCGTGTGCCTTAAGAATATGCTTAGGGGCAATTAAAACTTCCCCAGTATGTGCACTTCAGGTGGAGGGAGGTGAAATGCCATTGTGGCTTCGACGGAAACAATTGACTGCAAACTATTGGATAAATCTTCGAGGGCATGAAAATAGTCGTCCAACAAAAAAGGTATTACAGAAGTGTTGGGAAAAGGAGAGAAGAAAGAAAAAAAAGTTTTGGCTGGATAGGTGATTTAATTGCAGAAGAAATGGAAGTGTATAATAAAAGATTTGCTAATACTGTGTTATGGCCTGTTAAAGGAGAACTCCGGTCAATTTTAACATTGAGCTCATTTTTTTTTTTGAGCTCAAAATTGACCGGAGTTCTCCTTTAAGCCAATTTGGACATTGGAAATTCCGAAGGTTGATCTAGAGCTGTTAACAATTAAAGGTTGTAGCAGAAATATAGATATAATCAATGAATATTATAAATATAAGAACAAGTATAAAGACAATACTGAGATTTATACAGAGGGGTCAAAGGACCTACAAACAGATGTGACAGGGTCTGCGGTATACATCCCTAAATATGAGATAGGAATTAGCAAAAGAACATCTGACAGCATAAATGTTTATGCAGTTGAATTATGTGCTATACTTATTGCATTAGAATGGATTGAACAATGCAGGGATATTAATATTCTAGTATGCAGTGACTCAGTATCAGCTCTTATGAGTATGAAGACTGGAAAAGCTAGTAGTCATCAAGAAATATTATATGAAATCTTGTTTTTAAATTCAAGGGTATGTAGGCAAGGGAAAAATATTACATATATGTGGATACCAGCACATGTGGGCATACAGGGAAATGAGAAAGTTGATAGATTGGCAAAAAAGGCAACAAAAAAAGAGCATGTTGATATTGAAATTAAATTGTCAAAATAAGAAGGGAAGAGTCTAGTGTGGAAAAAGATAATGGAAATATGGCAACATCAATGGGATCATGAAAGTAAAGGAAGACAACTATGATTCAAAATAAAGTAGGCAGTATAAGAGAGATGTCAAATAGAAGGACAGAACAAGTGGTAATAACAAGGCTTAGGATTGGGCATTGTAAGTTAAATGGAACTCGTTGTATGTTAGGAAAACATCCCACATGCCAATGCGATGAATGTCAAGAGGAGGAAACAGTTAGTCACATTTTTATGTCATGCAGGAAATTTATAAAAGAAAGACAAGAGTTGAAATATAGATTACAAGAAATTGGTATGGACAGTACAATGTAAAAAGTATATTAGAATGTGGAAAGAGTGAGCAAGGAAAGCAATATTTGTTTTATTTTTTAAAGAGGACTGGACTGGAAAGAAGAATATAATCAATAAGTGACATGATAATAGACAGCAGATGGCAGTAATGTAACATATTGGATACCAACTGCCTTAAAAACCCAAGGAAGAAGAAGAAGAAGAACAAATGAGGGCTCTGTCAAGACGACCAAAGCTGGATCGAAGAGTTTCTTTTAAGGACTTACCATTCCAGCAAACCCAATCACTTTTCATTGGATTATCACTACAGATGGATTGTAAATACATTGTGGGACACTTACACACTGGGACTTACGAGGACTTGCGAGGACTCTAGAGGAATGTTTTATGGTATGGAACCAATGGACTCTATGCTTTTAACAGCCCAAGGCTTCTAGTTGTATTGTGTTGTTTTCCTTGTTGAAATTGTAAATACACTTAATTTATTCACTTTATTTCTGTTGTCGTCTCATCTTTTAAAACGCTTCCAAAACTCTCACAGTTTAATCTGACCCCAGTTTTAGCTTGTGTAACTCATCCGATTAGGCCGATTGTTACAGTATAACAAGAATATTTATGACAAAAGCTCTTTTCAATCACTGTATTCACTGTATTCTCCTGATTATTTTCTTTTTTGCTTTGTATTCCGGTGTAATGGGCCTTTCACACAGGACGCGGTATGCGCGGCGCTGCGCTATAAAATCCATTCATTTCAATGGCCTGCGCCGCGCAAGGACGTTTTGTTGCTGCGTCGACCAAAGCGCAAGCGCAGCGGTGCGCATCATTGGCGTGCTCACGCGCACGCCGCGGTCAAAGTTCAAAATAGTTCAACTTTTGCCGCTGCGCTCTGTGACGATTACCAGCGCGGCCAATAGAATCGGGGGATCCAAACAAGCACGGAAATCAAAATGGATGAACGGTTAGTAGTGTGTATATGTATAATTTGTTTTTTAGTTTCAGGTTTAATGTTTGAATAAATGTTTTATTCTAAAAAAGAGCTGACTTCATGATTCTTGTTTTGATTCAGATATTAAAGTATATAAAATCGCGTTGTATCTGAAGGGCAACGCTGAACCCAGCGGCAAGCGCCGCGCATACCGCGTCCTGTGTGAAAGGCCCATAACAGTATGACAAAATACAACATATCCTGCACATTTGTGGTCTGCTCTCTCCATTTAAAGGTCCCGTTATATGCCCCTTTTCACAAGATGTAAAATAAGTCTCTGATGTCCCCAGAGTGTGTATGTGAAGTTTGAGCTCAAAATACCCAACAGATCATTTTTTACAGCATGTTTAAATTGACATTTTTTGGGGCTCAGAAAAACGAGCTGTTCCAGTGTGTGCCCTTTAAATGCAAATGAGGTGCTGCTGGACGACCCAGGGGGCGGAGCTTCAAGAGCTCGCGCTCTGCGGCGCTCAGTCTGTCAGGAAAAATTCATCTCACGGAATGATGATAATATCAGAAACTCTCAGTAACGGCGTTCATTTCGAGTCGGACAATAATGCCTACAGAGTCAGAGTGCTGTACAGAGATGAAACAGGTATGGTTTAGTAGTTTAATTACGGTTATTATAACGTATTTGTCATCTGCTTGTAGGCTATGTATCCATTATTTATTAATAGCCTACAAGTCTGCTGTCTGAATGATGATCAAACATGTACTGATGAGTTTAATAAAGTTTATTGTACATCACACAAAAGATGAAGCGTCAGTTTTACTTCAGAAAATCACCGTAAGAGCTGAGTAAACACAGTAGGTTAAGTTATAAGAAGTGCGCAAGTAGCCAGTAGAGTTGAGGGAGCATTCCTGTGGGCGGAGGTTAGTCAAGAAACGGTTCTAGTGACATCACTAAAGCAGGATGTAGAGGGGTGTAGTCCAATCATGGCTGGACTGGCCATTGGGCATACCGGGCATTTGCCCGGTGGGCCGACGTGCTTTTTGGGCCGATATATCTCATAGGCCTACTCATAATTTTTTTTTTTTTTTTTTTTTTTTTAACGGGCCATAAAATTTGCACATCGGCGGCCCATTCGTTTTGTTTTGCTTAATTGGCGGCGCTGGGTTTGTGCCGGTGTAATGAATTGGTCAATGTCAGTGTTAGTTTTTTTTTCTGACAGACTAGCCCATGAAACACGCAGATCAGCGGCCCATTGGCTCTTTTCTTGATTGACACTGGGCTGGCCCAATCACAACTTTAAGCGAGTGAGCGAGCGTGCAGCAGTGTCAGTGTGTATCTGTCAAAATAGATGAAGAAACGCAAGGAATGTGCAGATAAATAGCGTGAAAAAATAGAACCAGGCCCTTAAAGCAGACACTGTAAACTGTGTCAAAATATATGTTTTCTGACCTTCATCAGCTCCTGTGGCAGATGATGATAGTGAGGACGGAGGATCAGGAGAGAGATGAGAAAGTGTAGAGTCCGCGGTAAGCAGAACTACTTTCAAAACACTTAGGCCATGTCATGAGTGTAGATTATTTCCACATCTGCATAGTTGACCAATTTTCAGTTGGTAAACATGGTGACGTTTTTGTGTGGGCGGAGCTTAGGTGGTGGCAGAACGAGCCCTCTGGCCGCTTCACTAACGTTGGTTTGCAAGTTTTGTTAGCTTGTTTTTTTAATAATGACTGGAGAAAATCCGATTTTATCTTAATGTGCAAGGTTATTCACTGTCCAGGACCGCGATTGTTATTTGCAAAAGTTAATTTTAACAGACATCCCAGATTGGCTGACCATACACGCAGTCAATGAATGGACGATCTGACAGGATTAACGTCAACGCTACCTCCGGTTGAGTGGCCTGACTTCTACACCTACCCGATAGAGAAACTGAGCGTAAACAGAAACTGAGGGCATATAAATCTTTAGATGCCTATAACTGTAATGGCCACGTACAAGACTTGTGTGGTAGCCTATCCGATCCGCAGTTCTGCCTGGCCAGCGCCACGGCCACCAGACACAAAGACGACAATGTAAGTGGCATTACGGTGCAATTTTAACGAATGTGATTAAATAAAAATTCCAGATACAGCATATTCATTTTTTAACTATGTATTTGATTACCCTTTTTTACCAGGTTCTTCAAAAAGTATAGTCACAATCAATCAAAACTATGTATAAAATCATAGATGATTCACAAATAATCACAATTATTTAGAAAACATTATGCGATAAAATTTCAAATTGGAGCCTGTACTCCGTTGATTCTTGTACCCAACAACACAACAAGATGACATTTAATAACAATAATAATAATTTAAGCTCCTTATAATGAGCCAAATATGTGCTTGTTTGTATTGGCCGCCCTTCCTTTTGCCACCAACTAACGCCGTGACGTAACTGTGACGTCGGCTTGAAATTGGTCTATTCACTAGAAATTTAATGAGACGCGTTTGTAAACCATGTTTTCCGCCAAAATAAAAGCTTGATGCAGTTTGCGTCAAAATAAAAGATCATGTGCTTATCTCTTTCAAGTATAGAAATTGGTACAACACTAATTATGAAAGTTTCCTTTATTTTTTAGTGCATTTGTTTTACAAAATATGGCTATTACTGTCATTGGATTAATATTATAACTATTATTATGTAGTAGGTGTAATGTAAATAGACACTATAACTAAAAGAGGTTTGAATTTTTCTTTGTTTAATTTGCACACTGAATATGGGTTGGAGCTTTTAATTTTGAACTCTCAAAGTACACCAGATTGATGAATTTAACATTAAAATGCACAAAATGTTCGCACAGGGGGGGCATGCCCCCGAACCCCCCTAGAAGGACCAAGGTCACACCACCATAGTTTGAACAAAAATCCTGTAAGAAACACTTGTATTGCTATGCCAGAGCCGCTTATAGATTGTTTTAGGATTCACCACTGTGGAGTATAGTTCAACTGTATTAATAAATATCAAATTTTGACTTATTTAATCTGTTATCTCTCACTCGTTCCTATACTCACTCACTACATGGCATTAGTGGTTTTAATGAATAGGAGTTGGTATGCATATAATTAAGGGCGTGCAAAGATGGGTGGTGTTTATGATCATATAGTGGGCCGGGCAAAAATGCCCGGGCCGATTTTTTGTCCCAGTCCAGCCCTGAGTCCAATCGAGCCGTTTTTTTGTAGTCAACTTCTGTTAAATAAAATATCTCGCTTGGCATTGAACTTTGAGCTTTATAATTTTACAGATATTATTTATGCTCTAACAGCAACATTACACACTAACTAAAGTTTGAAACATGGAATCGCATGCAACGGGACCTTTAATTTACAATTTATCACATGGATAATTCACTGGAATGCACAAAGAATCTCTCGGTTTCCTCCCTAAATCCACACTTCTTTTTCCAGGTTTTTCACATGGATGCTTTAAAATGTAATTGTCTCCCTTTTTTCACTTCTAATCTCTATTAGCTGTGTTTACTGGAATGTTTGTAAAGCAGGTTAATAAATACAATTACTGTATGCCAAAATAATGTAAATCACTTAGAAATATGTTCAGTGTTCCAGTTAATGAACATTTTTGATCAAGGCAACAAATGTTACAGACATATATCACTACAGTGATATTTAACACGTCTGTAATATTGCTGTGGAAATAATTAAGCTTGTGAGGTTATTTATGGTCTGATAGTCATTTGTTAATGCTTTTACACTTTTAAATTTCCTTTTTATGTAGAATAGTGTCATCTCATAGTACCCAATTTTGGAAATGCTTTTTATTGCATTTATACAGCAAAATTTTCACTGATTGTTTACAGTTAAATAGAAATAATTTGCTCAAAGCGTCATGGGGCTTAGGAAAAATGTGGATACCTGCTTTCTTCAGTAATTCTCCAAAAAAAAAAAAAAAAAGTATTGAAAATGTATTAGTAATGTCATAGACATCTTTCAATTTAATTTACCCCATCATAATATTTGTATTCTATTTAAATACATATGATACAGCATAGCAGCAGTATATCAGCATGGCTATGATTACCTTTGACCTTGTGCCTATGGCTGAATCATTCTTATTATAGCTCATAATTTAATAGCATATATGGTTTTATAAATTATTTTAAATTATTTACATGCATCACAAACACAACATGGATCTGATTTGCTTATGCCAAACAATAATCATTCAGATTGTAACACAATACATTATATTACCAGTCGTAGTGTCCATGGTTGTAGTTTCTGTTGTTGTAGTTTCATCTGTGGTTGTCTCTGGCATGACAGTAGTAGTGGTAGTGTTTATGTTGCTTGAATCTGAAATAAATTATAAATATTACATAAACAACAATTATGTCTTACATAAACAAAGTGCACATGTAAATATATTTACCTGCACAGTATGCCAAACTGCAGGTAGTTGGGCTCACAAACTCATAGACATAATAATCTCCTGGACAGGCTTTGACTTTAATGGGATTGGATTGGAAATAGCAGCAGTTATTGCTCCAGTGACCGCAGACATCTCGAGTGACCACTCCATCCTCAACTGTTGGATGTCCTCCGTTCAGCCACAGTGGAGCATTAGTGCCACAACTATACTCATCAACACATGTGTCTGGCATCTGAACGCTCTGACCCTGAATGAAGAGACGGTACCAGCCGTTCCAGCTGACCCAAGCGTCACACATTATTTGAGAGGAATGTTGATTGTTGGTGGCTCTCCATGAATCATCCAGAACATTGTAGTTGTAGCAGGGGTCAACAGGGGGAGCTGTAGTCATGGAAATATATAAAAATATACATTTTGCTGAATGAATATGGCAAGCCGTTTTAACATTTAAAGGGTCATGAAACCCCCCTCTTTCAGCTCAAGTCTAGCTCACAATCTTTTTGAAAAATGCAACTTAATTGGGCGTGGCTGGCAGTGAGAAGAAGGGAGGGGAGTGGGTGTGGTATGGCACGGCAGGGGAGAGTGGAGGGGGGAACTGTCATCGCCAGTGGCCCATGCATATCGACTGTCACTAAAAATCAGTGGTAAATGCTAGATTTTTTTTATAGCTGACAAAGTTAAAGTCTAATGAAATAAACTGACACCTTATTTTTGTCCTTTCAAAAGTAACTGAATGCACTGCTACATATATAAACCTACAGTAATCATAATTGTATTTAAAACATATAAATGTACTTGCATATGTATAATTGTCATTATAAAATATATATTTGTTTATATACACACTATAAATGCATACATTTTAAAATAATACATTTTTCCGCTTCGAAAAAAAAACGTTCCCTACATAGCCTATATCTACGCGCCCCCTAAACCCACATAATAAAGATGGACAGTGACATAGAAATTTCCGTGGTTGATGGCCAACCAACCGCCCACAGCCAGAGTCTAGCCCTGGCAGCATCGCGAGGAAAGATGCACTGGAACTTTTGCACCACGAAAACAAACGTGAATCATTGCCTCTCTCATCTACTTCATTACTAGTACTTATTCATTAGATACTAGTGCTTATTCTTTAGATACTAGTGCCTATTTGTTAGATACTAGTGCTTATTCTTTAGGTGCTAGTGCCTATTTTTAGATACTAGTGCTAATTCTTTAGGTGCTAGTACTTATTCATTAGATACTAGTTCTTATTTATTAGATACTAGTACCTATTAAAAAGACACTAGTACTTATTCATTAGATTCTAGTGCCTATTAAATTGGTACTAGTACTTATTCATTAGATACTAGTACTTATTCATTAGTTACTAGTATTTATAATTAGATACTAGTACCTATTAAATAGATACTAGTTCTTATTCATTAGATACTAGTACTTATTTCAATAGTGAATAGTAACTATTGTTTTGTTACTAGTAACAAATATTTTTTTTGCCATTGACTTCTATGGTGATCTGTCATTCAGATATCAACTTTTCAGTTCTGACTAGTATGTATTCCAGTTGTGACTAGAACGTATTTATTAGATACTAGTACTTATTTTTTAGATACTAGTACATATTACTAGATACTATTATTCAATAAATACTTGTACTAAGTCATTAGATAATAGTACCTATTAAATAGATACTAGTACTTTTAACATTCAACAATATTATTGATCTGCCTTATTTAGGGTGGACGATGATGCAATTTTCTTCTAGAAACAAACTTTGTTGTATTATTTTCATGTTATCAATGTAAAAGCTGCTTTGATACAATCTCTATTGTAAAAAGCGCTATATAAATAAAGGTGACTTGACTTGACTTATTCATTAGCTACTAGTACTTATTCAATAGATACTAGTACTTATTCATTAGATACTAGTACTTATTCATTAGACACTAGTACCTATTAATTAGATACTAGTACCTATTAATTAGATACTAGTACTTATTAATTAGCTACTAGTACTTATTCAATAGATACTAGTATCTATTTATTAGACACTAGTATCTTTTGTAATTGTTACTAGTAACTATTAATATTTTACTAGTCACAACTGCTTTTTTATTCGTCTTATGTTATGACTAGTCAGAACGGCCACTGTACAGTTCAATTAAAAATCTTACTAGTAAAATAAAAAATCTTACTAGTAACATTTGGAATAAATACTAGTATCTAATAAATAGGTACTAGTATCTATTGAATAAGTACTAGTAGCTAATTAATAAGTACTAGTATCTAATTAATAGGTACTAGTATCTAATGAATAAGTAATAGTATCTAATGAATAAGTACTAGTATCTATTGAATAAGTACTAGTAGCTAATAAATAAGTACTAGTATCTATTTAATAGGTACTAGTATCTAATGACTTAGTACTACTATTTATTGAATAAATACTAGTATCTAGTAATAGGTGCTATCTCAAAAATAAGTACTAGTACCATAAATAACTACTAGTATCTAATAAATACGTACTAGTCACAACTGTCAGAACTGAATAGTTGATATCTGAATGACAGATCCCCATAGAAGTCAATGGCAAAAAATTAATTTGTTACTATTAACAAAATTAGTTAGTTACTAGTCACTATTGAAATAAGAACTAGTATCTAATGAATAAGAACTAGTATCTAATGAATAAGAACTAGTATCTATTTAATAGGTACTAGTATCTAATTAATAAGTACTAGTTTATAATAATAAATACTAGTAACTAATGACCGAATAGGTACTAGTTTTTAATAAATAAGAACTAGTTCCAATTTAATAGGCACTAGAATCTAATGAATAAGTACTAGTGTCTTTTAAATAGGTTGTCATGTAGTGTCATGTCTTGTCATGTTATGTCTTGTTCTTGATCTTTCTCTCTACTCTGTCTCCCTCTGCTGGGGTTTTGACGTTACTGTTTCTTTTCCCTTCTCCCTTCCTCCAGCTGTTCCTCATCTTCTCTAACTACCTCGTTTACTCTCTTCCCACCTGTTTCCTCTCCCCTCTGATTAGATCCCTATTTCTCTGTCTGTTTCTGCTTCTTTCCTTGTCGGATTCTCACTTGATTTTCTCATGCAAGAAACGAACACAGTCCTGTCTGTCTTGTCCGAGCCCTGTCCTGTTGGCATCTGCCTGGTGAGCGCTATCTGTACCACAATAATCATCTTGATCTTTGTATTCTGTCCAGTTCATCTGATGCTGAAAGAGATCTGCTAACCACTGTAGCAATCTGAGCCTTGTCAACACTGAGAGACCCGCAGCCTTTCGCCGTTATCAATCATCTCTGTCTGCCGTCAAAAGAGACTCTTATCTTCTCTGATTTTTCTTTCACAAAAGTATTTTTGTTTTGTTTTTTATCGCCCTCTCTGCGGGTTGCCTGTTTTACCATTATCTCTCAATAAGAGGATTTGTGTTCTACATTATTGCCACCCAGTGTTGCTACCCTGTGTTCTCATTAAAGACTCTTTTTGTTAATTCGCTATTGGGTCCTCTCTTACCTGCATAACATAGGTACTAGTATCTAATAAATAAGAACTAGTAGCTAATGAATAAGTACTAGCACCTAAAGAATAATCACTAGTATCTAACAAATAGGCACTAGTACCTAAAGAATAAGCACTAGTAGCTAATGAATAAGTACTAGTACTCAATGGAATATATACTAGTATCTAAAAAATAAGTACTAGTAGCATGAAAATAGATACAAGTAGGTTTTAAAGATTAAATGTTAAAATGGCTTTCCTTAGAATGAATAAATGGATGATGTGATAAAAACATTTTTTTTGTAGTTGTGCTATGAAAACATTGTCTCCAGAACGATCTTTACTTAAACCCTGTTCCACTTGTTTTTTAAGTTCAAAGCTGAAGACAATTTGTCATGAGCTTTCAGAACATCTCCACTCATATAGCTGACAAAACAAGTGTTAAAAACAGCTGAACTTGAGTCCCTTTGCAAATTGAGCCCAAATGGCGCTTTTCCACTGCATGGTAGGCTCAGTAGGGCACACTTTTTGGGGGGTTTTCCACTGTGTACAACACCTAGTATCTTTTTAAGTACCACCTCATTTGAGGTTCCAAGCAAGCCATACGATACTAAAATGTGACGTGTTAAAACTGCTGATTACTGATTGGTCAGAGAGAATCGTTACTTACAGCGTCATTGGATTTGGTGCAACTATAACGATCATTCTATAATACCAACCACTTTATAGCGGTACTAAACTGCAGTGGAAAAGCAAACCTAGCCAAAGTAAAGCGAGCCGAGCCGTAAATGAAGATTTTGTCATCATAAACTCGCACTCAAGTTGTTCCCAACCTTTATGAATTTCTTTCTTCTGCTGAATACAAAATAAGATATTTTGAAGAATGTTTGTTAACAAACAGTTTTGGGTAACGTCTCGGTTACATGTGTAACCCTCGTTCCCTGAGAGAGGGAACGGAGACGTCTCGTCGTGACCGACGATTCTGGGATCTCGCTCAGAGGACCGATCTACTTCGAGTGTAACTAAACAAGCCAATTTCACATTGGCATGCAATCATTGCATTCAGCTGCTCTGCCTCATCAGCGCGGGTATAAATGAGCAGCTGGTGCATGATGCAATCAGTTTTTCGCTGAGGAGTTGAGCCAAGTTGGTGACCCAGGCCCCAGCGACGGTACAGCACCCGTGGTGACGGGACGAGACGTCTCCGTTCCCTCTCTCAGGGAACGAGGGTTACACATGTAACCGAGACGTTCCCTATCATTCGGTCACTCTCGACGTCTCGTCGTGACCGACGATTCTGGGATCCCTACCAAAGCGCCACGGGCGCTGGAAGCGGGAAGCGGGCTCGTAGCGCGTGGTCCGTTGCGGCACGAAGTTCCTGGAGAACCCCTGGGTCGCGACTACCCTCGTGCAGGTCCCTCAGGGCTTTGGCCTGATGAACCTGCAGTAATGCCATGGCGTGTAAAGCAGAGGCAGCCTCTCCACAGGCTCTGTAAGCCTTGCCGGTTAACCCCGACGAGTACTTACAGGCCCGGGATGGGAGACACGGTTCCCCCCTTAGTGTGGAGTTACGGGAAAGTTGCATGGCAACTGTCCACTCCACGGGGGGGATATGCGTATAACTCTTGGCTGCCCTGCCATCGAGGGTAGTGAGGGGGGAGGGGACCCTAGGACCACTTCTGGCAGTAAAAGGTGCCGTCCATAACATAGTGATCTCCTCATGCACCTCGGGGAAGAATGGTACCGGGGCAGGACGCTGAGAACCAGCGCGAGCTGCCCCGAGAAACCAATCATCCAACCGAGAGGGTTCGGGACACGGTGGAGGGTTCCACACGAGCCCGACACTCTCGGCGGCCCGAGACAGCATAGCCATCATCTCTTGGTCCGATTCGGGCAACACTGCCACACCCGAAGGGGGCAGCGCAGCCGAGTCATCATCCCCGGAGAGAGAGGACCCGCCCTCCGATGCCGCGATCGACATCTGATCGTCAGGCGGGGCGCCGAAGGATACCACTGGTGCAGACCTTGATGGTGGCCCAGCCCGTTCCTCCGACGGCCCAGCTGGTTGCGGAACAGGGGAGTGAGGGGGTCCCGGGGGTAGTGGCCCCACGGAACCGGACCTCACTGTCACCCTCAGATCTCCCAAGCAACGGCCCGAAGAAGCCCCCCGAGGAGGGTTAGATCGAGGCAGAGGCGAGGGGGCTCCCATCCCTTTGAGGAGTGAGAGCCGCGATCGGAGCTCCGAGATGGTCATGTTCCCGCAGTGAGAACATGACTCATCCACGAACCCCGACATTGCATGCCGAATGCCCAAACATACAATGCAGCATCCGTGACCATCACCTGGCGTCAGGAAACGACCGCATCTAGAAACGCACACACCGTGAAGCTCTTTTAGAGAACTGCTCTGTTTTTGTGCCGAAGCACGCAGGGAAACCCCGCTCGCGTCACCAACGGTAAGGGGAATCCCGCGGTGCGCAACCGATACCAGCTGTAAAAACAGCTATTGTTTTTTAGAAGGCGCTGGATCGGTCGAGGAAGTTCGCTGCCGTGCCGTTTCACCAACACTCCAAGAGAACAGGAAAGCACACTCTTCTTTGTAGATCTTCTTTGCAGAAGCTCAACTCCGAAGCGAAAAGCTGATTGCATCATGCACCAGCTGCTCATTTATAACTGCGCTGACGAGGCAGAGCAGCTGAATGCAATGATTGCATGCCAATGTGAAATTGGCTTGTTTAGTTACACTTGAAGTAGATCGGTCCTCTGAGCGAGATCCCAGAATCGTCGGTCACGACGAGACGTCGAGAGTGACCGAACGATAGGGAACCATTGATTTCCATACTACGGGAAAATGGTGCCCCACAACTGTTTGGTTTCAAATATTTCTTTATTGTTTTCAGCAGATAAAATAAATTCATACAGGTTTGGAACAACTTTAGGGTTTTGGGGTTAAAAAATAAGTTTAGGGTTACAAAATGTGTTTGAGGAATACTGGTGGTTTAGTTTCCACTATTTACAACACTTCAGTACTTCACTTTGCCTAAAAATACATTCTTTGTTTCCATTTTAAGAGTTTGAATTGCATACTCATTTGTGAGCTGTATTACTTCTTGTTAATGTGATTTTTATTTTTATTATTATCTTTTTCTGTAGAAATTATAATGCATTTGCTTAATGTGATAATCAGGAACATTTCAATGTTCAATAATGATTCAACAATTCAATAATCCATGTTTCAGAAAAAATGCATGTCCAAAAAGATGCTCAAGAGAGTTTATTAAGGAAGCAAGACAATACTTTACCAGTGGTTGTGATTGGTGGAGTCATGGATTCTATGGATAGGATCGTCTCCGTTGTTGTAGACGCTGATGAGATGGACTGGTTTGAGGCATCTGGTGTTAGGAACATTTAATATCAACATCAATCATTTTAAAACGAAATCCCAAAAAATAAATGACTAAAGTACAAATAGGTAAATGCTCACCTGCACAGTAAACTCCACAAAATGTTGGCTTGACAAACTCATAAACATAGTAATTTCCTGGACAGGCTTTAACTCTAATAGGGTGGGATGTGTAAGTACAGCAGCCATTCCATGAGGAGACACAGATCTGACGGGTGACCACTCCATCTTCCAGCTGTGGGTGAGGGCCGCTGAGTGACAGTGGTTCATAAGTGCCACACATGTACTGATTTACACATGATTCTGGCATATGAGCATTTTCACCATTGTAGAACATCCTGTACCAGCCATTCCACTCCACATTATAATCACACATGCCAAAGTTACTATAGTAAGAGTTGTCTGTGGCTCTCCAAGGCTCATCCAGACTGGTATAGTTGTAGCAGGGGTCGATATTTGGAGTGGAGAAAGATACTATTGTGGAAAAAATAAAAAGACAGCATTATATAATGTAGATTAAATTCATTCAAGATGATAATACGAATGTAAAAAATACCATTCATGCTAAGCATGTTAAATATAAAGTTGAATGAATGTACCTGCACAATATACAGGAGCTGGGATTGAAAGAGATGGTCTGGTAAATTTGTATACATAATAATTTCCAGGACAAGCTTTGACTTGGATCGGGTCGGATCTGTAGTGACTGCACTGATAATAGTAAGAACCGTAAATTTCACGAGTAACAACTCCATCTTCTAGCTGAGGATGAGAGGCACCAAGGTACAGAGAACTAAAACTTCCACATGACATGTAAGACATACACCACTCAGGCATCTGAGCACTCATGCCATTAATGAAGAGTCGATACCAGCCATCCCATTCTACACGAGTGTCATCATGATCAGATATGTATCCATACATAGACCAGTAATTGAGTGTGCTTCTCCAGTAGTTGTCAAGTATGTTGTAGTTATTGCACGGGTCATAATCTGTTTTAGGTGGAGACCACAACAAAGTTATATTTCAATGATGAACTTCACGAGTGTGAATCTAAACCAAACACAGATTCTTAGATTATTCAAAGACAATGTGACTGTGTAATAGTGAAAATGTTTATGGATAAAAATTGCCATTTAAACTGTAATGCAAAACCTTCATTGGAATAAACTAGCAAATTGTTCCAATGAGATATATATTTTATAATAACATTCTTTATTATTATTCATAATATATTCTTTCATATATGATTTAGAACTTACTCAAGGTGATGCTGGATCCAGTGAATATATCTGGACTTATAGTGGAAACCGCCTGTGAAATAGTGTTGACATCTAAAAAGAACAAATTCATGTCATGACAGAAATCATTTTAAAAAGTTTGAAAGACTTAAAATAATACTGAGAATGAGAAAATCACAGTACCTGTACAGTATCCTGAACAGAAGAATGGGGGATTCACAAGTTCATAGACATAGTAATTTCCTGGACACGCTTTCACTCTGATGGGTTTTGACTTGTAATCACAGCAGCCTCCCAAATAACCAATACCACAGACCTCCCTGGTCACCACTCCATCCTCTATCTGAGGGTGAGGATCATTAAGCCACAGACTGATGTATGTGTTACAGGTGAATGAACTAACACAGGTCTCTGACATCCGGATGTCCATTCCATAGTAGAGAAGCCGGTACCAGCCATTCCAGGAGAAAGAGACATCACAAATGTAATCTCCACTTTCATTGTTGGCTCTCCAGGGACGATCCAAAGACTCATAGTTGTAGCAGGGATCACTGCTGATGCTTTGGAAAGCAACTGTCATGGAGATTGCAAAATAATTTAAAGGAAATCATCACCAATGGTGCCAAAAGCTATGCAAATAATCAAGTTTTTCTGACGAGATTTGACTGAAAATCAGCATGAGGACTGTTGAGTAATATTATGATGTGTTTATGTATGACAGATAGGATCTAACAGATTTTATTTAAGCATTTACTCTCGAGAGTGACATAAAAAAAATTGTAACAAAAAAAAAAAAAATGAGAAAAGAGTTAAAATTGTACCTGCACAGTACATAGGCCCTGGAGCTGATATGATGGGCTTGACAAATTCATAGACGTAATAATCTCCTGGACAGGCTTTGACTCGGATGGATGTGGAATTGTAGGCGCCGCACTCACGGGAAATTCCCCACCACCACCCACGTCCATATGTTCCCATGACTTCACGGGTCACCACTCCATCCTCAAGTTTTGGATGAGAACCGTTGAGATGCAGTCCAGTGTCACCACCACATCCACCATTACTCACACACCACTCAGACATCTGGGCACTTTCTCCATTCACATACAGCCGATACCAACCACTCCATTCAACAAGAGTGTCATCATGTCCATTGTACTGATATGGGCTTTGCAGTATGTCTCTCCAGGATTCATCAAGAGTGTTATAATCATAGCATGGATCAGTTGTAGGTTCTGAGAGAATAAAGAAAAAGACTCATTCACTGAGGTGGCAAAATTAAGAGTACAGGTAAACATTTAACATCAGTGTCTGTATGACAAATAAACTATTGGGATGGTAAACTGAGGATGGATTCAATAAATGGACTAAACGTGTATCCTTTATACACCTCTCTCACTAATTAAAAAAATAGCTGCCACCTTGATCTTAATTGAGTGTTAAGGAACTGTATCTTTGTTTTCACCCACTTGAATAACAATGTTAAACTTAGTGTTGGAACTTTGATGACAAATGTGAGATTCAAATATTTAAATATAATTATTTTCCTATTGAAACAAAATATACAAAAGTGGAACAACATTCAAGGTCATTATCAGATAATTAAAGATTGCAATGCTGTACTCTATGTAAGATATTTGTGTGATTCTGACAGGTCAATTTAGCTCAAAAGAATTATTAATTAATTTATAGGGAATTCGAAAGAATCACTTATTACAACCGAGCAAATGACTCGTTCGCGGTTCATTTGAACTGGCTGTAACTATCAGCTCTGCACCGAATATAAATATCACTCTATTAAATACTATTTGTTAGCAAGGTAACTTAGATCAGCAGTTTAAGACATTAAATTCGTAAGCACATAACACAAGTAAAACTTTAAAAATACAAACAAGACTTTATTGATTATTCTAACACATAAAATTAACATCTAACACAAACACACGCGCACACACACACACACATTCATACGAGTTGCAGCAAGAAAGAGAGTGAGGAAAGAGTGAGTTTTAAGAGTGAGATGATGAAATCCCAATTTTCTATATGCACTTATAAGACATGACCTGGAAAACCATCAATCATTAATTTAACCCTTCTTAGGCGGGTTATTAAATCAATACAATACACCAGTTCAGCTTTTAGTCTGGAGGTTACTTGCTTGTGTTGCGTAGTGATTCCCTTTTTGTCGGCGTAAAAGGGGGTTTCCTGGGTTCGTTCGTTGGTTGATGTCCTCGTGCTTGAATAGATGTCTGGGGCGGCCACTCACGTGGTATGGATGACGGATGGATTGAAAGTCTTTGTCTGAAGCTGGCTCTGGGCAGACGAATCGTGGAACGAAACTCTGCCGCAAAACTTAACTTAGAACTGAGACTCACAACGGAAAAGAAAGGAAAACTTAGAAAAGAAAGAAAATTGAGACGAGAGTAGTTACTGTAGATGGCTTGAATGAAGTTGTTTAACCCATGTTCTTCTGATCTTGATTTGGGTTCTTTCGTCTGCGCGTTTACATGGTTACTTTTCCTTGAGAGAGAGCCAGAGAGAGAGGACTTTGTTTTGGATCTAAGATTTTAAACTCAAAAGTTTGTCCAACCTCCTGAAGAGATCGGACCAATTAGACACTGGCTTAATTTAGGAGGTTGCTCTATTCTCTTCTTATCGTAAATCATGCGTTATGATCTCCTTGCTCTCCAGCACTAGCAGAGAGAACACGAGGCCACAGTTTAGACATTATTACTATTATAAGAATACGAAACATTTTACACAGATTTCAATCAAGCCATCTTTTGAATTAAGAACATACGATCGTACTGATAGGAAGCACGACACACTTTCATTCAAGCATCTAATAGTTATAACAATTTCATGAATTATATGGGATCTAAGTATATTAGACACACACATATATTGTAGACACAAAATAGAATCATGTAGTTGCATGATGTTTGATTATAAGTCCATCGAGAATTGTTTTGGGATGATTTTATGTATTTTTATGAGTCAAAGTCTCAGTCTCTTTGGTTTGAAGTGATTTCAAAACTCTGAGTCATTCAGAGGTCCTTAAGGAGACTGGGGTCTGTTTTGTGTCTGTGTGGAGTCCAGCAGCTTCTCTGCTGTTATCTTGATCGGGCACTGAGTTGTGCCATCTCTGAGCCAATAATTCTTTTCCAAGCTATCTCACATTGACAAGTTCTTCCTTTTGTTTGGCCATAAAATGTTCTTAGTTGGGGGTTTTCGTTGGTTATCGGAGACTCGCTGGAGCCTGATTTTATGGCCCTGGACTGGTGATTTGGGTCTGGAATGTTGGGTTCTGTGTGGAATTATGTTTGAACAATTCACCTGGAAGATTAATTTGTGTTTGTTTCGCACTCAATCCTACATCTATGAAAAAAAATGTTTAAAATATTTTTTTTTTAAATAACAGTACAAATGTAAAGGAAAAATAAGGGTTTGTAAAATCATATATTTCACACTTTCTCCTATTCAGACCTCAAACTAATATACATTCAATTCATTTCCTCATTTTTTTTTTATTTCAAATATATTTGTAATATATGAAATTCCATTATTAAATTTCCCATTGACCACCATATGTTTTATCCGACATGTTAAAGGGATAGTTCACCCAAAAATGAAAATTCTGTCAGTAATTACTCACCCTCATGTTGTTCCAACCCCGTAAGACCTTCATTAATCTTCGGAACACAAATTAAGATATTTTTGATGAAATCTGACAGCTGGATCACTTCTTTATAGGCTTCTAAGGGACCGAAACTTGCTGGCCCAGAAAAGTTATTAGAGATCGTTAATATAGTCCAAGTGACTACAGTGGCTCAATGTTAAGTTTATCAAGCGACGAGAATACTTTTTGTGCGCAAAAAAAATAGTTAGTTCATGTAGTGTTTTAGCGCAGCGCGTCTGTGTTGCACGTCATCACGTAGGCTCACTATTGGCCAACACTGGTCATGTGTGTGATGCGTGTGTCGTACAACACAGACGCACTGCGCAAAAACACTACGTGAACTAACTCGAGGCCCAGAGAGAAGGAAATGAATAGTGGAATAAAGTCGTTATTTTTTTTATTTATTTTTTTGCGCACAAAAAGTATTCTCGTCGCTTGATAAACTTAACATTGAGCCACTGTAGTCACTTGGACTATATTAACGATCTCTTTAATAACTTTTCTGGGCCAGCAAGTTTCGGTCCCTTAGAAGCCTATGGAGGAATGATCCAGCTGTCAGATTTCATCAAAAATATCTTAATTTGTGTTCCGAAGATGAACGAAGGTCTTACGGGGTTGGAACAACATGAGGGTGAGTAATTACTGACAGAATTTTCATTTTTGGGTGAACTATCCCTTTAAGATTGATAATTGATATTTTCCAGAAATTGTTCTAAAATATCCCTGAATTGAAAAACACTTATATCTAATTGTTTATTCCCGCTAGGTTATACAATATATATCTGATTGAGATTAATTATGCAAACACTGTTTTTGTACAGGAGGCATTTCATTTCTAAAAGTTTTTTTTTTTTCTTTTTTTTTTAGGTACTCGGTGTAAAAGTCAGATAAAAACATTTGCCCTGGTGAAAAAAAAAAAAAAAAAAGCTAAGTATATAGCCCGCGAGCCGGGACTCGAATTGGGTTGCCCGAAGCACAAAGGCGCTACATGTCGGCACACTTGCCCACAAGGCTATTGCAGTCTTCACTAACAAATGCACATTAATAGACAAATAATACTTAACTATACTTTGAACAAAATACTATTGTATACTATAATGTATTTTGAAAGTATACTTTCAGTGCATTGTTACAGTGATCATTTCCAGCACACAGTTATATGTAGTGCCGGGCTGCTACACTGGAGAGTAAGAGGGTAACCGTAAATGCCATGCCCCTTGAAGCCCAGACTACCTTCCGGCAACCAACATCCTTCATCCGGGAAGGGGAGAAACGGTCGACCAATCGATTGCCTCCAGATTCATGCCCACTGAACGCAGCCCGGGACTGGGAAATGCGGGTAGACTTAAATCAGATGCTCACCTTCCCACCGGAAATTGCAGTGAACAACCTGCGCCCAGTCCTTTGGTCCAAATCCTGTTGTGTGTCTTCATCGTGGAACTGACAGTCCCATGGGAGGAAGCCATCGATGAGGCATTTGAAAGGAAAAGGTTGCGATATGCAGATTTGGCTGCCGAAACAGAGGACCGGGGCTGGAAGGTAAATGTGCGTCCAGTGGAAGTGGGCTGCAGGGGCTTTGTAGCTAGTTCCACCACAAGGCTACTAGAGGAGGTTGGAATCAAAGGCAAGCGGTAACACTTTACTTGAAGGGGTGTGCATAAGACTGACATGACACCTTTATAATCATGACATGACACGTCATGAATATAAAGGAGGTTTTATGCATGTTTATGACAACTGTCATTAAGTATCATTCGCTCAATTATGACATTTTTAATGCAAATATGAAATTGTTTGAGATGTCTTTGTTGTGACAACTTGACATTACCAAGACAACATAAATTGTCATAAACATGACATAGCAGATTAATTATCAAACTTAAGAAACCACTTAGCTTTATGTGTTAACATTACATTAAACTGTCATGTGATTGGTTTTGACATTGGCTGTCATGAGGCCATTATAACTATGCACTCTCAGAAAAAAGGTACAAAAGCTGTCACTGGGACAGTACCCTTCAAAAGGGTTCTAATAAGTAACATTTAGGTACTAATATGTACACGTTTGGTACCAATATGTACCTTTGAGGGACTTATATGCACTTTTTAGGTACAAAGATGTACCCTTTGAAAAGGTACCGCCACAGTGACAGCTTTTGTGCCTTTTTTTCTGAGAGTGTGTCATGAATGTTTTTCTTGACCTCAACTACAGTGGTACAAATTGAATTTGTCATTAAAGTGACATTTTAATGACAAATTAAATTTGTACCACTGTAGTTGAGGACAAGACAATTTATGTTGTCTTGGTAATGTCAAGTTGTCATGACAAAGACACTGACAGGTTTTTGATGTAATGGTTTATGTCAAGTTGTCATAACAAAGACATCTCAAACAATGTCATATTTGCATTAAAAATGTCCTAATTGAGTGAATGATACTTAATGACAGTTGTCATAAACATGCATAAAAAACTCCTTCATATTCATGACATGTGTCATGGCATGATTATAAAGGTGTCATGTCAGTCTTATGCACACCCCTTCAAGTAAAGTGTTACCGGACAAGCTCAGTGGAAGACCATTAAAGACCTTGCAACTGCTGCCGAAAGAAGCAGTCACTGGCTGTGGCTGAGACTGTATGGGCTGCCAAGTGACCTCATGGAGCCTCCGGTGCGACACACACCCAGGTCTGATCAGCCTGTGGTGGGCCAACCTCGGGTGAGGGTGTTTTGTGATAAAAGACCAAAACACCCAATGAGGCCGGGGTGCATAACTGATGATGTGTCGTAGTGGAGGCACCAGGTGGTCATCCCCCAATCCAACCCCACCCAAGAGGACATCTCCAAAAACAGCGCTTGCTGATTATCAAGGGATTCTAACATCTAGTTTTTAATAAAGTGCAAATAAATACACTTTAAAAAAATAAACTGAATTTTCACTTCAAGTATATTTTTCTAAAATATATTTTTAGAAAATATACTAAAGTACAATTATTTTAAAGTATGTTAAAACTTGTATGTGAAAATGGGTAAAAGCCTGATGCTAATATACTTTTAATATATTTATAATACAATTTTGCTATATTTGCAATGAATATTGAAAAAAACTGAATATATTTCAAATACAATAAAGTATACTTTTATAATTGATAAAGTGTACTTCATAAATAATGCAATTTCCTTAAAATTTTAAATATATGGTATGCTGTCAGGTCTACTATAATATCCCGTGTTACTGTTTAAGTCTGGTGTTACTGTTCTGCTGTCTATCATTGATCATCCCACCTGTTACTCCGCCCATTTCATCTGTTCATCATTACCTCTCATTATCTCATTATCTACAAGCATAGCATATATCCACCTTTTTCCTAACAAGTCTACTGCGTTTTAGATTGTGGGAGGCAATTCATGTTCGGGGAAAGTTCAAAAAGACTGAAACAAATGATAAGATTGAGCTACAAATAATTCTTATCTGTCAATTTGACTGAATGAGCTGTAACAATTTATACATGTTCAATTCTCAGACATCAGCAGAATAACTTAGCACTTGGTAGTTTAATGTGATGTGGTAACAAGAATATTTATGACAAAATATATATTTATCTCTATTCGTTTCCTCACGTGTATTTTCCTTTTTTCTTTGTATTTCGCTGTAACAGTATGACAACATACAACATATACTGTGCATTTGTGGTCTGCTCTCTGCATTTAAGTTATGATTTATCCAATGAATAATTCACTGGAATGCACTAATAATCTCTCGTTTTCCTTCCTAAATCCTCACGTCTCTTTCCATGTTTGTTTTCACATGATGCTTTAAAATGTACTTGTCTCCCTTTTTCACTTAGAATCCCTATTAGCAGTGTTTACTGGAATGTTTCTAAAACATTGATCAAAGCAACATATGTTACATAATACAGACATATATCACTACAGTGATATTTAAACACGTCTATAATATTGCTGCAGAAATACGTAAGTGGATGCATGCACCAGTTGTTTTTCGCTAAGGAGCCGAGCGGAGCCCGGAGTCAGTGGTGGTCCAGCAATAGTGGCGACGGGACTACTTCTCCGTTCCCTCCTTCAATGAACGAGGGTTACATACGTAACCGAGACGTTCCCTTTCAGTCGCTCAAGTTCGACGTAGTCAACTGATTGTGATCCTTATTAAAATGCCACTAGTGCTGCCACTAGTGCCTAGACAAAAGCCTCCTGATCCTCCCGCATATTTAGGTGGAGATAGGACAGGGCTCAGCCCAGGAAAGTCATAAGACCACTGGGAAAGCGTTAATCTTTAATTGGAAGGCATGCACTGCGGAAGCCACATCCTGCCCGTAGGGAGGTAACAAAATAACACATATGGACTGAGCGAAAAGCCGGGCAGTACAACATATGGAATGTCACTGAGGTAGCTCCAGTCGATAACAGGGGGAGACGCAACTGGTCAGTGACGGCAGTGCAGGCTCTGCCAAGGGCAGTGTTTGAAATAACGTTAGGTAATGACGTTATTTTTTCAGTAACGGGGTAATCTAACTAATTACTTTTCCCGTCGTTACAACGCCGTTAACATTACTGGATGTTAAATGCGGTGCGTTACTATTCATTGATTGAATAAACTCTATTAGACATTCTCTGATAAACTGTGTAATCCGAACGCACCCCTGGCTCGCCTCGCACAGCTAGTGAGGAGGTGGGTTAATAACGAGGTAAGCGATTATGATTGGCTAAGGCAGAGTCATGTCTTTCATGGTAGCCAATCAGAGCCAGTGTTTTTACACACATGCCAGCACATGCGCCACACACACACACACACACACACACACACACACACACACACACAAGCTCAACAGAGATTTGATGAAGCAGCAGAGATGGCGAGTCAGGAGCAATCCGATGAAAAGTTGGCAGTTCAAGGTGGAGATATACTACTTCAAATTCATACTGTTAGATACGCGGGTTCTTTATCTGTAGCCCCGCCTTAGCTCTGAACATGGCTCTGGAGCAGGCTGCGATTTAAAGATTGGAATGCTGGAATGTGGTGTGTGTGTGTGTGTGTGTGTGTGTGTATGAGGCGCCACGTAGGATTTAAATCAAACTTCGCTTATCAATACATACATAACACACGTGCATATACACCTATAAATTACTCGCATATACATGGATACTATTGGATGTTCAAAATACATACATGAAATACACGTGCACACTAATATGAAATCCACAATACATATTATGTTAGTCATGAATGCATATACACTTGTGAATAACTTGCATATACATATAAACTTGACGCACGCATACACCTATAAACACTCGCACATACATATAAACTTCCATGCATATACACCTATAAACACTCGCACATACATATAAACTTCCATGCATATACACCTATAAACACTCGCATATACATATAAACTTCCATGCATATACACCTATAAACACTCGCACATACATATAAACTTCCATGCATATACACCTATAAACACTCGCACATACATATAAACTTCCATGCATATACACCTATAAACACTCGCACATACATATAAACTTCCATGCATATACACCTATAAACACTCGCACATACATATAAACTTCCATGCATATACACCTATAAACACTCGCACATACATATAAACTTCCATGCATATACACCTAAACACTCGCATATACATATAAACTCGATGCGCGCATACACATCCATAAAATACTCGCGCATGTATACAAAATAAAATGTGGATGCATGCTTTGTGTATATATGTATATGCGAGTGATTTCATATGTGGGTATGCGTGAACTTTTCAGTGTAACCGGAAGGCATTTCAGTGCAAACGGAAGGCATTTCAGTGTAAAAGTCATTTGTGTCATTTTGATAGTTTGTTTTCCAATTTGAAATGAAATAAGCATAAATGAGAAAACGGCCCCTTTATTAGTTTTTTCGTTTAAAAAAAAAAAAAAAAAAAAAAAAGATTTCGGCTTGATTTTTCGTTTTTTAGTTCACAGGCAAAAAAAAAAAAAAAAAAAGACTTCAAAATTCGTTTTCCACATGTGGGCGGCCTGACACGCCCCCTTCCGCCGATAGGTCAAGCAAGTCTGAGCTTGTGACGTCATCAGTTGTCGCTCGGGTCTGTTCAACAAAATAATAGTCCTCTACTATGGCTACAGATTCTTAAACTGTACAGTGCAGGTCCTATTGGGCTTTCTTCTGTGCAACTTTACGCGTTTCACAGAAATCTTTACATCAGATATATTAATTATTAGTCTGCCACCTGTTTTATTTAGCTGGAGTTAAATCTGTGTGGTGAAGCTGCGCTTGACAGCGCCGAGCGGGAGAGGCTCACTGACCAATGTTCAGTCAGCAGTCAGAACTTTTCTTTTAGACGCTGCAGTGACTGCAAATACTGTAATGCCAATCGGCTGAGGGTGGGTACCGATGATGGTGAAATACATTTTTACTGAAACTGTAATCATATCCGCGACCCGCGAGAATGAGACAGATGATTGACAGGACGATAGCGAAGGCAATTAAAGGCGCAAGATAACTTCTGTTAACAAAAAAAAATCAATAAAAAAGTGTTTAATATAAGTGACTTTGTCTTTGTTTTATTGTTTTTGTTGTTTTTAATCAAATAATTGTGAACCACAAACTGAGCCTTCGTTTTAAAGGGCAATTTCCAAATATATTTTATTTATTTGTTATAATATGGGTATTTTATAATACAGCATAAATAAAAACAAACACACATAATATGTATGCCTATAGGCTAAACACCACCGTTTTTTGGTTTTGTTTGTGTGAACTTTTATCCCCAACCATATTATCTTCATGGGCTCCACGCCAGGGGTCACGCTCAGCACCCCTATTTCCCATGGTACTAACTGTAATTAACAGTTGGAAAACAAACTATCAAAAAGGCAGGTTAATTCCGTGTGCGCACTCGCGAAATCACTCGCATATACACAAAGCATGCATCCACGTTTTATTTTGTATGTATGCGCAAGTATTTTATGGATGTGTATGCGCGCATCAAGTTTATATGTATGTGCGAGTGTTTATAGGTGTATATGCATGGAAGTTTATATGTATGTGCGAGTGTTTATAGGTGTATGTGCGAGTGTTTAGGTGTATAAGCATGGAAGTTTATATGTATGTGCAAGTGTTTATAGGTGTATATGCATGGAAGTTTATATGTATGTGCGAGTGTTTATAGGTGTATATGCATGGAAGTTTATATGTATGTGTGAGTGTTTATAGGTGTATATGCATGGAAGTTTATATGTATGTGCGAGTGTTTATAGGTTTATATGCATGGAAGTTTATATGTATGTGCGAGTGTTTATAGGTGTATGCGTGCGTCAAGTTTATATGTATATGCAAGTTATTCACAAGTGTATATGCATTCATGACTAACATAATATGTATTGGTATGGATTTCATATTAGTGTGCACATGTATTTCATGTATGTATTTTGAACATCCAATAGTATACATGTACATGCGAGTAATTTATAGGTGTATATGCACGTGTGTTATGTATGTATTGATAAGCGAAGTTTGATTTAAATCCTATGTGGCGCCTCATATGTGTGTGTGTGAGAGAGAGGGAGAGGGAGAGTGGTAGGCCTAGCATCAGACGCTCCGCCACGTCCAATGCCGAAGGGGTGTGGAGGAACTCAACAGGGTTTGGGGGGAACTCAACTGGAGCAAATGGTGCACGAATCCAGGCCATAGGAGGGGAATGGCTCAGCAAGCCGACACTACAAATCGGGCTACAAAACAGTGAAGCTGGCTTCATGTGAAGGGAGCCCACGGAAAGCCACTGGCTCGACACATAGGCTATTTTCCTATAGAATGTGCTGGTGTTGCCCAGCCCGCAGCTCTAAAAAATCTGTCAGCGAGGCATTCTGTGTCAACACCAGGAAGGAGCTAACTCTTTGGAGGAGCTCACTACCCAGGTGGGCACAGTGCACCTTGGGTATAAACACACCAAGATGATGGCAACCACTTTGCAGTGGGCCAACAGCCTTCCCTTCTGCTGGTTTCTGTAACAGACAAGAGCTGGATGAGGACATAAGGCTTTGCATTCTGTCCTGTATAACCACAAGGCGGAAGGAACAGAGAAAGCCAGGGCTAGGTCTGCCTCCTCCGGGGCAGCGCTTGCAGGCTCACCACCTGGTCCTATTTTAAAGGAGAGTTAGGAACCTTGGGCACGTATCCAGGCCGGGGTCTCAGATATTGTGAGAATTGGCCGGCCCGAATTCCAGGCACAAATTGTTGACCCGAAAATGTGTGCAGGTCCCCTACCTTCTCAATAGAGGCAAGCAAGCAGAAGAACTGTTTCTTTAAAAACATGATTTTTTACTCAGCTGCCTGCAGTGACTCAAGGGGAGGTCTCTGAGTGCAGTAGCACCAGAGATAGGTCCCAGGAAGGTATATCCGCAAGGCGGATTCAGTCTCCTTTCTCCCCTCAGGAACCCGACGATCAAGTCGTGCTTCCCCAAGGATAAGATCCACTGCATCATGATGTGCGTTAATATAAAGGCAACATACATTTTGAGGGTGGAGGGAGACGGCCCTCGATCTGACCCATCTTGCAGGAAAGAAGTACAGAAGTGATCGAAACACCTTCGGGGGTCTTCCGTGGGAAGAACACTGTCACGGTTCATTAATTCGCTGACTCCTTTCTCGTCTTGTGTTGTTGCGTGTGTGTGTGGGCGTGGTCTGTGATCACTACCTCTGATCAGCATGCCAGCTGCATCTGATCAGCGGTGCCAGCTGCAGCTGATCAGCAGTTCCTATTTATACTCACAGTTTTCGTCTTGTCTTTGTCAGATCGTTGTGGATGTTTCCCAGTGTGTTTTTGTCTCCTGCCTGTCTTCAAGTTCCTGTGTGACATCTGTATCCAGTATTCCGGTTATCTTCACTCTGCCTTCTTCTACGGAGGTCCTGATCTTCTAGTCCCCGAGTCTTCTCTGCGTTCGGACTGGACATTCTTCATCCCATCATCATCTGGGAGACCGGGTTGTTCATCAGCGTCCCTGCGCTACCAAGAGCGATATTTTCCTGTACACTTGCACACTCAATGACTCTCACATAATCTGACCTTGTTTCTCAATAAACTGCTTTTACATGCAATTGAATCCTCTGATTACTTACCGTAACAAACACCAACAACAAACAGGTTCCACTTCAGGTTGTAAGCAAGCCTCTTTACTTTTTAGGGACCTTTTGCAGAAGTGATGGTATCTACAGTCATTTTGAGGTAGATAGCTGAACCTCCGCAACAAGTCCTGGAGTTTCCAGAGGTCTGGTGCGGGTGCCAATGGTGCCCCATCCCTGAGATGTATCAGAGGAAGGGGCTGTCGAGAGGAGCATAAGTTCGGGGGAACGAGGTCCAGTTGGGCCATTACGGGGCAACTAAGAGACCAGCTCCTACTCCTTCCTGACTAACACAATGTTGTGCAAGAAGGCTCACTGGGGTTTGAATTTGCTTAGGCCCCGGGGTCAGCTGTATGCCAGTTTCTCCGTGTTCTAGGGAGTAAACAACTGGCAAGGGGACGAGTTTGGAGAGGCAACAGATGTAACTGTGGGGCCCCGAAGTGATCCCAGAACAGCTGGACCGCCTGGGGATGGAATCTCCACTCTCCTTGGCTACAGGTTGCCGTGAGGCCTTGTAGGAGGCACGATTGAGCAGGCTGGAACTTAAAGTGAAAGAAGGCTGGGTGTCATTAACACACGGAGCGTGCCGGTCAGCCAGGCTTACTGTAATCCTCAGATCACCCAACCCATGCAATACCCCAGTCTCCCTCTGGGAAGTTGGCCAAGAAGAAGCACTAGAGCAGGGCATGGGAGTGGGGATATATATATATATATATATATTACAAAATGTAGGACTGGAATATGTTACAAATGCAAAATAACTGTAATACATTGCATTTTATATTTAATTTCCCATATAGGCTACAGATTTTATATGACATTAAGCCTCCTAAATAAATACATTATCTTCTAGACTAATATAGCACAATATATAACCAATCGTAATGTCTGTGGTTGTTGTTTCTGTGGTTTCTATTGTGGCTGTCTATTGTAGCTGTCTCTGGTATAACAGTAGTACTTTCAACTGAAAAAAATGGGCTATTACATAAAAAAGCAAAAAAAAAACAAAAAAAACATGTAAATATATTTACCTGCACACTTGGTGAGATAAAACATATGTAACATGTCACAAATGTCACAAATTCTAAACACATTGTGCCTGGTTTGGGTTTTTTGTCTCAAAACTTTTATTTGTTACAATAAAACTGCAGTGTAATTGATAAATAAATAAATAAATCAAGTTCACTTTATCCCCATTTAGTAATAATCTCCTGTGCCTCAAAATAAAGTTATTTTTCTTTTCTTTTGGAGTCTTCTGTGAATATCAATGTGTAAGAAAGTGCTAAAACATGAGAAGGTTTTATATCAATAGGAAAACTGTTTTATCATATGAATTATTTCTACTACATTTATTTCAACATTTTTAATGAAAATCAAAGGATGAATTGAAGATTGGATGAAATGAAAGAATGATCGTACCTGTTGTTTGTCCATTGGTTATTTCACCTGTTAAATTCACAATATAAGAATAATTGTTTATTATTGTGAAATATAATATTGTGTAAAATGTAATTTTAAATGACAGATTATAAAGCACTCACAATTAATCAGCAGCAGCAGTGACACACACAGTGAGATCAGAAACCTCATTTTGACAAACGGCACCTGCACACACACACGCACACGCACACACACACACACACACACACACACACACACACACACACACACACACACACACACACACACACACACACACACACACAAACAACATACACACATGAAATGTTTCTTATATGTTGTTGTATTTTATTCTTTCTTTGTTGTGCACATTTGTAAAACAACTATAACAGTCACTTAAATTCTTAAATAACACACTAATTTTACATAATATAAGAAACAGCCAAAGCTCATTAGAGCCAAATGGGATAAAACAGTAACTTTACCTGAGGTCAGATGCTGCTGCAGAGCAAACTCAGATTGATGACTGATCTATGAGATTCTCTCTTCAGTAGTTCAACACAGTGATACTGAACTGCAGCACTCACTATCTTATCAGTGCCTTTAATAACTGTAGGTGGACCTTTACTGGAACTAGATGTAATTTCTCAACAATCGCTTAAACCAGTTTTTTCATGTGACATTGAGATATTTGTTATTTGAACTGATGTTTCCTTGTGTACGCCTGCATTCAGAAAGACATTCTTTCACTCTTTGTTCACATAGATGTGAATCTAGATGGAATAACGATGGGTCAGTTTGATTAGTTCAGTACTTCAGTAAATGTACAAAAATAGTACCTTAAAACACCCAGTGAGTGATACAAGTGTCACAGAAAAAAAAAAAAAAAAAATATATATATATATATATATATATATTAATAATGGTAATTAATTATTAGTTTAAATAATTAATGATCACATTAAAAGCTTTAGAGTTCATCCCTAAGACATATTGGATGCAGGCAGTGGTCAAGTAAGACCGGGGTTGTAAGAAGTGCAAACTAGTAAGATCATAACAGGAATGCAGAAATACATATCAAATGTTTTTGAATGCAACTAACACCTCAAAGCTAAAGCCTAAAGTAAACTGTAATGTCTTTTAAAATAGCTGGGAAAAGGCATGCTCGTTTGCAAATCAATTAGGCAAATCGATATCTAATATTTGGGTATTGACAATGAATGGAAAAACAATGAGAAACAGCAACAAATCCTAATCATGGAACTTGATTTACAAAGACCACAGAGAATACATAAAACTAGACCAAACAGACAAATGCTGGCCCTTCCCTAAATGAGAATGTCATATACGTCTATATGTTTTATACATAGTTTTCGCATTGACAATGCCCTTCATAACACCTGTAACTCTGGCCTTTGTTCTTAAAGAATTTAAAGAAGTGAACATTATGTTCAGCGTTTTCCGGAGGAGCAACAATTACACTCTTCAGAATTGTTCTAAATTCCTCATGTGCACAAAGACTTCATCATCATTCAAAGAAGCCTGTGACACACTTTAATGTGTCCTGACATTGTGTCCCCTCTGTAAATGTACATATGTACAAGCGTGTGTATTTGTATACACACACATATTAATTTACACATATAGTTAAATAAGCAGTAATATTTAAACTAGATGTCTCACCATGTTGATTTGGCTCGATATTCTTAATGTGCAATGCTTTGTATATGTATGTGAAGAGTTTTTGGTAAAGAATTGAACAGTAAGTTTTGATTAATTAGTCATGACATTATTATGTAATTTACGCACTCCCTTGTCAAAATGGGGATCATGAGAAGCTTGAGAGCATGATCATTTAACAAGCTGAATAAATTAAGATTAGTTCATGTATTATGAGTTTAAATTTACACAGTAAATCTAGCAATAATATAAAGAACATTTAATCTTCTGAACTACAGTAAAGTATGAGCATCTCATGAGAAGTACTGTGTGTTTCCTAACCTGATATTCAGGTTTACTCTCATTTTTACACATTTCAGAGCTTTTAGGCTCTGAACCAACAGAATGGATTCCAGACAATGAATGATTGTTATCAAGTCTCCAAAGTGGATTTTTCCAGTAATTGTTGCAAATGCAGTTGATCGAGAATCCCTCAAACTATACAGTACATGACTGTCACCACTCCATTAACAGTCTTTTTTATTCTATTTTGCATTATCACACAACGGCAAATATGATGATTGCAGTTTCTTCATATTATTACAAATTGGCTAAATAATCATGTTAAAATCAGTCATAAGAATGCAGTAGATCATGTGATAAAAAGTAAAAGGGTTAAAAATTATGACGAGATTATCTAACCATCGATAAAGACAAACAGAATGAAATGTATGAATGTACAGCATGAAACCTGAACATTATTAGGAGCTGTTCGTATACTGGCTCTCAGTGAAGCTCAAGCCTCATGTATAAAAGTGTTATAGAAACACGCTTAAGAGGATGAATATTATCTAATTATTCCCTAAACAATCTCTGATTAGCATCTCATTTAATTAAAATGGATACTAATTTGACCCAAATGTTCATCATAAGCTTTTGTATGCCTAAGGTAAATGGATGTGCAATGAAAGATAAGCAAATGTATATCTGACACATTTAAAAACCTGTTATACTGAATATACTGGCTAAACTACAAGTTGCTCTGTGGTAAAACTAGCCGAAACCAGATCATGTAAACAAGTGTTGAGGTCAACTGTACACAACATAATTAAGCTTTTCAATTCACACAGAAATTACCATGCAGCTACTAAAGGTGTAGAAATATGACATTATGTTAGTTATTGTTAATATTAACATTATTAGATTTACATTAAATATTGGGTAATATTAGGGCAAACAAGTCACTTTTATAGAGGTTGTTTTATAGTTTTTAAGATGTTTTTCATTACAAATAGCATAGTTTATTATTAATATTGTTGTTGTTGCTATAGAAACCATAAAACCATGGTAATGAGGAGCTTGGTTTTTAGCTGTGTCTTGAACTTACATGTAAACTCTGGATTCTATGCAGTAACTATGGCAACTTTTCATTGGGAAACTACAAAGGAGAATTTAAGAGCTTTATAGCCTGGATGAATTAAAGACAAAGCAATGACGTTTGTGTAGATATGTTCAGTTCTAATAAACTTTAACTTTAAAATATTATTGAACATATTTACATATTTAATATATATATAACAACTAAGAGCCTTGTAATATAATGCAATATTTATATTGTCAAGCACATTTGCAGTATACTCAAAAATATTTATTTTTATTTGTTTCTGTTCTTTATTTGTTCAGTAATTAATTTATTTATTCCAATTTAAAGGACATTAATGAGGAAACGTATGGAGACAGAAAGAAGACATTCTAATGCTAAACCTATTTAAAGTAAACTAAGTCATATATGTGCTAAAGTTGTTGCTGTTCTGGAAACCTGTTTGATTTGACCTCATATTTAGTGTTAATGCATTTATGCTTTTAATATGTTGTAACCTGGAATATTTTCATATTTTATATACTATAGAGATATAATACATTGTATATCTGTGTTAAAGATATGGCTTTTCTTAATGTTCTTAATGTGGGCCTGACTACAACATGATATACAGGCCAAAGAGTCTTTCACATGTTCAGCATGTTAACCCTTAGAGACCAACTGGAACACAATCAATACCATTTATAGGTTAAAACTACACATGCAGGTCATACTTTATCTTACTTTCTACTTTATCATACAATAGCTCATATATTTATCATGTATTTTACATGTTTGATAGGAATTTGCAATCTGAATCACACAATATGGTCATTGACTACTGACATACTGCTTATTGTTTATGATCAAATGTAGAAATCTTCTAAGTATTTGATCTGTAATATTTTGTTGTCAAATCCAAACATATTTAGTTATAGAAACACGTTCACAATATGGTATTAATAATAATAATAATGACAGCTATTAATATTACGCTCTCAATCGAGGACAGTGTCAGAGGACTGCCTGAATGTGAACTTGCTAGTCAGGCATGCTAAATCAGCATGTATGGCCTATACTAAATCAGCATGTATGGCCTATGTATGGCCTATACTAAATCAGCATGCCTGACTATATGCAATGCAATAACCTTGCATATTTAATATTTAATTCCACAGTGCCTTTAAAGGTGCATTGTGTAATATTTAGGATGATCTGTTGACAGAAATGCAATTTCATATACATAACTATGTTTTCAGTGGTGTATAAAGACCATAATGAACCGTTATGTTTTTATTACCTTAGAATGAGCAATTTCTATCTACATACACATATAAGGGTCCCCTTACATTTAAATAGCAATTTTGCACTGACATTAGCCAGTAGCCCTTAACGGACACTTTCGTTTCTATGTTGTTCTTCGTGCAAAGAAGCTAGCTAAAGTCAGCAAATAAAACACTGACACAATGATGAACGAGTAGCAATAACATATTGTTTTACTGAATAATTAAGTGAACGTAATTTCTTAATTAATCTTTGTAAAGAAACATCATTGCTTAACTGGCTACTCTCTGGCTTCATCTTTTCCTGTCTCCACCGTAACTTCTGTTGGTTTCAATTCGCGACATCACCACAGTGCACCTTTAAGTGAAGTACAGGTTAAGTAAATGCTATGTAGACCTAATATTGTGCATTTAGGAAAAAATCCTATATTAAGTTTTTTTTTTTTTGGCAAGTTGTTTGAATTTGTAAGCCGAGATTTTGTTTCCTATCAAAAGTAACAGAAGCACAAGTCCTAGTTTTCTCCGGTTTGTGTTTATTTACTGTTCTAACTTAATTTTAAGTATGCAGGCTACATGTATTTTCCTATATTTTAAGCAAAACACACACAGATATGATCATTTTAATATATTTTTTTTAAATATTAGACATTTAAATCCATGTCCTTAGAAGCAGTCGAAGGTCAGAACACCCTTCAGAAAAACAAGACGGCCTAATACTATCATAAAATTACACAGGGACCAGACAGTTTCACATAATCACAGTCTGGATGAAGATTTAAAAATATATATTTTTATTTAGGAAGGAAGGATTTTATTTTTTCCCCCTCATAATACACAGTTATTAGCTGAAAGCATTTGTCGCAGTAATATATAGAGTATTTAAAATATATTTTAAGTATTTTAAGTACAATTGAAAATAAAGGAAGAAGCAATCAAATTAATTCTTATTTTACCATACTAGACAGAGAAAGTTATCATCATAAACTTAAGGGTCCTCATTATTATTAGGTGCAAATGCAAGTCAAAGCAGAACAATTTATAAGTTCAATGTCAATTGTTCCTAATCCAATGTACAGTGTACAAATCAGATATGACAAACAACATTTTTATAAATGTATAATCAAAGAATTCAAAGGTAATTGTATGTCTAAACATATAACAAAGTGTAGGCACTAAGGAGTGAAACCATCAAAATGATCAAGGAACCACAGAGGCCTGGTGCCCTGGACACTTGCACTTTTTCTGGGATCGGTATGTCTGAAGGGGGACAAGACATGGTTCAGTGCATGGTAAAGTTGCAAAAAAATAAATAAATATGGATTAAATCTTACAGAAATTTGACATAAGTAAAAAAAGAAAATTAAGCATTAAGGTTATTAAATTTAATGTTTACCCGAGCTCCGTTCAGACCAAACCAGAGGACCCAGGGATATGGAAGCACTGTCATGGAAGTCGAGAGACCTGCCCTCTCTCCGCTGGTGTCCAGAAGAACAGTTCTAAAGATTAAAAATGGATGTGATGAGATTTTTACAGTCTTCAACAGTGTCTTACTGCATACGCACAGATTACTTCACTCTAGATGGCGATATAATGCCAAAAACAGATTTTTAGTCTTCTGAAGGAACCAGAACAATCTGACACACGATTAGTGCACACTAATCTCACCGTTGAGCAGCGATTGCTTGACAGAAGGCAAAGGTGAACAGCACAGTGCAGGTAAAGCTTAGTGGAGTTTGCAGTGAAGATAAACATCCTGAAGGAGAAACGGCTGGATGTCGAGACGCCGTTCTGCAGCAGATCCACTGTGTCGTCATTTGGATTGGGACACCTGAGAATATCAATAATGACAAATTCTTTTTTTTGGAGACAGTCAATACAGAGTGATCTCCTGTAAATCATCACATATTTGCATTCCATGTTCAAAAATTTAATATTTTACTTTAGTTCTGAAAAACTGAAAGACGTGTAACGTAATGTAATCCTAGAGGTGATATGATTATTATTTATTCAGTAAAAATGTTACATTGAGTTAAGGCTAAGCTTAAAAGAATTTTTAAAAATCCCTGCTTTACTCTGAAAGGATGAGATCCCAGCGGAGGCTGTAATCAGGATCATTCACAGGTGTAGCCCAACACGTGTCCATCACCAGGGCAAACTGGCGGCTGTCGACCCCCTCAACACGAACTTCCACATGCATCTCCTGGTCGAGCTCTGCATCCACACGACCAGTGAAGGGCCGGGTAAACTCATCATCCTGATATGGAATCATCCGGACCTGATATCTGCCTTCACCAGCGGGAAGAGTCTTGTGCACAATGCTGTTGAAATAATGGATAGATCTGTGTTAAAACTATTATGTTTATGGATACAATTATGTTTAAAATAGATATTCTTGGTTCCGAGAATATAACCATATATTTACTTTTTAAATACATTTATTTTTCTGCTAAAAGGATAAGTTCACCTAAAAAGATTTGGAATATAGTTCAGGAGTTATATGGACCTTTTTTTTCTTTTTTTTTTACCTTTCTTAAGCTTGAAATTCCCCATGGGGATTAACTGCATTGAAAGATATGACCAGAAAAATGTGTGTGTTCTTTGGAGCAAATATTAACAAACAAAATGTCTGTTTTTGGTGAACTACTCCTTTTTAAAAAAATAGTGCTGTTTCACTCCCACCTCTCCAGTGGGTTGATTTCCACATTCATGGAAAGTGTTTGTGATTGAGGATAAACACAGCTGAAAGAAAGCTTCAGGATTTTCTTTCTGCTAATGATGAGACCTTCTGACCTCGGTGTCCCCAGAATAAAGTTACCATAGATGAAGTGGGTGCCGTTAGCCTGTGGACAACAAAGAAAACTTATGGAATTTAGTCTAAACTGAATTCAAAGTATATATATATATATAAAGCTAAAAGGTTTCATCAGTCAAGTAAAATTATGATGGGTTACGTATTTATGGTGGAGAAGTTCCAGTTTCTTTGTGGCATGGTGTTGTGTATCCTTCCCCTCTGAATCTCTTTGAGACTTTAAGAAGTCTTTAGGGAGGTTTGTTTGGGACCTTCCTTTGGTTGTTACAGATTGATCATACAGTATCCATCCTTACAGACCTCCCTACAGACTTCTCAAAGTCTCATAGAGAACTATTCTGGTTATATCAGGCACTACAAATATTTAGATTGTGTATTGAATAGATTATACATAGTTAAACCTACCACAAGATTTGTACCACAGATGTGTTCATCATCATCAAAATGGAATTCCACTCTGCCATTCCGGACCGTTCCTTTGCAGCTGGGATCATTGAGGTGTAAGACATCAGCTGGAAAACCAGCCTCAAAGAGCTGACAGCGAGACACAGATATGGAGCCAGAGCTGCTTTCACAGGTTTCTGAGAACTCTGAGTTAAAAAAAAAAAAAAAGGCAAAAGATTGTCAGAATTAAAAAAAAAAAAAAAGGTAACAAATGACTGATTTTTTTTTTTTTTTTTTTTTTTTTTTTAATGATACAAACCAAAAGAGTCAGGTTGTGGTCTGGGTTGGTCATCGTTACATAAACAGCCATAAACACCATTTTTCTTCCCACACCATTCATTCTCAGAGCAGTTGAGTTTAGAACAGCGATCTCTCACATCTAAGAAAAGCACAGATAGATGAAGGACAACACAAAGACACTGAGTCATGTTAACAGAATCAGAGCTTAACATTCTGGTCCCCTGAACGATTATTGCTCTGTATTCCTCAAGGTATTTTTCTCTAGCGAATTAAATGGGTCATTTTTATTTTTAATCATTTTCCCATTGAGCTCCAAAAAGATAGTGATAGTCAGGGTTTTTCACATTAATTTTCTATCCACCTGGCCATAAGAATTATATTGCTGGGGGGTTGTTACTTTCCCATTAAGATTTCCATATAAATGTCCTCAAAGTTCTCCACATGTGAAATATGTAGCAACGAATACTTTTAACCCAATCTAAGTCTGCCTAATTGCCTCTTTCTCTAAAGGTTAGCTCTTAGTTTAGTTCAGCTGCCTACATTTTTAGTAACACTGGTGACAAAATAATCTGTGCTGAAATGTGATTTTGACTTACCGCACCGCAGAATCGAGCGCCATTCTAGGATCTGTGTCTCCAAGATGGCACAAGCTGTCTCATAGGCCTCAACAGCTGAACATAGCATGCCATTTGCACGTGTGTAGAGACACAGATCATACACACAAGAGTAGAAGTAAGGTGCCGGGTCAACATGAAGATGGCAGTTCTGGAAGGGGCCAGTGGTGTTGGTGATAATACTACAGAGATCAGAATACCTCTGCCTGGATGGACACTCATCAACATTACCGGTCTGGTCTCTGGCACCACAGCTGAAGAATACAAGGAAACTTCAGGTCAGTTGCCTATACTATTTCATCATTTGGATAAAGAAAGGGTTTACAGGTGAACAACAAACATAATTTCCTATTCATAAAAATTTTAAACTAAAGCAGTGCTTCTCCACTTGTTATGAAGCAAGACCTTTCAGTAGAGGCATTACATTGGACATTGAGTGGTGACTCAACAAAATACTAAAAGCAAACAAAAGTAAATAAGTTTAACCTTAAACATATTGAACATTAGCATGAAATCAACATTTGGAAGCCAATCTCTCTCTCTCTCTCTCTCTCTCTCTCTCTCTCTCTCTCTCTCTCTCTCTCTCTCTCTCTCTCTCTCTCTCTCTCTCTATTTCGGTTTCTCCCACTCAAGGGTTGGCAGAGTGGAGTCATCCACAGAGTTATTCGGCACAGCTTTTACACCGGATACATAACCCTTTAAAAGTCCTTAACTTTTGCAACCCTGAGCAGCACTGAGACTGCAGTAGCTTGTGTAACCTTAGTGGTTGGGACACTCAGACTTTATTGGAAATATAGTGCATCCAATTGACCTAAGCTGCATGCCATTGGAAACCCACCCTGACACAAGGAAAGCATGCAAAACCCAGCCGGAACATGAGCCAGTCAATAATAAACCATTTAATGCATTTATGCAGTGTTTCATTCTGTCACTCCATTTACTTTTCTGCATTTGCCAGACTCTTTTATACAAAGTGAGTGTATTGCTTTCAATACATTTTATCAGTTCATGTATTCTCTGGGAATCAAACCCATGGTCTTGCCTTGACAGTGCCTTGCCATTTCCCCTGTCCACCACTCTATCAAAACAAACCTGAGACACATTTTTGTCACAAATGTAAAGTCTTGCGGTTCTTACCCTGGAATGCTGGTGTCTGATTTCCAGCCATGACCAAAGGAAATGTCATCAGAAGCGAGTTCTCCACTGGGCAGCACTTTGTCATCTGCAGGATTACCATTGAAATTCCCACACATTCCACACAGAGATCCAGAGAATCTTTCACTCACTCTGACTAGAAGGCTGCTATGTCCATCAAAATGGACAATAAATTCATTGAATGCATTTAGAATTACAAATCCCTGATCCTCGTGTACCTCTACAAGATCATTGATTTGATAAGCTGGTGTGTCAATAGCATTTCCATCAACCTGGAGGAGAATCAGAAAATTTCAACATAAAAAAACGAGAGAAATTGAGAGAAAATTTACATTGAAGTGTATACCAAATTTATATCATTTCAAGTGCAACTTACTTTAACTCTCCTGTTCTGCCCAATACTGATGTTCATATGCTGTCCATGCTGAGACAACCAAACATCCACTGCAGACACAAATGACACCACCATGTTCCCCCGGTGCCTGTTGGTGGCCACCACACGGAACTGCAGATCACTGTCCGTAACATTACCACAGGTCTGGGCAATCTCATAAGAACACGTGCCCTGGTAGGATTAACACAATACACAGTCTCCATTATTACTTTCACTTCCAACACAGAAATAAGTCATGGCATACATTCATTAATCAAAGAATCTTCACGTATTTATGAAATACGTTAGCAGTCAAACTTGTTAACATATTCTAAACTTGACTGTTTACTCAGCTGTCCCTCATTAGTCAGATACAAAACAAAAGTTAAGGTAAGGTGCATAAAAAAATAAAAATAAAATTAAAATAAAAAAAAACAGCAGACTTTATGTTATGGTCTAGTTCTGTTTTGTTTTGGGTTCATTTTCATTGATTGCCACATTCCCGTTTGCCTGATTTCTGTCTGCTAGTTTGTTTCCATACTTAGTTTCAGTTTCTGTTGATTACTTCACTGTGATGGCCTGGGACACACAAGAATTTTCAAATCTTAAATTATTTTAAAAGAAAAGGAGATTGATTTAAAAAAAAACAAAAAAAACATTATAATCCTCTCAATGCACACACTAGACGATTTGGCTAGACCGCGGGACAACACACCTGCCGATTGTAGCAACATTTTCACATCACAGTGGCAATTACACATATATGAGATCTCACAGAAAACCGCGTGATCAAATGTGACTTTAAAAGAAAAACAAATATGGAGGACAATCAACGTCGTCAGCTGGCTCTTCTGGAATGTGTTATATTTTACAGCGAAAACCATAAAAGGAGAAAGAATAGGGGTGAAATCTTGGCTGAGAAGACACTAAAGATGCGGCTTATACATTCAGCAGCGCAAGCTTTCGTGACATGTTTGTGTGCCATGTTTCAGCTATAAAAACACATAACATCTGGTTGAAATTATATTGCGGTTATCCCGTCGGAGGCAGCCCGATCAAGAGTCATAAATATAAAAAAATATATATTAACAATTTGGGATTGGAGAGGCTCAGACTCGATCGGGAGCAGTAAAATTTTCGTAATGACAACACAATTAATGATTTTTTTGGACAAAAAGTCGGTTGCGACAAGCCTCGACAAGCCAGATCGTGGCTGAATGCAGATCAGGCCCCAAAATCGGGCTTAAAATCTTGAAGCGTGAGGCCAGTTCTTTGTCCAGTCATGTTAATGTTATTGTGTACTTGCCTTGTTGGTTTTCTCCAGTGTATTCCCCTGGATTATTAAAAAGAATTGTGGAATTCATTCTGATTTGTGCATGTTTATCTACACATACTGTAACAGTTTAGCAGTTTATACCTGAAAGTGGGCCACAGCCCCATCAAAGGTGATGTAGTGGGGATCGCCCCAGACTGTGCATGTGGACATTGGACTGAAGCAGTCACGACGTCCATTTCTGACCGCACACTCCATGGCCGCTGGGCAGAAAGATGCAGTGCAGCGTAGATCATTTGGAGCAAAACACTGACAGCGTTGGGAGCATGTTGAATCCCAGAACTGTTCATCAATCTACAAAATCAACAATGACAAAAAACTTTACATTTCCATGACATAACATCAGTGAGTATTTTTACATACAAAAAAAAAATCATGATATAGCCATGTAGTTTTTAGGAGTACCATGTATGATGACTATACAATCTTTGTACCATGGCATCACCAGAATGGTTTTAAGTGTTTAAGATGATTTATGGAACCATAATACACTAAGGCTATGCTTCCCCTTACCCAATGCTCTATATAATAAGGCTCAACATGTAAACATTATATTTTAATCCTCACATGATAGTAGAATCCATCATACAAGCAGCCACATTGTTCCACTGGTACACAGAGTCCTCCACTTCTCACAAATCCCTCATCACAGAAACAACCTTCTGAGCATGTGTGTTCACAACTAGCATCGATGCTGCTGGCGCACGTGTGGCCACAGTCTGTTCCACACACCTCATAATGACTGTTTGGGATGTTTGATGAGCAGTCCATGACTGGCAATGTAACAGAAAATATATGTACATGAAACATAAATGCTATTAATATATATGCACAGCATTAAATATTTGAGATGAAATGAAAACATATTTGTTTCATAAATTAATTTAGCAGACGCTTTAATCCAAAGCAACTTACAAATGAGAACAATAGAAGCAGTTAAACTAACATTAGGACATTAAATTAAAATGTAGTTTAAGGGGCCATTCACATATAGCGTCCTTTGCGCGCTCAAATTCGTTATTTCAAATGTATGAATTTTCTCCATGTTTTTTACGTTTTTGAAGAATGGAGTGCACCCAAACACTACAGGTTTTTTTCTCTTCTCCGTAAATAAATCTTGTAGCAGAGCTACAGCGTTTTTCAGTGGTGGAAATCCATTACTAAACTTCCTGGTCATTGTGGAGAGCGCAGTTCATGGTTTCATAGCAACGACAGACACCACGGGAGCACAAGCGCTTTGGAAAGGAGGAGAAAACGGTGCAACCGTGGTTTCCATGGTTTCTTAGACGCGATATGTGAACGGCCCCTAATTGCACTGGTCTTTTTACACACTGTATCTCAGCCACATCTCCAGTCACTTACCACACAATGCAAGTTCTCTCCAGGGGTAGACCATGGCATTGACAGACTGACAAGCACTCACATATGACTGGACAGAGCGACACAAAACTTCATTACTGTTCCCAGAGATGCACACATCAAACACACAGTTATCAAAATAGGCCTGTGGATCTACAGATCCATGGCAGAAGCTAAAGGGGCCCTGATTGTCTCTGATGATCCCACACAAGGCTTGAGTTGTGCTCTCATCTTGGCACAAAGGACAATGGTCCCCACAGCCATGATTGCATGACATGTCATCTTCAACCATCCATTCTGCCCCAAACTGGTCTACTGAAGGTGCCAGAGCACCTGAAGGAGTGAGGAAGTCATCCTCCGGATGGCCATTAAAGTTACCACAGATGCCACACATAATTCCACTGTAGTCTGCTGGCACAACAATGTTGACCTCCCAGGAACCACCATAAATGACACTTAAACCAAAGTCAGTTGAGACATAGACAAACTGTCCTGTGGAGTAGACAGACACTCGACCAGAGTCAAGATAAACAGGGAGGTTTCTGATCTCTTCATCAACCTAATTGAAGAAAAAGTTGAGCTTGTTAATACAAACATTCTTATCAATATTTACAACAATAAAGTTTTTCACGTATAATCAATGGCAAAATACTGTAAGTGGGACTTGCTTACCTTAACAGCAGAATAACCATTCATGTCCTGTGACATGTGAACAAGATGCCCAGAGACATTAACAAAAACTTCAACAGTTATTGACACAGGCCATCCATTCCATGCTTCATTTCTTGCTTCCACTTGGAAGTGTGGTAGTCCACGAGTATCATTACATACTGTGGCCAGCACATATCGGCATGTGCCTTGAAAGTCAAAGTAGGTTCTATCAAAGGAGATATAATGGGGATCTCCAGAAGCATAACAGCTACCATGTGGATGAGGATGGCAGCCATACTCCCCCTCCACCACACTGCAGATTTCTTGGTAACTGCAAGATGATGGTGTACAACGGACATTACCAGTGATTCCATCACAGACACACAGGAACTGGCACTCTTCACCATGCCAGAACTGTTCTCCAGGCTGCCGATAGCGGCCATGATAGTGGCAGCCGCAACCAGTGGGGGGAACACAGCGATCTCCATCCAGCACTAGTCCATCATTGCACTGGCATCCCCCCTGGCATGGCAGAGCGCACTGGAAGGGAAATGAGAGGCTAGGGCAGGACGCAGGACAGGATGTGCCACACAGTTCAAAATGGGTATTTGCTGGACAGTTGGGATCTGGGATAATTAAAACAAAATGGGATGGAAAAGGCAATGAATGATCAGAATTTTGAAGAAGATGTATACTTTTTATTCTTTCACTTTATCTTTATAACTTTATAAGATACTAACCACAGTGGGTAACACTCCTCCACTCTCCAACTGCAATGCCATTGTGTTGGCAGTGAAGTGTGTACCCTCGCAGGGCTTCACATAGAGCCTCCCTGGCACCCTCCGTCTGCTCCAGCATCTGAATGCAGTCTTCAATCCGCTGCCTAGGGTCTAGTGTTCTGCTGCACTCAGCAAATGGTCCATCGTTCATTGCCATGATGCTGCAGAGCTCACTGAACTCACTTCTGTTCTGATAAAGTCCTGGTTCCCAAATGTCAGCTGGGTCCTCACAGTGGGCTGACAGGGATCCGTCACGCCAACTATCGGCAAATAGCTGGGAGTCATCGAGCAGGACCCCATCTGGGCTGTAGAATTCATCATCAGTGTTTCCATTCAAGTTCCCACACAGACCTCCAAGTGTACCATTGTAAGTGGTTGGAGCCGTGATTCGGACAATGTGCGGCCAGTCAGCTCTAACGGTCACTCCAAAGTTTGTCTCCAACACGAAACCCCTCACACTACTGTGATAGATGTGGATCTGACTGGAACCAACACTGATGGGAAGGCCAACCATCTGTCCATCCACCTGAGGAGAGTATACAAGTAAATTGATAGGTAACACTTTACAATAAAGTTCTTTTTTTTTACTGTTCATTTTAGTTTGTTAGCTCTGGTGAATTAAATAATACTAACAGATAAAACTTTATATTTTAATCATTTTAGTAAATGTTGAAATTAACATCAACTAAGATTCATAAATGCTTTAGAAGTATTTTTCATTGTTAGTTCATGTTAACTAATGAATTAACTAATGTTAATAAATGGAAACTTATTGTAGTGTTACCAATTGATCTAGCATATTCTTGAGAGTTCTTGAGACTGTTCTTAAAGGGATAGTTCACTTTGAAATTCAATTTTGGTATGTTTTAGCTTACCTTAAGGGCATCCAAGATGTAGGTGTCTTTTTTTCCGCAGTAGTTTCAATTTTGATATTTTTAGGTCAAACCGTTCTTGTCTGTCAGTCATATAATGCAGGTCTATGGTCACCCCCTCAAAGAGCATGCACAGAGTCCAAATTAAAACACTAGATGTCGCTTGGCTACGATTTCGTTCCAATGAACTGCAGTAGCCAAGGCGACGTCTAGTGTATATATCTATACCCGCCCGCGCCCTCAGATTTGGACGCGGCTGTGTTATAAGAGGTAAAAACGATATAAATACTGTTCGTTTTCTTACACAAACCGCTCGTTTCGTGTCTTAGGCCATCAATGTGTACTTACGATGGGGAATTGTTTAACTTGGACGTCGGGGAATTGTTTTAATTTGGACTCTTTGAGGGGGTGACCATAGACCTGCATTATATGACTGACAGACAAGAACGGTTTGACCTAAAAATATCAAAATTGAAACTACTGCGGAAAAAAAGACACCTACATCTTGGATGCCCTTGAGGTAAGCTAAAACATACCAAAATTTAATTTCAAAGTGAACTATCCCTTTAATACATGAAAAGAGAAAATAGTTTTTTAGCTAACCTGTACATTGCTACCTTCTCCCAATTCAATGGAAACATGAGTTCCTCCTGCCTCAAAATTCAGAAACCTGGAAAAGTCTTGAAGGCCTCTGGGTACTTTCTCCACTGTCAAAACAAAGTATGGCAGTTGGGATGGCCCCATCACTCTTGCAAGGATCAGTCCACAAGCTCCTGGGTATCTAAAAGTTTGTCCATCAAATGTATGGTATGAACCCAGGCCTTCAACTGAACAGGTAGCGTAACTGATGGGTTGGCAGCCCCTCACACCATTATGGAGTCCACACACCTCTGCTGGACCACACTGGTGCTGATAGCAGACCATTGACCTGCTACTGCAAAAACATTGTCTCCCACAGTCCTCGTCCAGCACTACTGACTGTCCCTCAGAGTAATAGAAGCCCTCAAATGTGCAGCCACAGTTCACTTCAGGCACACATTGTCCAGCACTGAGGATGTACCCATCATCACAAATACAGCTCTCCTGATTGGGCAAGGGACAGTTTATTGGGGCAGCTGGGTTACTGCAAGTTGCAGGGCAGCTTGTTCCATTGGACTCAAAATGACTGCGCTCAGGGCATATGATTTCTGGAAATGGAGGGCAGAAATACAAATATGCATCAAACTCTGGATCTTTTACCTTGCACAAATATTTCAGTTACTTTAAGCTGATTGCCAGACTTACTTATAATAAAGATGGCACTTACCACAAAAGCCTGGTTGTCTCCACTGTCCAAGTTGTACACCCTGCTGTTGGCATTGAGCAGAATACACATTGAGAGCCTGGCAGAGAATAGGCTGGTAACCTCCTCCTAAGCAAAGATCATAGACACAGTTCTCTATGTAGGTCTGGGGTGAAAACACAGAATGGCAAGATGTAAAAGGCCCCGAAACATCTCCCAGGATTCCACAGTGATTTGTGTCACTGTAAAGGCTCATTTCACTGCTGGTACAAACCGCACAAGCGAGACCTGTGCACCTGACATCATGGCATTCAGGATCTGTGTCCCCCTCTACCCTCCAAGAGTTTGCAAAGTCAACATCTGAGCTCAAGATCTCCCCAGAGACTGAACGGAAGTCATCTTCAGGATGTAGGTTATAGTTCCCACAAAGACCACATGTGGCATTCTGATAGTCATAAGGTACAGAGATGGTGACATAGCTATATGCATCATAGGTCACTAGGAGACCAAAATCTGTGCTGATGGCCAAGGAAAACCCTGACTGATAGACTTGGATGGATCCATTGTGGAGGGTGAATGGTGTTGCTAGAAAGGTCCCATTAACCTTGACAATGTTGACAAAAAAGAAATTAGGAAGATGGATGGATAGCTGAACTCAACTCAACATTACAGCAATACAGTGATAATTACCTTTGCCTCATAATAATGATCTTTGACTAGTTCAATTTCTTCATTATACACAAATACTCTGACCATCCGAGTCCATGACACATGAGTACTACCCCGATGCTCGTTTTTCCCCTCAATGCGATAGTACGGCAAACCATTTCCACAAGCCTAAACAATAATTCAAATTCAAAATCAGTAAATGACTGTACAATCTCTTCTACAATAAATAGAAAGTCATAGTAACATTACTAAAATTTCTAACCTCAGACAGAACATATGTGCAGGTTCCTTGAAAGTGAAATATCTGATTGTCAAAGGTGTAGTAGTGAGGATCACCCGAGATGGTGCATGTTTGTCTCTGAACGTTCTGACAAGAGTATTGGAAAGCAGCTGGACGACAAGCTTGGGAATAAGAACAGGGCTCAAAGCTGCACTGGATGCCTCTTCTGGTACAGGTGCATCTCTGCTGACAGGTGGAATCACTCCAGAAGGAGTCTCCCAGCTGCACTGGAAAACCTATAACAAAGAGTTTATGGATATAAACACCAAAAGTGTGTAATTACTGGAAGGCTTCACCTATGGCTCACTAGCATGATACCATTACATTTGTCATTCATAGTCTTCCAGAAATTAGCAAATATTTCATGCAATCAGAAAAGCAGTTTTACCATTAAATTGACAACCACGTGTTCCATGATCTGTTCTGAAGGCCCATCTGCCTGGCACATTGACATTGCTGCTGTATGGTAGGCTTGTGATGTCATTCTGGAGTGATCCAGTAATTGAGAAATGGTGACTTGAGTCGATGGTGTCATAACCAGCCTAATGATAAGGAAGACATTCAGATGTCTGATTATTTAGTCATAAACAGTTCAGTACATCATATCAATGTCATCTTGTGCCTACCTGTACATATCGTTGCGTTGGAGCGATTGCACCGTAGTTCATTACAACAAATGAGAGATGGCCATTTGAAATCAAAACCACTTGGAAAGATGTTTCCTTAAAAAAAGACAAATAATATATATATATATATTTTTTTTTTTAGTGAAGCAAGAAAACATGTGGTATACCGATTTTTATTTTTAAATGGGCACATGACGGTCTCCATGGTACCAAATTGTTCTACTTACTGTTCCTGAATTGGAGTAGTATGCAACTCTATCCGATGTTGCAACAAAGACCCATGAAGCAGAGAAACTCAAGTCAGGGAAGTATTGGTTTATGTCTTGGGTCGCCTGTGTAAGGACACTGCCAGAGGTGTACTGTTGATATGAGATAATTCCATTCCAACGGTTGTCAATATCTGTCCAGAATGGAGCAATGAGGTCTTTCCCTCCATAAGTTGGGAACTGGTATGGAGTGTAGCTGGACCATGCCCCGTCAAAAGTCAAGTGTCCATTGTTGTTAACCTGAAATAGAAGAGGTCTGATTAACAGATACAGGTTTCTTAAAAAATATGCTACATTGCTTGTAACAGTAATTTAAACCGCAGCGAATTATCATTTTTCCCATTTACTTTTTCTCAAAAAGTGTGATGTTTATAGACAGAGGTGCACATAACTTTATTGGTCTGGTTCTCAAGGGAGCACCTGGAGATGCTGCTTGATGCTCACACTTTACACGGCACACTTATACTACAAGCTGTTGTCATCACTTTCCTCCTGACTGCTCTCCTCACTATCTTCTTTTCTCTTGAACATGGTAGATGATGATGATGATGTTTTTATTTTATTAACATTAATGACACAGACAACAGCAGGAATATTAGGCTGCTGTCACTTTAAGACTGAATACATGGACCGAATATTCTGACACACATCCAGTTTCTTTCTCAACAGTCGACTTATGACATAATCGAGAGAATTCTTGTCCAGATGGGTATTTTGACATTAATTTGTGTCTATGTATCTGTTCAAGCGCAAAATAATGCGAAAGAGGAATCAATTTGGTGTCTGAGCGCTGTCTGAAGCGTGTCTCTCTCTCTCTCTCTCTCTCTCTCTCTCTCTCTCTCTCTCTCTCTCTCTTTCTCTCTCTCTCTGCGCGTGCGCTCACTTCGGGTGTGTGAGGCTGTGCGCTCAGATAACAACGTGCAAGTCCTGATTTTTTCCTCTTCTTCCACTTTTAAATTGTTTGAATATGTAGATTGACAAGTTGCACCCCTAATAATTAATGAAAACACGTATCATAATGATTGCTATCTTACAAGAGATAGAGAAAAATCCTACTCCAGTTAGTAAAAGTGTCCCTGTCCCCAAAAATGTAGGTACTCAAAAGTACTTCTTTTTACATTTTCTGATGCGCATTGTTTATTTTTACCACACATGCACACTCATAATCCAATATCCTCTCATATCAGATTGACTTACATAAATTTGGTTGTATGTTTGCCCAAAAAATATAAATGGCTGCTGGAGGTATATGACTGATGAACTCCCATCATCAATGCGTCCATTCACTGAGTCTCCAGTTCCAAATGGATAAAATCGGCTCGTAATATTGATGCCATTGTCTGAAAAAACAAAACAAAACAAAAAAACAGCATTGTAAATGTGCATCATTTCAATTTCATTTACCCTAGTGTCCCCATCATAATATTTGTATTCTCAGTATAATGAAATGCATATTATGTATTATTGTGGCCATATATCAGCATGGCTGTGATTTCCAGTGGCCTTGTGCCTATGGCTGAATCCCTTTAACATAGCTCATAATATACTTGCCTATATGGCTTTATAAATTATTTTATAATATTTACTTGCATCACAAACACATACCATGGATCTGATTTTCTCATGCCAAACAAAAATCCTCCAGATTGAAAAATAATACATTATATTACCAGTCGTAGTGTCCATGGTTGTAGTTTCTGTTGTTGTAGTTTCATCTGTGGTTGTCTCTGGCGTGACAGTAGTAGTGGTAGTGCTTATGTTGCTTGAATCTGAAATATATAAATATTACATACAAAAAAACAATGATCACTTACATAAACAAAGGGCACATGTAAATATATTTACCTGCACAGTAAGCCAAACTGCAGACAGTTGGGCTCACAAACTCATAGACATAATAATCTCCTGGACAGGCTTTGACTTTAATGGGATTGGATTGGAAATAGCAGCAGTTATTGCTCCAGTGACCGCAGACATCTCGAGTGACCACTCCATCCTCAACTGTTGGATGTCCTCCGTTCAGCCACAGTGGAGCATGAGTGCCACAACTATACTCATCAACACATGTGTCTGGCATCTGAACGCTCTGACCCTGAATGAAGAGACGGTACCAGCCGTTCCAGCTGACCGCAGTGTCACACATTATTTGAGAGGAATGTTGATTGTTGGTGGCTCTCCATGAATCATCCAGAACATTGTAGTTGTAGCAGGGGTCAACAGGGGGAGCTGTTGTCACAGAAACATTACAAATATACATTTTGCTGAATGAATAAATGGGTGTGATTAAAAAAAATAAAAAAAATTGTTGAAGTTGAGCTATGAAATGTTGTCTCCAGAACGATTTTTACTTAAGCTCCCTGTTTCATTTGTGTTTTAAGCTCAAAGCTGAAAACAATTGGTTGTGAGCTTTCAGAACATCTCCACTCATTTAGCTGACAAAACAAGTGTTAAAAACAGCTGAACTTGAGTCCCTTTGCAAACTGAGTACCAGTTTTAGTACCACCTTATTTGAAGTTCCAAGCGAGCCGTACAAAACTAAAATGTGACGTGTTAACACTGCAGATCACTGATTGGTCAGAGAGAATCGTCACTACCAGCGTCATTGGATTTGGTGCAACTATAACAATCAGTCTATAATCCCACCCACTTTATAGCAGTACTAAACTGCAGTGGAAAAGCAAACCCAGCCAAAGTAAAGCGAGCCGAGCCGTAAATGAAGATTCTGTCATCATAAACTCGCACTCAAGTTTTTCCCAACCTCTATGAATTTCTTTCTTCTGCTGAACAGAAAAGAAGATATTTTGAAGAATGTTTGTTAACAAACAGTTTTGGGTCACCATTGATTTCCATACTATGGGAAATAAATACTATTTTTCAATGGTGCCCCACAACCGTTTGGTTAAATTTTTTTTTTTTTTTATTTACTTTATTGTGTTCAGCAGATAAAATAAATTCATACAGGTTTGGAACAACTTTAGGGTTTTGGGGTTAAAAAATAAGTTTAGGGTTACAAAATGTGTTTGAGAAACTTTAGTTTTAACTATTTACAACACTTCAGTACTTCACTTTGCCTAGAAATGCATTCTTTGTTTCCATTTTAAGAGTTTGAGTTGCATACTCATTTGTGAGCTGTATTACTTCTTGTTAATGTGATTTTTTTATTTACATTTTTTTTATTATCTGTTTATGTAAAATATTATAATGCATTTGCTTAATGTGATAATCAGGAACATTTCAATGTTCAATAATGATTCAACAATGCATGTCCAAAAAGATGCTCATGAGAGTTTATTAAAGAAGCAACACAATACTTTACCAGTGGTTGTGATTGGTGGAGTCATGGATTCTATGGATGGGATCATCTCTGTTGTTGTAGACGCTGATGTGATGGACTGGTTTGAGGCATCTGGTATTAGGAACATTTTATATCAACATTAATAATTTTCAAACAAAATCCAGAAAAAAATTAAAGAATGAGGATTGTATAAGTAAGTGCTCACCAACACAGTAAGCTCCGCAAAATATTGGCTTGACAAACTCATAAACATAGTAATTTCCTGGACAGGCTTTGACTCTTATAGGGTGGGATGTGTAAGTACAGCAGCCGCTCCATGAGGAGACACAGACCTGACGGGTGACCACTCCATCTTCCAGCTGTGGGTGCGAGCCGTTGAGCGACAGTGGGTTATAAGTGCCACACATGCCTTGATTTACACATGATTCTGGCATCTGAGTATTTTCACCATTGTAGAACATCCTGTACCAGCCATTCCACTCCACATTAAAATCACACATACTGTAGTAGTTATAGTTATTATAGTAAGAGTTGTCTGTGGCTCTCCAAGGCTCATCCAGACTGGTATAGTTGTAGCAGGGATCGACACTTGGGGTGGAGAAAGGTACTATTAAGGAAAAAAGAGAAAGAGAGCATTATATATTGAAGATTAAATATATTTAAGATGATAATATGAATTCAAACCAATACAATTCATGATAAGCACATCAAATATAAAGATGAACTAATGTACCTGCACAATATACAGGATCTGGGATTGAAAGAGTTGGTCTGGTAAATTTGTAGACATAATAATTTCCAGGACAAGCTTTGACTTGGATCGGGTCGGATCTGTAGCGACTGCACTGATCATTACGGGAGCCGTAAACTTCACGAGTAACAACTCCATCTTCTAGCCGAGGATGAGAGTCACCAAGCCACAGAGAACTATAACCTCCACATGACATGTAATAAAAACACCACTCAGGCATCTGAGCACTTGATTCATTAATGAAGAGTCGATACCAGCCATCCCATTCTACACGAGTGTCATCCTGATCAGATATGTATCCATAACTAGACCAGTAATTGAGTGTGCTTCTCCAGTAGTTGTCGAGTATGTTGTAGTTATTACATGGTTCATAATCTGTTAGTGAGAGGTGATGAGACCAAAACAAACAAGTTATATATTTCAACAAGGAACTTCACAAGTGCAAATCTGAACCAGTCAAACACTGTTATAATCATGAGATTCATAAACCATTCATACACAATGTGACTGTGTAATAGTAAAAATGTTTATGCATAAACATTTCCATTTAAACTGAAATGTAAATCTTTCATTAACACTAACACTCATGTATTCATTCATATATATTATTTACAACTTACTCAAGGTGATGCTGGATCCAGTGGTTATATCTGGACTTATAGTGGAAACCGCCTGTGAAATAGTGTTGACATCTAAAAGGAAGGAAATTCATGTCATGCAGAAATCATTTACAAAAAGTTTTGAAATACTTAAATAAATGAGGAAAGCACAGTACCTGTACAGTATCCTGAACACCAGAATAGTGGATTCACAAGTTCATAGACATAGTAATTGCCTGGACACGCTTTCACTCTGATGGGTTTTGTCTTGTATTCACAGCAGTTACTCCAATAACCACTACTACAGACCTCCCTGGTCACCACTCCATCCTCTATCTGAGGGTGAGGATCACTGAGCCACAGATTGATGTTTGCGTTACAGGTGTATGAACTAACACAGGTCTCTGACATCCGGATGTCCATTCCATAGTAGAAAAGCCGGTACCAGCCATTCCAGGAGAAACGTTCATCACAAATGTAATCTCCACTTTCATTGTTGGCTCTCCAGGGACGATCCAGAGACTCATAGTTGTAGCAGGGATCACTGCTGATGCTTTGGAAAGCAACTGTCATGGAATTTGCAAAAGGCAAGGCAAGGCAAGTTTATTTATATAGCACATTTCATACACAATGGTAATTCAAAGTGCTTTACATACTATTAAAAATAATCAGAAGAAATAAGAATATACAAAACAGTTTAAAATAAAGAAACAAGAAAGAACTAAAAATAATTAAAACAGTTTAGAATAAAGAACAGTTTAAAATAAAGAAACGAGAAAGAACTAAAAATAATTAAAACAGTTTAGAATAAAGACTAAAATAAGACACAGTATAAACAGTCGGACAAACAGTGACACAGTGCTCATTCATTAAATGCAAAGTTAAACAGAAGTGTTTTGAGTCTGGATTTGAATGTGACTAATGTAGGAGCACATCTGATCTCCTCTGGAAGCTGGTTCCAGCTGCGGCTGGCATAATAGCTAAAAGCAGACTCACCATGCTTAGAGTGAACTCTTGGAACTTCTAGCTGATGTGATCCTAATGATCTGAGTAATCTGTTGGGTTTGTATTCCGTGAGCATATCTGCAATGTATTGAGGTCCTAGGCCATTAAATGATTTATATACTAGTAATAATACTTTAAAATCAATCCTATAAGTAACTGGCAGCCAGTGTAATGACCTGAGTACTGGTGTGATATGATCATATTTTCTGGTTCTGCTAAGAATCCTGGCGGCAGCGTTCTGTATGAGCTGCAAATGTTTTATGGTCTTTTTGGGAAGGCCAGTGAGGAGTCCATTACAATAATCCACCCTGCTGGTGATGAAAGCATGCACTAGTTTTTCTAAGTCTTGACTGGAAACAAAGCATCTAATTCTTGCAATATTTTTCAGATGATAGTATGCTGATTTAGTTATTGCTTTGACATGACTATTGAAACTAAGGTCTGACTCCAAAGACACACCAAGATTCTTGACCTGATTTTTAGTTGTTTGACCTTTAGAGTGAAGGTATGCGTTCACCTTGAGAACTTCATCTTTGTTTCCAAACACAATGACTTCAGTTTTGTCTTTGTTTAACTGTAGAAAGTTTTGGCACATCCAGCTGTTGACTTCATCAATGCATTGAAGCAGAGAGTCAATGGGGCTGTAATCATTAGGCGATAGGGCTAAGTAGATCTGTGTGTCGTCTGCATAGCTGTGGTAAGAGATTTGGTTCTTTCTCATTATTTTGCTCATTGGGAGCATATACAGGTTGAACAGGAGTGGCGCAAGAATTGAGCCTTGAGGGACTCCGCATGTCATGGGCGTCCACTCAGACTTATGGTCACCTATACTCACATAATAACCTCTCCCATCTAAGTATGACCTGAACCATTTTAGAACTGTCCCAGAAAGCCCCACCCAGTTTTCCAGCCTGTCTAGAAGTATTTTGTGATCGACAGTGTCAAATGCAGCACTGAGGTCGAGTAGAACCAGCACTGATAATTTGCCTGAATCCGTATTTAAGCGAATATCGTTTATTATCTTAATGAGCGCCGTCTCTGTGCTGTGATGCGATCGGAAGCCAGATTGAAAATTATCAAAGTATCCATTTGAGTTTAAGAATTTGTTCAGCTGGTTGAAGACAACTTTTTCAATGATTTTGCCTGTGAAAGGAAGATTTGAGATCGGTCTATAGTTGCTTAATATAGTCTTATCCAGATTGCTCTTTTTCAGGAGGGGTTTGACAACAGCAGTTTTAAGGGAGTTTGGAAAACTTCCATAGAAAAGTGAGGCATTTACCACTTCTAGGAGATCTGCTTCTAAACAGTCTAACACACTTTTAAAAAAAGATGTGGGAAGTGTGTCAAGAGCGCAGGTTGATGTTTTAAGGTGCTGAACGGTTTCTTTCAGAATTGTGCCATCAATTTCTTCAAAATCAGACATAGTAACTACTTTCTCAGGTTGTAGTCTGATCTGACTGACCCCAGCGCAACTCAAGGATGTGCTGATCACCTTTCTAATATTATTGATTTTCTCAGAGAAAAAGGTAGCAAACTCACTACACTTGCTATCGGAGAGCATTTCACTGGGAATCTGGCTTGGGGGATTTGTTAGTCTGTCGACAGTAGCGAAGAGATTTCGAGTATTATTTAGGTTTCTGTTTATGATATCGGAGAAGAAAGTCTGTCTAGCTTTGCCTAGTTCCATATTGAAAGCACGAATGGTGTCTCTATAGATGTTATAGTGGATTACAAGTTTTGTCTTCCGCCACATGCGCTCTGATTTTCTGCATTGTCTTTTCATAATTTGCACTGCTGTTGAGTTTCTCCAAGGTGCTTTTTGTTTACCATTCTTCCTGACTTTCACAGGAGCAATATCATCAATTACATTTTTAACCTTCGAGTTAAAAGAATCAAGGAGAGAATCAACCGAGTCAGCAGATATGCTCGGTCTTAGGGATATGGCCTTCATAAATAGTACACTAGTGTTCTCATTTAGGCATCTCTTCTTGACAGACACAGATCTAACTTCAATGGCAGGAGAGATCAATATATCAAAGAAAATACAGTAATGATCAGAGAGTGCGACATCCTTAATATCATTCAATGAAATGTTTAGACCCTTACTGATAAGTAAATCTAGAGTGTGTCCACGATTGTGTGTGGGCCCATGTACATGTTGAATCAGATCAAAAGTTTTTAAAACAGTATTGATTTCTTTTGCCATATTATTTTCTGCATTATCTATGTGAATGTTAAAATCTCCAGCAATAGTGAAACTGTCAAACTCTGAGGAAATTATTGATAACAGTTCTGTAAAGTCTTCAGCAAAGGCTGAAGAGTATTTTGGAGGCCTGTAAATAGTGATAAGTAAAATCCGTGGAGCACCTTTTAACACAATACCCAGATATTCGAAAGACGGGTAATTACCAAATGATATTTGCTTACATTGATAGACATCTTTAAAAAGAGCAGCTACACCCCCACCTCTCCTTCCAGCTCTGGAGACACTCATAAAGGTAAAGTTCGGAGGAGATGTTTCATTGAGAATTGTTGCACTGCAGCTGTCTTCTAGCCAAGTTTCATTTAGAAATATAAAGTCCAGGTTGTATGTGCTTATAAAGTCATTGACTAGAAGTGATTTATTTTTAAGTGAGCGGATGTTTAAAAGTGCTAACTTAACAGTCTTGCTTTTTGTGTCCACAATCTTAGTTTGTCGTGTGATAGGCACCAGATTAGATGGGTTTGCTGTACGGCTTTTAAAGGCCTTAGACTTTCTAACATGTGAATGAACAGATGATACAGGAACACTGGGTTCCCGCTTGTTCTGTAAACATTTGAGAAAGTTACTGTTATCACAGCGGGGACCCGGCACAAATCACTTGGAGCTGGTATCGGTTGATTTTGTAACACCTCGAGCAGACGGTGGAAGTTGTGGGCCCTGGCGTTGTGGAAGGGGCCTTAATGCTCGGGGAGGAGGGGGAGGGGGGAGAGGGCGAGCTGCGCCCATAGACTTTGGTGGTAGTGATGTTTTTCTGGTTGATATCTGGGGGCTTCCAGCGAATTGGGTTCCAGCATACACTAGTTTTTCCATTTTCTCTGAGAAACACATCAATGGGGATGTAGGAGATAGTGATAGCGGTGAGAGTGGCTGTGGTGTTAATGGAGGCTGTAATATGCTGTCTTGGCTTTCCTGGTCGTGTTTGGGTGCTGAATCTGTTGTTACTGGTGGCTGTAATGTACTGTCCTGGCTTCCCTGGTCATTCTTGGGTGCTGAATCTGTTGTTATTGGAGGCTGTAATATGCTGTCCTGGCTTCCCTGGTCATTCTTGGGTGCTGAATCTGTTGTTATTCGAGGCTGTAATATGCTGTCCTTGGGAGCTGAATCTTGTGACATTTCTAATATGTCACAGTCTGACTCTGGTGAGCTCAGTGGGCAGGGCTCAGCTGAAGTTGTGTCCGTGAGCAGAAGTTGTTTTGGCTGCATGGTGTTATCATTGTCTTTGTGAGATGTGTCAGCCGCATGTCCATTCAAGTCCTGAAGTGAAGTCCTGTGGTCATTCATACGCAAAAGTATTAAATATATATATATATATATATATATACACACACACAAGTCTACAGTACTGCTACAGTACTGACAGCAACTTGCAGAATGAGGCAGAGAATGAGAATGAGGCAGAGCAACAGGGGCTACATATAAAAAAATATATGAAAATAAGCTTTATTCTGAGACAAAAACTTGACTGCAGATAGGCACAAGAGGACTGTAGAGTAATATTATGATACGTCCATGTACAGTATATATATATATATATATATATATATATATATATATATATATATTAATTATTGAACAAATGGCATAAGGCGTAATTTGAGGAATTGTGTAACAAAGAGATCTAGAGATCTTTGGGGCAGTCATGGCCTAGTGGTTAGGGAGTTGAGGTTGCTGGTTCGATTCCAGAACCGGTGGGAAATGACTGAGGTGCCCATGAGCAAGGCACCTAACCCCTTATCGCTCCCCGGGTGCCACACAAAGGCTGCCCGCTGCTCTGGGTGTGTGTATCCACGTTTGCAGTGTGTGTGTGTTAATTACTCACTACTCTGCTCCTAATGTGTGTGCATTAACTTGGATGGGTTAAATACAGAGGTCAAATTCCAAGTATGGGTTACCATACTTGGCCGTCACGTGTCACTTTCACTTTCACTTCACTTTCAAATTTAGGTGCTATTGATCTGTAACATAACCTACTATACAGAATGGGTAATGGACTGCACACCACTGATTATAACTAGTTAAAACATGATTATTTTCTTAAAACAAAAAAATATGTTAAATTATCTAATATATAGAGCGTTTACTCATTATAGTGAAATAAAAAATCATAACAAAAATCCCAGAGACAAGGGTTAAAATTGTACCTGCACAGTACATAGGCTGGGGGGATGATATGATGGGTTTGACCAATTCATAGACGTAATAATCTCCTGGACAGGCTTTGACTCGGATGGATGTGGAACTGTAGGCGCCGCACTCACGGGAATACCCCCACCACCACCATGAATGAGTTCCCAGGACTTCACGGGTCTCCACTCCATCCTCAAGTGTTGGATGAGAACCGCTGAGATACAGTCCAGTGTAACCGCCACATCCCACATTATTCACACACCACTCAGACATCTGGGCACTTTCTCCATTCAGATACAGCCGATACCAGCCACTCCATTCAACAAGAGTGTCATCATATCCAGAGTACTGATATGGGCTTTGCCGTATGTCTCTCCAATATTCATCAAGAGTGTTATAATCATAGCATGGATCAGTTGTAGGTTCTGAGAGAATAAAGAAAAAAGACTCATTCACTCATTCACTGAGGTGTCAAACACAAGAGTACAGGTAAACATCTAACATCTGTGTCTGTCTGAAAGAGAAGATATTGGGGTGGTAAAATGAAAATGGATTATAGATAAACCGACTAAACCTACAACAAGTGTATCCTTTATACCCTTCTCTCACTAATTGAAAAAATTAATCTAACCCAGTTTTTGAATTTCCGCCTTTCTTGCCATGAATTAAAAACATCAGCCCAACACATGATACATTTCTGTAATACTGAAGATGTTACCTATCCATTTGAACAGGACAAATGTTTATATTATAATGAAAGGATGTGTTACATACACTTTTATGTAAACTGAGCCAAAACTGATTTTTTTGGTAATATTTGGGAGATTGGGTCACAACGTTTGGGTGATTGGGACTGAACATCTTTTCACTAATTTAGGGTAGTGTAAGCATATTTACTGTATTGCACAAGTTAGTTCCTACTTTGATATAATTGTATATGCCATTTTGCTTTTCCTGTTCATTATTTAGAGTCAAGTTTATTTCTGTTTAACTTTATTTCTCAATGTTTATAAATCCACCCACAATTCATACAGTACAACACATGTAATTGAGGTAAATGAAGGCTAAAAGTCATTGAAAACATTTAAAGGGGTGATGAACTGAGAAATCAAATTTTCCTTGAGCTTTTGACATATAAGAGATCATCAAACTATAATAATATCCTGTAAGTTTCAGAACTGAAAACTACCTTGTTAGTCCAATAAAAGCTTTTATAGACATCAGGCTCAGCAAACGACTCGTTTTTCAAAGTGGGGAACTATGACGTCAAAGAGGATAAAACACCGCCTCCACAAAAGAAGATCAACGCCTACTTCAACACGGCCTGTTTAGCCCCGCCCACCGATTCGCACAAACATGCTAAATAACATAGGACGACATCATGATTGCTAAACCGGATCGAGCTACTTCCAAGCAATAAACATGCTGTTTACTAAATATTGTGCAGCGCCTGTTTGTGGAAGAAGACAGTCTGCATAAGCTTCCTTCGGATTCCAGCATGGTTAAACTTTATTAAATCAGTCAATCACAATTTCCCGACGGATCTGCCAGCAACATGTAAGTAACCATGTGTATTCTAATGCCTGATCTGCGATCAGTGATTTCTGATGTGTAATTATTCAAGTTCAGATATCTTTCTCTTAAAATCGTTCAATACTGTTTATGCATCAGTGACTAAACGATCAACTTCACATAATTTCTCGTAGTAGCCTATTATGAAAATAATCTTTTTCAAACTGTTATTAAATTATATATAGAAAGCGATCAAAGAACGATCCCTTTCCATTCGGAAGCTGTCAATCAAACAGCACAGCGCGAGCCGCGAGAGCTTATCTGGACCAGATCTGGACACTTGCCAAACTCGTGATGAAATAATGACACTGTTACACTACACAACGAAGCTCTTACTGTGTACTCACATCGTGTTTGCATTGTGATTTGGTGCAAGCATTTGTGAGAGTGCAAAAATTGCGTTGCAATGATAAGATCTTTATTCACGCGATCAACAGACTGTCTGTCATCTGCTCAGTGCTCATCATGCTGCAACCTTTCATGTGATGGAATAGATTTAAATATAATGCTTGAAACGATACTTTTCACGATTTGTTAATCTCGATAGCTGTAATAGTAAAAACGTAGTAAAAGTTTTCGAGAGAGTTCCTGTAATACTAGCTATTTCACATGCAAGCATGTCAGCCAATCACAGCAGTGGGCGTTTGCACTGCAGTCTCACAGCAGACACGCCCCTTAAAACGGAGCGTTCAAATCTGAGGCTGAAATCAGGCTTGGAAAAATGGCTTTTATTTATAAATTATGACAATTTTTGATGTAAAAATCATACTAACATTATAAAGGCACCCCAGGCAACATTATAAAATAATAAAACAATCCAGTTCATGACCCCTTTAAAAATCAAGTAAACAATTTAAAAAAAAATAAAAAAATGCTTCCGGACCAAAAATTCGAACAAAACAAATTAGGTAAACTTATCCAAATCTTTTTTTTCTTTTTTTTTTTGGATTATTTGGATGAGATGTTGGGTGCCTCCATGAATTAACTGTCTGACAAACGCATTTAACCTGCAAAAACCTTTAATAGAAACATACATATGGTTTATTACTGCAACACAATCAGTAAAATATTTCTAACTATAATGTTTCTATTTTCAGAATTTGGTCGTTTTATTTGAGAAAAATCTAGCTAGATCATGAATATTTTTGTGGTTGATTAGGGCTTACACAAATAAAGAGGTTGGGAACCACTAATTTAGAGCATACAGAGCATAAACAATGGTTCTCTATTGCAAGGTTAATAATTTTCTTAATTAGCAAAGCCTTTAAGCACTGTCCCAATCACCCAAAATCATCCCAAATTGTGTTTGGGTGGATGGGACAAAATAAAAACAACATATTCTGAAAATAGAAACATGATATTAACAATTGTTTTTACTGATTTTGTATCAGTAGTGCATCATATTTGTGTTTCCATCAAAAGTTTGTACAATATAGTAGCTATGACAATTTTAGGACCTTATTATGAAATTAGCAAAAGCTAATGTCATTTTCCTCCGTTCAGGTATTTCAGGCTCAATTTCCTGTTTGATGCCTGCCCCGCCCACCTACAGGATGTCACACCAATAAGGGCATCCAATTTTGATTATGTGGTCTCACAGCTAGGGCTCAGCAAAAAAAGTTTTTATTTCCACTCATCAGGTGAGAAAATAAACTCTGTATAGTTATATTGTCCCATTCGACCTTATGTCCCAATCACCCTTTATTCACCCTACATTTGTTTTCACCCACTTGAGTAACAATGTTAAACTTAGTGTTGGAACTTTGATGACAAATGTGATATTCAAATATTTAAATACAATTATCTTCCCATTGAAACAAAATATACAAAAGTGGAACAACATTCAAGATCATCCTCAGATAATTAAAGATTGTGATGCTGTTCTGTATGAAAAATTCAAAATAAAACTGAAAATAAACAAATTTATAAATAACAGTCAAATGTAAAGAAAAAATAAGGGTTTGTAAAATCATATATTTCACACTTTCTCTCATCCAGACCGCAAACTACTGTACATTCAATACATTATATATATATATATATACTGTATATGTGATATATATATTTGTGATATATAAAATTCAATTTCCCATACGTTCTATGCACAAACGCTGCTGACGTATTTCCGGTAGAATCTCAGCCAGTGTCTTTACTTCTGCATAGCGTTCTATAGCGAAGTGTACTAGCAGCAAAACTTTCATAAAAATCATTTTCTCAGAAACGGAGACAACAATTTTAGAAATCGATTCGCTAGTCGGATTTGATATGAGCATGATATGAGAGAATACTCACCCTTAAAGCTGTCGATGTAGCTTGAAATATATAATTTAAAGCCCTTCTCTTTCTTACTCTTAGGTGTGACAGCTAACTGCCTCACAATATTGTTAACATCATTCACGTTAACCGCTGGAAGTTCTTGTACACAGCGAGTGTAAACAGCGAGTGTAAACAGCGAGTGTATAAACCGGCTTTCGACGCAGCACCGGATGTAACTGCAGTGGACGGGCTGAGACAAAACGCGGAAGCGATCGTGCATAGAGCCTACTGACCACCATATTTTTTATACAACATAACCAAGCGGCAACATTCTAATCTGAAAAATGAAGCCTACCCGGAAGTGCGAAAAACTGCAATACATCGAAAATCTGCTAGGGGAAGGTCCCAAAAGGGAGCACATGTCCATAGACCCCATGTTAAAATGTCCGTTTTCACAGCATAAATTCATGTTTTTACAGGTTGGTCCCATGGACTTTTATTGTATTTTTCGATAGGTTCGGAGTGCCTGACAACTGTGAGGAGGGTGAATTATTTTCTAACTCGTTAGTTTAGATAGTATTTAGCAGAGATGGGGGACTCGAGTCATATGACTTGACTCGAGTCAGACTTAAGTCGCAAATTTTAGGACTTGAGACTTGCTTGACAAATATTAATAAAAGACTTGACTTGACTTTGACTTGATACTCATGACTTGAGACTTGACTCGGACTTGAGGTAAATGACTCGAAATAACTTGTCTTTCTAAAAATAAATATCTGTATTTGAACGCACCGCAACAATCACGTGACGCAGCAGGCTGTGTGAACAAAAGCCGTAATAATGCAGTGTCGTAGTGACGACGCTAAAGCGCGGGATCGTTCGCCAGCTGTGAAACGGTACGTAATGCGCAAGTTTATGATCGAATCAGAGAAAAAATGCACAAGCGTGGTTTCTCGAGAGAGAAATCGCAGCTCATAAGCAAACTTAAGACGCTGCTAAGACATTACAAGTCACATCGATGTCACGTGTCTTTACGGGATTTTTACGGGTTGTGTGTGAACGCAGTCTCTGATTCCGGAAAATCACTGGCAGTGTGAATGAACCTAAATCAAACGAACCCGGGTCAAATCTTGGGTCACTTTATCCATGTATTTTCCGGAATCTCTGTGTGAAAGGGGCTTTGGTCACACACCCTGACAAAGGCTCATTTGTGCAAGTAGCCTATTGTCACCTGATTTTAAAATATTAAAGCCATGATGAAATAAAGGCTTTCTATATATTTTTTATAATATTCGAGTGCCTTGGATTAATGATTTTTTTCATGATCTGAATAATCCCTTACATACAAAAGCACAGAGAAAAAATATTATTTTCTTGAAAACAAAAATGAAAATCGGGTTAAAATATGTTAAAATATGCCAATAATATGGATGCAGCACTAACCCCCCTGAGACAGCCATGTTGGGTCTCATGGCCTCAGCATCATCAGTACTCCAGCTAGGACTACTGCACATGTGTCCTCTTCAGCGCTGACTGAAACCCCATGTACTGTACCAGCTCACGAGTGTCGATCTGGCCACTTACTAATCAGACGAGGCATGGCTGCATCAAAGCCCCGACTCCCTGGAAAGCTGCCGACTGGTATCAGTCTGGCGCGAGTATGGGTGTGGTTTCAAAGAGAAAAGTGATCTCGACAGACGCCTCCAACCTAGGTTGGGGGGCCCCTTATGAAGGCAGGCCCGTCTCTGGCCTATGGTCAAGCCCGGAGAAGCGCCTACATGTAAACTGTCTAGAGATGAGAGCGGTCACTCTATCACTGAAAGCTTTTCTCCCATATCTAAGAGGCCACCACGTCCTGGTCCGAACAGACAACATGGCAGTGGTGTCTTACATAAATCGCCAGGGCGGTCTCAGGTCAAACAACCTGCACACCATGGGCAAGAGTCTCATTCTATGGGCTCAGCACAACCTGCGCTCACTGAGGGCGGCGCATGTGCCAGGCATTCTGAACCAGGGTGCGGAAATGCTATCCAAAACAGCCCCATGGCCAATTCCGCTGAGGAAGAGATCTCCTCACGCAGGCGAACAGGAAAATCTGGCATCCCTGTGCCGACTTGTGGGCCCTTCATGTATGGCCCCTTAACGGGTACCTGGGTGTCTCCCGGATAGGGTGCAAAAAAAACATCACTGAAGGAAGAGGTTATTTCACTAGCAGATCTTCCCTCACCAAGGGATGAAAGACACGCAAATTACTCTGTCCCGTCAAGGGCTCTCACAGTTTATCTGGAGTGTTCTGCCTCATTCAGACAGTCAGAACAGCTTTTCGTATGCTTTGGCAACCGCACCAAGCTCGCCATCTCAAAGCAGAGATTATCGCGTTGGATAGTTGATGCTATCACGCTGGCTTATGAGTCTAAGGGCCTTTGTTGCCCCTTAGGCATCAGAGCTCATTCCATGAGAGGCATGGCCTCGTCTTGGGCTTGGTCAAGTAGAATACCCATTGAAGATATCTGTGCGGTGGCTGGCTGGGCCTCGCTGTCCACATTTATGAGGTTGTATAACCTGGAAGTTCCCGCTTTGAAAGTGAGGGTTCTTTCAATACAAAATGTTTAAGCACAAACCCCCTAAACTTTGGGCCCGATACATATCCGGTCCTGGTTAACTCGGAACTACGGTTCTCACATATTATGTATACATTATAACAGTTTGGCCCTCATTAGGCCCATTCCTTGTTTTTCCCTATATGAAGCATGTCACTGACCGGCTTTCTTGGTTCATACTTTACTCTTTTACAACCTCGGGCATTTTGCCTCGGGCTACTGTATGGAGCGAAGTTAAGCACGCACGGCGTTTTGAAGGGGGTTCCCATAGCGTAAGCTAGCCTTACGCAATATGAGAGACCTCTCGAAAGGGAACGTCTTGGTTACTAACGTAACCTCGGTTCCCTGAGATGAGGGAACGAGTATTGCGTAAACCGCTGTGCTCTGTGCTTTGATCAGGGGATAACTTCAGTCGATTAAACCTGAGGTCCTTGGCGGTCCTTATAGCCTTTGGCCACGCCCATTCTGGCGGGCTCTGACGTGCTAGGGCTCGAAGTGTCCTGATTGGTTTGCGCGTCTGAGCTGCCTCGCCATAGGTTCGTGCAGTTGCCGCAGCACAGCCAATGACCGTACTCACCGTTCATCTGTGTAAGCTGTGCAGCTGCACTGCGTTTTAAAGATTTGGCTTCTATATTCTCGAGAAAAGGAGTTTTCCCATAGTGCAAGCCAACCTTACGCAATACTCGTTCCCTCTTCTCAGGGACGACTTTTTTTCAGGAAAAAAGACGTTTTTCTCCCTATATCCTCACGTCTTTTTCATGTTTGTTTTGCACATGATGCTTTAAAATGTAATTGTCTCCCTTTTTCACTTCTAATTCCTATTAGCTGTATTTACTGGAATGTTTCTAAAGCAGGTTAATACATACAATATATATTGTCTTTCAAAATGATGTAAATCACTCATACAGTATATACACACAAATATTATCACTTAATGTTCCAGTTAATGAACATTTTTGATCAAGGCAACATATGTTACATAATCCAGACATATATCACTACAGTGATATTTAACAGATCTGTAATATTGCTGCAGAAATAATCGAGCTTTTGAGGTTATTTATGGTCTGTTAGTCATTTGTTAATGCTTTTACAATTTTAAATGTCCTTTTTAATGTAGAATAGTGTCATCTCATAGTACCCAGTTTTGGAAATGCCTTTTATTGCGTTTATACAGCAAACTTCCTGTTTTCTTCAGTAATTATCAGCCAGAGGAGCATTTCCAGAACAATGACGTAACTCGTGAATAGTATCAACACAGTATCTGAGGAATATGGCAGGCCATCGGGGTCAAAAGTCTTTAAAAGAAACGCGTGATTTTTGACCGCGTCAACACGCACCTTTTGTCCGTGTTAACGCGACAACACGCACAGCAGCCAATGAAATTGCTGTATTTGAGACTATATTTGCATATGTGACGCGATGATACGATGTATACAAACATCAGATGTCATGTTTATTCATGAAGGATGTCGTAATGGTATACGTATGCAAACATCAGACGTTATATTTGTTCATGTGGGATGATGCATTGGTACGTTGTGAGTGATGTCAGTCTTATGTCATGATTTGTCATGCCCTTTTAAGTTGTTCGTTTAACGTTCTTTCTCAAGGTAGAAAAGTCAACAGCTTAAACGATGGCTCTTAGAATGGCTCTTTTATTTTAGCAAACTGTCAAAAAAACTTTTCAGACTGTGTGCAGCTGAACTAAGAAAATCTTAAGATTGCACAGCGCTGATAAGCATGAATGGCAGAAGAAAAGGACTGCAATTAAAAAACAAAACAAGAGAAAATTATTTGAATGTAAGCAATAAAAAACTGCACACATCAGCTGTGGAATAAAAGAAAAGAAATGCACGTTTAACTAGATTAAGGCATACCCGTCTTAATTTAAACCCCGTCCACCACCCCCAAAGGTTTCACAAAGTTATTCTTGCCACTGTAACTTATGGCTTCCTAAAGACAGGTTTATGGGTAAATAAATGAATAATAATAAATATATATATATACCAGGGCTCAACATTAAGCCTTTTCATTTGTCCTTCGGTCGGTCATTCACTTGTCCGAGTAAAAACATTTGTTTGAACAGGAAAAAAATGAGATTTTTTTTGTGTGTGTTGTAAATATAATTATGTAATATAATATTAAGAATCAGTATTCTCATCACTGTTCAGTCAGCTTTAACATATATAAATCAGCATATTTATGATATTTTAATCTTTATAAAGGGCATTTTCCCTAATCGTTTTAAATATAGGCCTATGCTTCATCTTTCATTAGAATAATAAGATGCTAAAGGGCTGTTACCAATCAAATTAAACTGCATTAAATAATGTAATGAGATTATTTAAAATATTTTTTGAATATACAAATAAGAAATATTATTTGTACATAGAAATAATATTTATAAACCGCCAGTCTCCATTCATATTTTGTTTCCATTTATGTTGATTTATGAAAAGTGAACAGCATGAGTAAGATAGGATGCGCAATATATCGAGAGACATGGAGTGGTTGATACATGATTTTGACCACTTCTTGTTTTGTAGAAAGCCTTTCTTTAAAGTGAATTTCGTTTTGTATAAACTGTATCTTAATTTTAATCATTTTTTCATCAACCAATTGCCTGGATTTAAGGAAGCAAATATTATATAACAGACAATATAATCATGGAGGCACCCGCGCGGTCACTTGCATTGCACTTGAACTGCAGCGCATCTCATCCTAACTTAACGAAACTCAGCGTATGCCTCACACAGACATGAGAAATACATCAAATACACAAAGCTTGAAATGTCTTTAAACGAAATAATTCAAAACGAACAGAAAAAGGCTAGGCTACTCTCTGATTATGTAATCCATTATGTGCATTTCTCTCTAGGCGCGTTCACTACGAATGGAGATCGTCAACTTCATCTTTGCAGTCGACACTGACAGAAAACACTAGTTTATTAATAAAAATCAATACACGCGTCACCGGATTTACAAATGCACATCTTGCTTGTTGCACCACGCCCCTATGGCAAACCGTTTTAACATTTAATCCTTAAAACCTACTAGTAGGCCTATCTATTTTCATGCTACTAGTACTTATTTTTTAGATACTAGTATCTTTTCCATTAAGTACTATTACTTATTCATTAGCTACTAGTGCTTATTCTTTAGGTACTAGTGCCTGTTTGTTAGATACTAGTGCTTATTCTTTTGGCACTAGTACCTTTTTAAAGATACTAGTACTTATTCATTAGATACTAGTTCTTATTTATTAGATACTAGTACTTATTCCAATAGTGACTAGTTATTATTTATTAGATAGTACTTATTCATTAGTTACTAGTTCTTATTTATTAGATACTACTACTTATTCATTAGTTACTAGTACTTATTATTAGATACTAGTGCTTATTCATTAGATACTAGTACTTATTTCGAGAGTGACTAGTAACTATTATTTAGTTACTAGTAACAAATTAAAAAAAATTTGCCATTGACTTCTATGGGGATCTGTCATTCAGATATCAACTGTTCAGTTCTGACTAGTATGTATTCCAATTGTGACTAGTACGTATTTATTAGATACTAGTAGTTATTCATTAGGCACTATTACTTATTTCTTAGATACTAGTACATATTACTAGATACTAGTATTTATTCAATAGATACTAGTACTAAGTCATTAGATACTAGTACCTATTAAATAGATACTAGTACTTATTCATTAGCTACTAGTACTTATTCAATAGATACTAGTACTTATTAATTAGCTACTAGTACTTATTCATTAGATACTAGTACTTATTCATTAGATACTAGTACCTATTAATTAGATACTAGTACTTATTAATTAGCTACTAGTACTTATTCAAAAGATACTAGTACTTATTCATTAGATACTAGTATCTTTTGTAATTGTTACTAGTAACTATTCTTATGTTACTAGTCACAACTGCTTTTTGACTAGTCAGAACGGCAACTGGAGAGTTCAATTAAAAATCTTACTAGTAAAATAAAAAATCTTACTAGTAACATTTGGAATAAATACTAGTATCTAATAAATAGGTGCTAGTATCTATTGAATAAGTACTAGTAGCTAATTAATAAGTACTAGTATCTAATTAATAGGTACTAGTATCTAATGAATAAGTACTAGTATCTAATGAATAAGTACTAGTAGCTAATTAATAAGTACTAGTATCTAATTAATAGGTACTAGTATCTAATGAATAAGTACTAGTAGCTAATGAATAAGTACTAGTATCTAATGAATAAGTACTAGTATCTAATAAATAAGAACTAGTACCTAATGAATAAGTACTAGTATCTAATAAATAAGAACTAGTACCTAATGAATAAGTACTAGTATCTAATTAATAAGTACTAGTATCTAATTAATAGGTACTAGTATCTAATGAATAAGTACTAGTATCTAATGAATAAGTACTAGTATCTATTGAATAAGTACTAGTATCTATTGAATAAGTACTAGTATGATATCTTTAAAAAGGTACTAGTACCTAAAGAATAAGCACTAGTATCTAAAGAATAGGCACTAGTACTTAAAGAATAAGAACTAGTAGCTAATGAATAAGTACTAGTACTTAATGGAATAGATACTAGTGTCTAAAAAATAAGTACTAGTAGCATGAAAATAGATACTAGTCGGTTGAAATGATATATATATATATATATAGCTCCCCTGTCAATGATCTCAGCACATGCGTTAAAAATTCTCTGGCGCCGCCCCTGTCTCAATTTTTATAGACTTATAGACTTTAGACGATTTATAGACTTTAAAAACATTTATCACCACTTGTGATTCACAAAGTGAAAATTAATTTTAAGAAGTTTGTTTCTATCCAGTTGGTTATTGGCTTTTATCGATAAAACAGACACTTTAGACTACTCTTGTTCTGAGGACATAGTTTAACCTACTGTCTTATTTGATTTTTATTTTAATTTGTTTACACAACAGCTCTGAAAAAAATATGATAATAAAAGGTTTTGCCAAATTACAAAAACATTATTATGTTAAAGTGAATAAAGTTTTCTCTCTCTCTCTGTGTGTTCAGTTATAAATATAGCCTATGCTGTGTAAGTTATATACTTTTGAAAATGATAAGCCAATAACTTAAACATTTAATAAGCCATATAAATAAATTATATTGTATAATATGGAATATATAGCATTTACTTAATTTACAATGTTACATTAATTAATTTACTCTAGCAGTTAAGATATCAGTAAAAAAAAAAAAAAAAAAAAAAAGGCCACAATAAAATAAATGATTAAAATGTGGGTAAATCTAAAAGTAAGTCTGCTTTAAAAACATATTACAAGTTCGAACATGGCTATAATGTGCGCGTTGAGAAACACGTTCAAACTGGTCATCTTAACGTGGTAAAAATGTGCGTCTTTACACGTACTAAAGTAACGCGACCATAACTGTTGCCTTAACACGACCAGAATGGGCGTGTCTACACGTACAAAAGAAACACGTAAAAATTTGCCGCGATAACGCGGACAAACAGTGCGTGTTGACGCGGTCAAAAATCACGCGTTTCGTTTAAAGACTTTGGCCCCATTCGCCTTCCATAGAGGAATACCTGTTATTTTGCTTAATTATTTCTAGATGTTTGACTCAATCATGGGATCTCTCTTACGTTATACTCTGGGGTTCCCCGGGTTACTAGAGCACATGATCACTCTTCAAACATGGCGCTTTCATTCTCTTGGTAATATTTTGGTACCAACAATAAAGAAAAAAGAGAGAGAGAGAGAGAGAGAGAGAGAGAGAGAGAGAGAGAGGGAGAGAGAGAGAGAGAGAGAGAGAGAGAAACTGCAACAAATGCTAGCCATGGAACTTGATTTAGGAAGACCGCAAAGAATACATAAAATTAGGCTATCAGACAAATGTTGGTCCTTCCCTAAAGCAAGAAAATGTTGCATATGTTGCATATGTCATACATGTAGGTCTATATGTTTTATATATTGCTTACATTGACAATACCGTTCATAAGACATGCAACTCTGAAGAGTTTAAGGAAGTGAACATTATATTCACGAGTTTACTGTTACACTCTTCAGAATTGTTCCAAATTCCTCACCTGCACATTGCACAAGAAGCTCATTATCATTCAAAGAAGCCTATGTGACGCACTTTAATGTGTCCTGATAAGCGGATATATGTTCATGTGTATATGTGTGTACATAAATAAGCATTAATATTTAAACTAGATGTCTCACTATGCAATTTGTATTATTTTTTATTATTATTAAAAAAAAAAAATTCCCCCAGGAATGGCTTCCCCTCGGCTGCAAACTACTGTACCTTCAGTATATTCCTACATTACATTAATAAGAGCAAATCATGTAAGGAATAATTGACGACAGGCCGTTGAATTATAAGAAAAATAATGCACACCCGAGGTGGTAATGCGGTCACGACGCGAAGCGGAGTGGCCGTTCACCTCGGGTGTGCATTATTTTTCTAATAATTCAACGGCCTGAAGTCAATTATTCCGCTTATACTACAGTTACCACACCTCGAAACATTGTTCAGATTATGTATTTCAAGACGTTTTTGTCATTAAAACGCTCTTGTATGTAGGACTAATTTCTTACGCATCTAAACCAATGCCTCCGTTGCTAATTCCAAAACGTCATTTTAGAGTTGGTAACGGAGGTTTGAGCCACTGATAGCAGACTAATGCTGGGACACACGACTAGCTGACACATTCTCTGACTGTTTTCAAAGACAGATTTTAAACACCGACTTTGAACACAGACTGAACGCGCTGAACGCGCGTTTGGGCATTATCAGTCATAAGTATCAAATTACATTCATAACCGGCCTTAAAGTGTGTCCCCGGCTTTATGCAGTTATTAATGCAGTTATTAGAGAGATGTTGCAATAATGAGACAGAAAAGCATGTGCGTCAGTATTATTAGCCTATTTATTTATTAATTTAATTCGTTTTAATTAATTCGTTCATTCTTTTTTTTTTTTTTTTTTTTTTCATTGACAGATGACAGTAGACTATAGCCAAATAAATGAAACACAAAGCCCTTTTAACAAGTGGGCCTATAAATAATTATTTATTTATTATTATCTGCAATAAAAATCCGTACTGCAGGACTATCCATTTATTTAGCCTATATTCAGTTTAATTTTCTATTGATTATAATATAGACAGGACTATATACTTTATTTATTAAAATTAAACTGCATGTTTCTATTGATTGTGAAGCTAGACATTGAAAACTGCAGATCAAGCGCATGGGGCTAAATGCTTTTTCTTGTTATGAATTGTATCCTATTTTCCGTTATTACCGTTAACTACGCGAAGTGATATGGAACTGTAATGCGGTCAAGACCTGCCTGGAACTACTTTAGCCGTGCGTTTCCCTGAAAATAATGCACACCTTAGAACGTTCGTCAACCAATCAGATTCAAGCATTCAACGGCCCTGTAGTATAAATATATTTATACTCTCTTCTACTGATTGGTTGACGAACGTTCTAAGGTGTGCATTATTTTCAGGGAAACGCACGGCTAAAGTAGTTCCAGGCAGGTCTTGACCGCATTACAGTTCCATATCACTTCGCGTAGTCAACAGTAATAACGGAAAATAGGATACAATTCATAACAAGAAAAAGCATTTAGCCCCATGCGCTCGATCTGCAATTTTCAATATCTAGCTTCACAATCAATGGAAACATGCAGTTTAATTTGAATAAATAAAGTATATAGTCCTATCTATAATCAATAGAAAATTAAACTGAATATAGGCTAAATAAATGGATAGTCCTGCAGTACGGATTTTTATTGCAGATAATATAACAAATAAATAATCATTGATAGGCCCACTTGTTAAAAGGGCTTTGTGTTTCATTTATTTGGCTATAGTCTACTGTCATCTGTCAATGAAAAAAAAAAAAAAAAAAGAATTAATTAAAACGAATTAAATTAATAAATAAATAATAATATTGACGCACATGCTTTTCTGTCTCATTATTGCAACATCTCTCTCTAATAACTGCATTAATAACTGCATAACGCCGGGGACACACTTTAAGGCCGGTTATGAATGTAATTTGATACTTATGACTGATCATGTCCAAACGCATGTTCAGCGCGTTCAGTCTGTGTTCAGAGTCGGTGTTTAAAATCTGCTGTGATGAAAACAGTCAGAGAATGTGTCAGCTAGTCGTGTGTCCCAGCATTAGTCTGCTATCAGCGGCTCAAACCTCCATTACTAACTCTAAAATGACGTTTTGGAATTAGCAACGGAGGCAAGGGATTAGATGCGTAAGAAATTAGTCCTACATACAAGAGCGTTTTAATGACAAAAACTTTACAAACGTCTTGAAATACATAATCTGAACAATGTTTCGAGGTGTGGTAACTGTAGTATAAGCGGAATAATTGACTTCAGGCCGTTGAATTATTAGAAAAATAATGCACACCGAGGTGTAACGGCCACTCCGCTTCGCGCCGTGACCGCATTACCACCTCGCGTGTGCATTATTTTTCTAATAATTCAACGGCCTGTCGTCAATTATTCCTTACATATATATATATATATATATATAAAGGAGAATGTGTGTGTGTGAGAGAGTAGAAATGTATGTGAAAGGAGAATGTATGTGTGTGAGAGTAGAAGAATGGATTTTGGCTTGTACGGCCCCTCATATATATATATATCAAAATGTAGTATTGGAATATGTTACAAATGCAAAATAAAATGCAACTGTAACACATGGCATTTCGTATTTAATTTCCTACCATAGGTATTATATCACATATTAAGCCTGTTAAATAAATACATAATCTTCCAGACTAATATAGCACATTTTATTACCAGTCGTAATGTCCGTGGTTGTAGTTGCTGTGGTTTCGATTGTGGCGGTCTCTGGTATAACAGTAGTACTATCAACTAAAAAAAACAGAATAGAATATTACATATACAGATGACACATGTAAATATATTTACCTGCACAGTGGGTGAGATAATACATATTAAACACAATTGTGAGATATAAAGATTGTCAGATGTTTTTGTTTTTTTTTTATTTAATGCATTTGGATGGAAATGACATGAGTGTGTTGCGAGGGCCTTGTTTCGCTATAATGACTGAACGCAAAACAAGCAAGTGTTTGAGGTTTGTGCAGTTCATAAATGTCACAAATTCCAAACACAATGTGCCTAGCTTGGGGATTTTGTCTCAAAACTTGTATGTGTTACAATAGAACTGTATAAAATATAAATTTAAATATAAATTTAAAATTAAATATAAATTTATATTTAAAAAAAAAAGAGTAATAATCTCCTGTGACTCCAAATAAACTTTTTTACTTCCTGTGAAAATCAATGTGTAAGAAAGTTATAAAACATGAAAAGGTTTTATATCAATGGGAAAACTCTTATCATATGAATTATTTCTACATTTATTTCATTTTTAATGAAAAACAAAGGATGAATTGAAGATTGGATGAAGTGAAATAATTATTGTACCTGTTGTTTGTCCATTGGTTATTTCACCTGTTGAATACACAATATAAGAATAATTATATATTATTGAGAAAATAATTCAGTAATTTTATATGACAGATTATAAAACACTCACCATTAATCAGCAGCAGTGACACACACAGTGAGATCAGAAACCTCATTGTGAAGAACAGCACCTGCACACACACACACACACACACACACACACACACATACATACAAGATACACACATGAAATATGGTTCTTACATGTTGTATTTTATTCTTTCTTTGTTGTGTACATTTGTAAAAGAACTATAACATTATCTTTAATATTGAAATAACACACTAATTTTACATATATAATTATATTTTACAAATATAAGAAACAGCCAAACTCATTAGAGCCTAAAGGGATGAAACAGAAGTAACTTTACCTGAGGTCAGATGCTGCTGCAGAGCAAACTCAGATTGATGTCTATGAGATTCTCTCTTCAGTAGTTCAACACAGTGATGCTGAACTGCAGCGCTCACAGTCTTATCAATGACTTTATTAATAACTGTGGGTGGACCTTTACTGGAACTAGATAACAACAGCTTAAACCAGTTTTAAATTTTTCATTTGACATCAAGAGATTTGTTATTTTAACTGATTGTTTCCTTGTGTACACTGTAAAAAAAATCCCATTGTTTTTACGGAAAAAAACTGGCAGCTGTGGTTACCAGAACAATACTGTAAAAAACACATCAAACCGTAAATATACTTACGGAGTTACATGTAAATTTAACATTTTAAACATGTATATTTAACATTGGATTTCAGTAATATGATATAATGTTATACGACCTATTGAAGTATTAATATCTGTTTTGTACCATAGTATTACACTTACAAACCAACAATCTCAGCAGTAATGAGAGTTACATGATTAATCAAAGCTCATCACAAGTAGTACTTCCACAAGAAAGTTAATATTAATATACAGAAGGTGCACAGTGTCATTCACACAAACATTAAACACCATAATGGTAACACACATGAAATTTTAAAAATACAATAAACATTAATTTTAATTTAAACATTATAAAAAAACTAAGAAAACTATGATGAAATATAGTTATTTCAACAAAAATACTTCAAATGTGAAGTGTCACGCAGGGAATTGTGGGAATGTCAATTTACGATTTTTCACTGTCAATTATACAATGACTTGTTCGTTTTTACTTCCAAAAACTGTAAATTTAACGGTATTTTACAGTAAAATGACATTAAATGTACCATTAGATCCATCACAGTTATTTACCGTATATAGTACAGAAACTTTCTGTTAACCAATTAACAGTTTTTCACTGTAGCATTTTTACAGTCTTTTATCATTTTTTACAGTGTACACCTGCATTCAGAAAGACATCCTTTCACTCTTTGTTCACATAGATGTGAATCTAGATGGAATAACGATGGGTCAGTTTGATTAGTTCAGTACTTTAGTAAATGTACAAAAATAGTACCTTAAAACACACAGTGAGTGATACAAGTGTCACAGAAAAAAAAAAAAAATCATTAATTATTTTAATAATGATGATTAATTATTAGTTTAAATAATTAATTATCACATTAAAAGCTTTAGAGTTCATCCCTGAGACATATTGGATGCAGGCAGTGGTCAAGTAAGGCAAGGTGTGTAAGAAGTACAAACTAGCAAGATCATAACAGGAATGCAGAAATACATATCAAATGTGTTTTGAATGCAACTCACACCTCAAACCTAAACCTTAAAGTAAACTGTAATGCCTTTTAAAATGGCTGGGAAACGGCATGTTTGCAAATCAATTAGGCAAATCGATATCTAATATTTGGGTATTGACGATGAAGAGAAAAACAATGAGAAACAGCAACAAATCCTAATCTAATTTACAAAGACCGCAGATAATACATAAAATAAGGCCAAATGCTGCCCTTCCCTAAATGAGAACGTCATATACGTAGGTCTATATGTTTTATATATTTTTTTTGCATTGACAACACCCTTCATAAGACGTGCAACTCTGGCCTTTGTTCATAAAGAATTTATAGAAGTTAACATTATGTTCACCGTTTACCAGAGGAGCAACAATTACACTCTTCAGAATTGTTCTAAATTCCTCACATGCACAAACACTTCATCATCATTCAAAGAAGCCTGTGACACACTTTAATGTGTCCTGACAGTGTATCCCCTCTGAAAATGTACATATGTACAAACATGTGTATTTGTATACACACACATATACATTTACACATATAGTTAAATAAGCAGTAATATTTAAACTAGATGTCTCACCATGTTGATTTGGCTCTCTGTTCTTACCAGTTATCAAATGTGCAATGCTTTGTATAAGAGTTTTTGGTAAAGAATTGAATAGTAAGGTTTGATTAATTAGTCATGACATTACTATGTAATTTGCATACTCCCTTGTCAAAATGGGGATCATGAGATGCTTGAGAGCATGATAATTTAACAAGCTGAATAAATGAAGATTAGTTGATGTATTGTGAGTTTAAATTCACACAGTAAATCTGGCACTAATATAAAGAACATTTAATCTTCTGAACTATACAGTAAAGTATGAGAATCTCATGAGAAGTACTGTGTATGTCCTTACCTGATATTCAGGTTTACTCTCATTTTTACACATTTCAGAGCTTTTAGGCTCTGAACCAACAGAACGGATTCCAGACAATGAATGATCGTTATCAAGTCTCAAAAGTGGATTTTTCCAGTAATTGTTGCAAATGCAGTTGATCGAGAATCCCTCAAACCACTTACAGTACATGACTGTCACCACTCCATTAACAGTCTTTTTATTTTATTTTACTTTGCATTATCACACGACGACAAATATGATGATTGCAGTTTCTGCATGTTATTACAAATGGGCAAAATAATCATGTTAAAATCTGTCATAAGAATGCAGTAGATCATGTGATAAAAAGTAAAAGGGTTAAAAATTATGACGAGATTATCCAATCAATAAAGACAAACAGAATGAAATGTATGAATGTACAGCATGAAACCTGAACATTATTAGCTGATCGTTTACTGGCTCTCAGTGAAGCTCAAACCTCATGTATAAAAGTGTTATAGAAACACGCTTAAGAGGATTAATATTGTTTAATTATTCCTAAACAATCTCTGATTAGCCTCTCATTGAATTAAAATGGATACTAATTTGACCCAAATGTTCATCATAAGTTTTTGTATGCCTAAGGTAAATGGATGTGCAATGAAAGATAAGCAAATGTATATCTGACACATTTAAAAACCTGTTATACTGAATATACCGGCTAAACTACAAGTTGTTCTGTGGTAAAACTAGCCGAAACAAGATCAAACAGCTCCATGTAAACTGAAGTGTTGAGGTCAACTGTACACAACATAATTACAAGCTTTTCAATACACACAGAAATTACCATGCAGCTACTAAAGGTGTAGAAGTATGACATTATGTTATTTATTGTTAATATTAACATTATTAGCTTTACATTAAATATTGGGTAATATTAGGGCAAACAAGTCACTTTTATAGAGGTTGTTTTATAGCGTTAGTTTATTATTAGTATTGTTGTTGTCGCTATAGAAACATGGTATGCGGAGCTTGGTTTTTAGCTGTGTCTTGAACTTACATTTAAACTCCGGATTCTATGCAGTAACTATGGCAACTTTACATTAGGACAAGTACAAAGGAGAATTTAAGAGCTTTAAGGTGGTGATACACGGGGCAACTTTTTGAGCAATGTTGCTGGGCAATCTTGCAGAGCGATTGTTGCTTGGGCACTTTCCCATTGAAAATAGGCAATACATTTCTATCTGGATCATTTTTATCGGTCGTGGGCCTTGTGTCTCATCTGGTTGCCCGTTGAGGCAACATTGCCCTGCAACATTGCTAAAAAAGTTGCCCTGTGTATCATCACCTTTATAGCCTGGACAAAGCTATGCTGTTTTCTTCTGTGTAAATATGTTCAGTTCTAATAAACTTTAACTTTAAAATATTATTGAACATATATTTACATATGTAATATATATGTAACAACTAAGAGCCTTGCAATATAATGCAATATTACAGTTTTTACCAATTGCTTACACACGTTTTCAAAACTAAGTCTCCTTTTTTCAAAACTCTACACACAATTCTCAAAACTGCACACACAAAATGCAAAATGCCTCATATCTCCTTCAAAATGCAACACTGCATTCAAAATGCCATAAACACATGTCAGAATGAAGCATTTGCATCAAATGGCAAACACTTCTTTCATAATAGTACATTTTTGGATATACCATGTAAACACTGCTGTTCTAAATCTAAAGCTCTTTGGTCTTTCATAGGCTTATATCTACATTTCAATACAATGTTCTACAGTGAAAGTAATCTGATGTAACAAGTACACTGTAAACACCAATGCAATGTAGAAACAGAAAATATTTACAGTTTTTCTCAATTGTTTACACACAAATCCTGGTACTTGAGACACAATGACCACAACATGTAACTCATTCACCAACCCCCTGAACCAATTCTGCTAAACTACAAGCACAATTCCTGCTTTACACTCAAATTGTACTTCTAAAACACACTTTTTTCAAAACACTACACACAATTCTCTGCTTTTGGCACAATTTTCATGCAGAAAATCTCTTGTTTTCACAAGGAACACACTGCCATTCAAATATGCACACTGACTCATCACATGGGCAAACACCCGTCACACAGTTTTACAATTAGCAATCAGAGCTTTAGCATAAAAGGGCAACAGGTGAGCTCTGCAATGGGGCAATGGATGCCAACATTGGATTTTTTTTTTTTTTTTTTTTTTACTGTAACTGTATACAGTCAATTCTTCTGTTGTTTTGTATGTAGACCACTGTATGTACAACTTTGTGTTGGTTGGGATGTACACTGTGTACATTGTTTTTGTGGGGAAAATACAGTTTTTGCCCGTTGCTTGAACACATTTTGCAAAACTTCGCTCATTGTGCCAAAACTCTACACACAAGTAAACATGACACAACACTGGGAAATATACCATTCACATCTGTGTCAAATTGAAACTCTACTATCAAAACCTAACATTCATTTGTCAAAATGTAACTCTGATGACAAAATGACACATACTTGCATCATATGCATACACTTTCAGATCAGGGGGAACACACTAGTCTACTTTATATAAAACACTGCAGTCTTTGATTTTCACTGTTTATTCAGAAGGCATATTTTCAGAAGGCACATTTTCAAACAACCAAAAATTGTGCAAAAAAAAAAAATGTGTCCACAATTGCCCTTTGGCCAATTACATTACGACCCCGTCGTCTTGTTTTGCTCAGGTCGAATTCAGCTTTATCAATGAAAATGAATTCATGAGGCTGTGCAGCTCCATCCATGGCCAAGATTCTCTGTAACAAAAAAAAAAAAAACATATTACTGTACTACAGTGCTACACATAAAGAACCCTCACCCCATCACACAGGTACCTGTGTAGCTCTCCGAATGGATCCATGTAGTACTGATATGGTACATATTCAGCTGCTACTGGATTTCACCAATACTGTATTGTAAATGTAAAGGACAGTTACACTTACCCGTACATATTCAGCTCGAAGTCCTTTGACCCTGACACTGTTCCTCTCAAATGGGACCCTGTAGAGCTGCTTCATGGTGATGTTGTGTTTTCCCAAGATGCGTCTGATGGTGGTGATGCTCACATGGTTTATGTTGTTGAACACTTGCCTGTCTGCAAGTATTTTCTGTAGTAGCTGGTGGAGACGGATGGCATTGTCTGCCCTCACTACACTCTTAGAAGAAAAGGTTCTATATAGAACCCCAATGAACCCTTTTTTCTAAGAGTGTAGGTCCACAACGGCAAGTTCCTGCTGTTGTGTGTACAGGCGTTGGCGTCCTCCCCCAGAAGGTCTTCTAGTCATTCTAGAGAAATACAACCACAAATTGTCCTCGGTTTGCTTCTTTTTCTAACAGTACTTTACTATATATACTGTATCATCCACTGTACTGAAACATGTCAATATAAGTAATCATGGTATGTTTCACAAAAACTACCACTTTGGCTGCAAAAGGAGCATTAGCACCCTGCAATACCCTGTTGTTTTACATGATGTGGTAATGTGATATACTGTAGTACAGTGCTGTAAATACCATCTGAGTAGAGTAGAAGGCAGAGAGGTGAAGACATACCTGTTTTCTAGTCAGAATGTTCTTACAGATGCCACTGTGAAGCGGCTTAGATGTGGGTGGACTCTCTGCCCAGCCTCATAGTCAGGCCATGGTTGATGACATGGTCCACCAAAGTTGCTCTTATATCATCAGAAATAGGGGTGGGTGCATGGCCTCTTCGACCTTGACCTTGTCCTCTTTGTCCTCCACGTCCTCCTCGTCCTTCTCATCCTCCTCATCATCCTCGTCCTCCTCATCCTCCACATCTTCCTCTTCCTCTTGCTCTCCCTCCATCCATGCTTGTAAAGTTCTTGAAATGGCTAAACTGAGGGCTTTTTGTAGCTGGCTGATTGGTGTTCAGTTTTGCAAGTAAGTGTCTTCATGTGTGTATTTGAGTGGTTGCAATTACCCGATGTGTTTTGTATTTTGGATACATGTGTTTTCCAAATGGCACCCTGAGATTTCATTTTTGAACGAAGTGTCTTATGTATGAAATAGAGTGTAGTATGCAGGACCAAGTGTGTTGCATAAAGGAGCAAGTGTGTTGCAGAATTGCAACTAGAGTGCAAAGCAGCGCTTTTGTTTAAGGTATGGGTACATGTGTTTGAGGTATGGTAACAAAAGCTTCAAGTTGTGTTACTTTAGTCTAAGCATGGGTCTATAGTGTTCAAGCAACGGGCAAAAACTGTAAAATCTGTTACCGTGTTTTTGTGTGTTCTGAGTATAAAAACAATATTCTCAAATATTTTACAACACACTTATGTATGTAATGTCTGTAGTAAGTGTAACACCGAACAAAAAAAAAGGCCTAAGTCATTATGATGAATGGAGAAGAAGTGTTTTCCATTCATCATAGTGTTTTACATTGAGCACATCAGTGTTCAACTGGTTCTTCATATGATGGTTTGTATGTGTCATTTGAAAACAAAATAGTCCCGGGGGGTCCCAGGAATCCATTGTTCAAAACAGATCATCTGACCTTTGACCTATTTAGGCCTATACTACAGTAAAGCAGTGATTGGTTAGTGATCAGTTTAGCAATTAGTGTTTGCACATGTGAGGAGTGTGTCTGTGTGACCTGGTGAATAAGTGTAGCATTTTGATTGGTTGTGTTTGGAAAAGGAAAGCAAGTCACTTCCTGATAGATCTTTGTGTTTTAGGTAGAGAATTGTGTGTAGTGTTTTGCAAAAAGTGGTTTTATGCAAACTGAGTCAAAGGCTGAGAAATAGCTTATGGTTTTGAAGATTTGGCATGTAGTTTTGCACTTTGAGTGAGAGGTTTCAAAAATCGTGTGACATGAAAAGATTTTGTGTGTAAGCAGTTGGTAAAAACTGTAATATTGTTAAACACATTTGCAGTATACTCAAAAATATTTATTATTATTTGTTTCTGTCCTTTATTTATTCATTAATTAATTTATTTATTTATTCCAATTTAAAGGACTTAACCCAGCAAAACATTAATGAGGAAACGTATGGAGCCAGAAAGAAGACATTCTAATGTTACAGTTTTTTACAATCGCTATGACAGATTTTTCAATACATTTAACAAGTTTCCTAAACTCTTAACGCACCAACACACCTAAAACACACAATTGGCAAAACGGTTAATTTCATGCTCAAAATCACACATTATAAACTAAACTGCAAAACTAATTTTCAAAATACAATAATACACTAACACAATACACCATGTCTACCAAAACATTAACACATGTTCTCTTCCACCAGGAACATTTAGTCAATCATAGCACAATGTCATAAAAAACACTAACATCAGATGGAATTACAGAAACTGCATTATTTTATATGTGTCAGGTATGCCCTTATACAACAGACATATTATTCTATAGATATATTATACTATATCTATTATATCTATAGATATTATATTGATCATAGATTGTGTTTTGCACTGCAGTTTATTTTGAAGTCTCTCTACATCTTTGTTTTGTTTGTAATGTAAATGCATTTTGTTGTTGTTTTTTTGCAGCAGAAATTCAATACAACAAAATAAATGACCCTTCTTAGAGTAGCTTTATGGAATGTATGGTTTATGAAAAAATAAGACAGAGACAGAATTGCTGCAGTAACGACTTTATTTGCAACAGGACATTTCTGCAAGATAACAAAAATATGCATATAGCTGCCATTTACAGTATTACTGTATGTGAAAATACAAAATATACAAACAGAAAAGGCCATCTTCTAATCTGCCCAGTCTTCTGCATTTTTCCACGTTCTCATCCACATCACACCTGATATCTTCCCTGGCAAGGCATCTTGGGAAGAATCTTTTACAGTAACATGCCTTATCCACCCCTGGCAGTGTTCAGCTGTGATGTCTTGGTATGCAGCATCTTTTGCATACAGGAGGGACATTTGGTCCTGTGGACTATGGTCAAAAACCTTTCATCTCCAGGCTGAGAAAACTCCTCAATGGGGTTGAGGAAAGGGAAGTAAGGGGCAAGGAAAATGGACATCATCCTCTGATGGGCGTCAAACCAGGCTGTGACTATAGACGGGAATGGTGGAATGGTGGAATGCCACATTGTCCCATATTTGCATAACTTCAATCAGCTGTTTCTCACTAGCAATGGAATAATGTGAAAATACAAAATATACGAACAGAAAAAGCACCAGAATAAAAAAAAGAGTCATCTTCTAATTATTTGCATAATTCAATCAGCTGTTTCTCAGTAAGAATAGAATAAAATACAGGGGATATATTTGTGTTTCAGTTCACAATATAAACAGCTGTTTACCTTGACTTTAGCCTGTAAGGTTAGGTTTAGAACATGGTGTTATCTGTTCTGACATACAGTGTTAAAGCATTGGTAAATTTGGCAGTAAAAATCCATTGTTTTGTTCTTGTTTGAGCTTGTGTGTAAAAGAAGTTCAAGCATTTTAAATTTGTGTTAATTGTATGCATTTTGTGTTAAAGCAACAAGAAATGTGTTAATAGTATAGCTTACACAGGCGGATGTAGTGCTAACTGTGTTAAGAGTTTTGGAAAATTGTTAAATGTATTGAAAAATCTGTCATAGCAATCGTAAAAAACTGTAAACCTATTTACAGTTTTTTACGATTGCTATGACAGATTTTTCAATACATTTAACAATTTTCCAAAACTCTTAACACAGTTAGCACTACATCCGCCTGTGTAAGCTATACTATTAACACATTTCTTGTTGCTTTAACACAAAATGCATACAATTAACACAAATTTAAAATGCTTGAACTTCTTTTACACACAAGATCAAACAAGAACAAAACAATGGATTTTTACTGCCAAATTTACCAATGATTTAACACTGTATGTCAGAACAGATAACACCATGTTCTAAACCTAACCTTACAGGATAAAGTCAAGGTGAACCACTGTTTATATTGTGAACTGAAACACAAATATATCCCCTGTATTTTATTCTATTCTTACTGAGAAACAGCTGATTGAATTATGCAAATAATTAGAAGATGACTCTTTTTTTTATTCTGGTGCTTTTTCTGTTCGTATATTTTGTATTTTCACATTATTCCATTGCTAGTGAGAAACAGCTGATTGAAGTTATGCAAATATGGGACAATGTGGCATTCCACCATTCCCGTCTATAGTCACAGCCTGGTTTGATGCCCATCAGAGGATGATGTCCATTTTCCTTGCCCCTTACTTCCTTTCCTCAACCCCATTGAGGAGTTTTCTCAGCCTGGAGATGAAAGATTTTTGACCATAGTCCACAGGACCAAATGTCCCTCCTGTATGCAAAAGATGCTGCATACCAAGATATCACAGCTGAACACTGCCAGGGGTGGATAAGGCATGTTACTGTAAAAGATTCTTCCCAAGATGCCTTGCCAGGGAAGATATCAGGTGTGATGTGGATGAGAACATGTGGACAAATGCAGAAGACTGGGCAGATTAGAAGATGACCTTTTCTGTTTGTATATTTTGTATTTTCACATACAGTAATACTGTAAATGGCAGCTATATGCATATTTTTGTTATCTTGCAGAAATGTCCTGTTGCAAATAAAGCCGTTATTGCAGCAATTCTGTCTCTGTCTTCTTTTTTCATAAACCATACATTCTATAAAGCTACTCTAAGAAGGGTCATTTATTTTGTTGTATTGAATTTCTGCTGCAAAAAAAAACAACAACAAAAAGGCATTTACATTACAAACAAAACAAAAATGTAGAGAGACTTCAAAAGAAACTGCAGTGCAAAACACAATCTATGATCAATACATTATCTATAGATATAATAGATATAGTATAATATACCTATAGAATAATATGTCTGTTGTATAAGGGCAGACCTGACACATATAAAATAATGCAGTTTCTGTAATTCCATCTGATGTTAGTGTTTTTTATGTCATTGTGCTGTGATTGACTAAATGTTCCTGTTGGAAGAGAACATGTGTTAATGTTTTGGTAGACATAGTGTATTGTGTTAGTGTATTATTGTATTTTGAAAATTAGTTTTGCAGTTTAGTTTATAATGTGTGATTTTGAGCATGAAATTAACCGTTTTGCCAATTGTGTGTTTTAGGTGTGTTGGTGCGTTAAGAGTTTAGGAAACTTGTTAAATGTATTGAAAAATCTGTCATAGCGATTGTAAAAAACTGTAAAGTAAACTGAGTCATATTTGCACAAAAGTTGTTGCTCTTTCTGGAAACCTGTTTGCTTTGACCTCATATTTGGTGTTAATGCATTTGTAAGCTGGACAAACTGGAAGAACTGGCAGAGGAACGGCCACTCCTCGAGAAGACAAAAGACCTTTCTGGAAATTAACATTTGAACTCCCCCTTGTGCTCGACCGAGACGAGAGTCTCACCTCAGAGTCATCCTAATCTACATTTCTTCCCCTCATCCCCCACTCTTTCTCCCTCATGTTGAGATCACCAAAACTCAAACAAGAATATATATGGTTTAATGTGAATGATTATCACCGAGTATTAGACATGTTTAGTATCATTTGAAATGTCTCCGGGCGACTGGTACAAATGTCTCATTTCCAAATAGGTGAAACAAAAGGTAATAAGGTTTTTAAGAGTTTAGAGATAACTGGCACACAAGGAAGGTGGTCTCTAGGCAAATGGTCTCCTACACCCAAAAGATGTAAACTCTGAATATAAATTCCCATTGTTAGCAGATGTGAAAAAGGTTCTGGCTATATAATGAAATTCAGCAAAGGGCTCTGGGCCTTCTGTACCTCAGATCAGCCCATGATGTTGAAGGACCTCAAAGACTTCAGCATGTCGGGTTTGCATCTCTTCTCTTTATCCCAGAGCATTTGATGTTTTGTATTGATTATCTTTGAATTGATTATGTAATTGGCATGATACATTTACCTGACATAATAAATTGTTGAATTTGATTATTCTAACTGACTTTGACATTATTTTCATTAAAAGGAATAGTCGAACATTCGCTCACATTTAATGATACACGGATATCATTAAAACCTTTTCATTTATGGAGTCAGATGAAATAACGAGAGAATACATGTGAGAAAATGTATTGCATTTAAATCAAAATTACTTTGCCATGCGGAAAGACAGTAACACGCAGAGACCTTCCCCACTGGTCGGATGCCGGACTTTGGGGCAATCGAGTACGGGCTTACACATTTATGCTTTTAATATGTTGTAACCTGGAATATTTTCATATTTTATATACAGTAGAGATCCAATACATTATATCTCTGTGTTAAAGATATAGCTTTCTTAAATGTTCTTAATGTGGGCCTGACTACAACATGACATACAGGCCAAAGAGTCTTTCACATGTTCAGCATTTTAACCCTTAGAGACCAACTGGAACACAATCAATGCCTTTCATAGGTTAAAACTACATATAAAAGCAGTTAATACATTATCTTACTTTCTACTTTATCATACATATAGGATAGCTCATATATTTATCTTAAAACGTTTGATTTTGTGATTTGCAATCTGAATCACACAATATTGTCATTGACTACTGACATTATTGTTTATGATCAAATGTAGATATCTTCTAAGTATTTGATCTGTAATATTTTGTTGTCAAATCCAAACATATTTAGTAATAGAAACACGTTCACAATATGGTAATAATAATAAAAATAATAATAACATAAACAGTTATTAATATTACACTCTCAGTCGAGGACAGTGTCAGAGGACTGCCTGAAAGTGAACTTGCTCTCTCTCCTACTGGCTCTTTAACTTAATTTTCTCTTCCCCTTCTATAACTAAAAAGCTAGTACAATAAAATGACATTTTTTGGTAATCTGACCACTGACTGAATTTCACCCAATCTTGCTTTCTGGAAAGAACAATTCAACTGAACACTTCTTCAAAGCCTTTAGAATTAAAAGTAAAATAGCAAGACTCTTCTCATGCATATTCTCTAGAACAGTGGTTCCCAAACCTGTCCTGGAGGACCACCAACATTGCACGTTTTCTTTGTCTCCCTAATCAAACATACCTGGTTCAACTCATCAGCTCATTATCACATGGGTTAATGAGCTGATGAGTTGAATCAGGTGTGTTTGAGTAGGGAGACAAAGAAAACGTGCAGTGTTGGTGGTCCTCCAGGACAGGTTTGGGAACCACTGCTCTAGAATATTGTCATAACTTCACAATAGAAAAAAAAGTAAAACGATTGCAAAGATAGCAGTAAAAAGATAGCACCATGATCATTAAACATTCTCATACTGAAAGAAAAAATATTACATTAAACATTCTCATACTGAAAGAAAAAAATATTACAAAAGGAAAAGGCCAACCATCAATTTTTTTTTTTTTTTTTTTTTTTCATTTACCTTTTGGATCATTAAGACCCTTTTCATACATGCCTTTACAATAATTGCCTGAATAAAATATTAAACAACTTTTTTAAATAAAATAAATGAGAATTACTCTCTAAAATCAAGGACCACAATGGAAATAAATGAATGCAGCTTTATTGTATTATCCTTGACCAATAATGCGCAGAGGCGGACAGAGTACACAGCTACATTACTTGAGTAAAAGTACAGATACCCCTTGCTAAATTTTACTCAAGTACAAGTAAAAGTACTACAGTCAGATGTCTACTTAAGTAAAAGTACTAAAGTACTTGTTTTTAAAAGTACTTGAGTATCAAGAGTACAAGAGTACATTTTCTAAATATTGCATTACTACTGCCACAGTGCTTACATTGGTAAACACAGCAAACACTTGAAGCGAAAACTATCATTAACTTGTTCAGAAAATTGAAATAGTCTGGCGAGGTGGGGCCACGGCTTGGCACGTTCCCGGGATGCGATATTTTTTTTCCCAGGATGGTAGGGGAAGACTCATGAATATTCATTAGGGAAGTCATCCCTGATTAGTCTGATGACCTACCCCTAACCCCACCCCTAAACCTACCCGTCACTGGGGGTCTTATGACCTCCATAACCCCGCCCCTAAACCTACCCGTCACTGGGGTTAAGACCAATCAGGGATGACTTCCCTAATGAATATTCATGAGTCTTCCCCTACCATCCTGGGAAAAAAAATATCGCTCCCGGGATGGACCTGCTGCGTCTTCATCCATTGTTTCATCCATGGTTTTGTCTCTTATCTAAATCTGACCATGGAGTTGACTTTGGCGGAAAGCTGAAGGTGATTGCTGATAGGCTGTCCCAATCAGTGTCGCCTGCACAATCCAATCACATTTGAGAGGGTTTCCGAGATGTTTCTTTTTTCCTTTTTTAAAATTTTTTTTTTAGAAGAAGTAACGGGTACTCACAGTTATGGATAGAAATGTAGTGGAGTAAAGAGTACAATATTTGCCTCTCAAATGTACTTGAGTAAAGTCATGAGTACTCCCCAAAAATGATACTCGAGTAAAGTACAGATCCCTCAAAATTGTACTTAAGTACTGTACTCAAGTAAATGTACTCAATTACTGTCCGGCTCTGATAATGCGTAACGCAGTTGTATTGCTACTTTTTATGGCAAATAAACTCAAACAAAGAATATTTTGTTGCATGAATGTCTGAACATGCAATATATCAAAGGAAAGAACATACCCTCTGCTTGAAGAAGAAGAAGAAGAAGAAGAAGAAGAAGAAGAAGAAGAAGAAGAAGAAACTTTGCATTTTAAACAAAAAGCTGAGAAAATCACGTTTTTGTCAAAGACAAAATCTGGATCGGAATCAAAACGTAGAGGGAATAGATTGAGTCCATCAACACCCCCAAAGCTTCAGAGTCCTCTATCTCGTCCTGGGTCGACATTTCATTCAGTAACATATGGCAGTTTTGATCTATGTATTACAGTTTTTCTCGATTGCTTAAACACTATAACCAGGCTTTTGAACTAAAATTTCAAAACCATAACGCCATTTATCAAAAAGCACACCCATTTCACTAAACTATAAACACTATTCCCTGTTTTGACACATGAGTCAGATTTGTTGAACTGTCACTGCAAAACTCTACACACAAATCCCTTCATTTCTCATTGCCTACACCATGTTGTCATTTAGAAAGCACTAGCATTCAAAATTGTTCACTCAAGTCAGCACATCTTCAGCTCAGTTAGCACACAATTACCCAGGTGGAAACACTAAGAGTCAAAATTTAACACACATCAATCAGAACCTTCAATAGAGAGATAAAAGGGCCCAAATCAGTTTATTGCGTTTTGGAACAATGGATCCAGAAAGACATGAAGGAACAAATCGAGGAGGGATAAGAATGAGGAGGAGGAAGGGCAAGGACAAGAAGACAAGCAGTCTCAGATGAAATTCAAGCCACTCTAGTTGCCCATGTCTTTATCAATGGTATGACTATGAGGGAGGCTGGGCTACGAGTAAGGCCAAATTTGAGTCACTTTACCGTCGCCTCGAGAACCTTCAGGGAGGAGTGGTGGCAAACAGAATTCTATCACTGAATAAAAGACAGACATTTCCAATAGTCTTTGATGAGGTGTATTTTCTTGCAAGAAAAGTAAAACAGGAAAAAAAATATGTTTTTGTGTGTGTGTGTGTGTTTTCTGTGTATGAATAAAAATGTGCCAATCCACTGGTTGTGTCTTTTGTGTTCATCATGTGAAAAGGTTTGTGAGGGGGGAACCACAAGCAACATAACTTACCAGTTTTGGAAATGTTGTTTTGAATTTATTGCACCAGTGTGTTTGACTATGTTGTAGTGTGTGTGATTGTGAGGGCTTGTGTGTCCTGTCTGAGGGCAAAGTTTGGTTTTTCAGCAAGAGTGAATGGTTTTGAGTGTAGAGCTTCATTTTGACCTGAAAATAGGATGTTTGGGGAACTGGGTGAGGCGTTATGGATTTGTGTTTATAGTTTTGAGAATACGAGGCATAGTTTCAAGAAATGTGTTTAAGCAATCGAGAAAAACTGTAATGTAGTAACAGTTATGAAATAAAGAAACATTTAGAAACCCAAAACCAGTGTGACCAATTAAAATGGCATTAAACAATATGCATATAAAATGTTGTGCTACTAAACTAAAAGTGTGTCAGGACACTCATCAGAGGAACAAGTATCAGCATCAGAGAACCACACAGACAAGAAGCCTCAGATACCTTCACTTGTTCTGGGACCCACTTATCTGTGAACAGGGGATATAATGAAATGCAGTGAAATGTAATGTATTCATAATAGAAACAAACAGAAACCTTTATTTACAAATGATTAAAATAAATGAAATGTTCACCTGTGTTCCCTTCAGACAACACCAGAGGGCCCACACTGTAAAAAAATATTTTCATGATTTGTTATCTTAACTTTTAATCTTTTGTCAAAACAACTTAGATAATTAATGTGGTTCAGATAACATATATTTTGAAGTTCTATTTATTAAACCATAATCTTTTGTCAAATCAACTTAGATAATGTTGTTCAGATAACATATATTTTGAGTTTCTATTTATTAAACCAATCTCTTTGTTGCATTAACTCAATTTTTTAATTTCAATGAACTCAAAATTTTAAGGCAACCAGGTAACTTACATTTTTAAGTTAAAGGTTTAACTTAAAAATGTAAGTTACCTGGTTGCCTTAAATTTTTGAGTTCATTGAAATTAAAAAATTGAGTTGATGCAACAAAGAGATTGGTTTAATAAATAGAAACTCAAAATATATGTTATCTGAACAACATTATCTAAGTTGATTTGACAAAAGATTATGGTTTAATAAATAGAACTTCAAAATATATGTTATCTGAACCACATTAATTATCTAAGTTGATTTGACAAAAGATTAAAAGTTGTGATAACAAATCATGAAAATATTTTTTACAGTGCAGGGATATGGAAGCACTGTCATGGAAGTCCAGAGACCTGCCCTCTCTCCGGTGGTGTCCAGAGGCACAGTCCTAATAGAGAAAAGAGCAAAATCCAGCTGTGTGAATCCCTGTTAAATATCACTGAACAAGATAAAAGAGAGCACAATGTCTCCAGAAGAGGGCAGCCTTGAACATTAAGGGCCAGATTTACTAACAGATAGAGCCAGCACAAAACCTCCTTTGACATTTGTAATTTATTGTCATTTTGACGTTTCTTTAAGTGACGCTCTGGCCTCCGTAGTTGTACCTATGTCCCCTCCTACTTTGTATGTGCACGGCATCTATCTATTAAGTAAAAAGTATGAGCATGGCTCGGTACTGAAGCTCTGTGTCATCATGGTGTCAGAAGTCTGTCAAGAACAGATAAAAAGGAAAGAATGGCATCATCACAGTTCGATCACCCCAAGATCGCTGGGATCATCCTAGTTCATCCCAAACATCACCTACAGAACTCAGGGCTGCTAAGCAGACTTTAATAACTGGGCAGTGCACTACTAGACGAGCCAGAGTTGTGAAGCCTCCTGACAGGCTCTGCTTGTAGTCAAGGAAAGGTGTAGAAAAGACGCCTTGTGGAAGTGATGTCCTAGTAACCTCTCCTTCCTAGTTACACCAGTTCATTGTTGAGATAGATTGTGTCATTGACTAAGTTGCATACAATATGTGCTAATGTTTCTTTATTATTATTTGGATGTGCAAGTTTTATGCAAATTCCAGAGTTAAAGTAAACAGCAGTGTTTAATGTTTGCAGTATCTGCATATGTATGTAAAGCGATTATGTTTGCAATCTTGTTTCACACTTAGGAGGGAAGATACTCTGAAGATTTCATACTCTGCTTTTTTGCACCCCTACACAAATCTTCACTCCTCTGAATAGATTGCGTTGGTTATTATGTAAATGAACTGACTGCAGCCGTGTTCTTTAGTGTGTCTCACACTTATTTGACCTGTTTAGTAAATCTGGTTCTAAACCTTAAAATATACCAACCTTATTTATATTAGTGTTTGATCAATAAGGGTTTATAAACTGCAGATTCATAAATCTTTACATTTACCCATCAAATTTTACTATAGATACTCCGTATATATATATACATACACAGACAGGGACATTGGCTATTAGATTGATGTTCAGCACATACATTGAAAAATTATTTCACAACTACAGTACTAAAGCTACTCTTGAAAATGTATCACACATTTATAAACTATGAGAGGTTTTGTAAACTCACCGTTGAGCAGCGATTGCTTGACAGAAGGCAAAGGTGAACAGCACAGTGCAGGTAAAGCTTAGTGGAGTTTGCAGTGAAGATAAACATCCTGAAGGAGAAACGGCTGGATGTCGAGACGCCGTTCTGCAGCAGATCCACTGTGTCGTCATTTGGATTGGGACACCTGAGAATATCAATAATGACAAATTCTTTCACTTTTGTATTAACTGTTTCAAATGATCTCATGCTTTAGTTCTGAAATACTGAAAGACAAAGCATGTAAGGCAATGTTAAAAGTTAAATGATTATTATTTATTCTAATGTTACATTGAGTTAAGGCTATAGGCTTAAAAGAATAGAAAGAAGCCCTGCTTTACTCTGAAAGGATGAGATCCCAGCGGAGGCTGTAATCAGGATCATTCACAGGTGTAGCCCAACACGTGTCCATCACCAGGGCAAACTGGCGGCTGTCGACCCCCTCAACACGAACTTCCACATGCATCTCCTGGTCGAGCTCTGCATCCACACGACCAGTGAAGGGCTGGGTAAACTCATCATCCTGATATGGAATCATCCGGACCTGATATCTGCCTTCACCAGCGGGAAGAGTCTTGTGCACAATGCTGATGAAATAATGGATAGATCTGTGTTAAAACCTCTTTGATTTATGGGTAAAATTCTGCTTTAGGAGTAGCATATATTAAACACAAACACACAATATTCAGTTTTGGTGAACTACTCCTTTAATAACAGTAGCGTTGCTGAAACTAGAATTTGTATTTGACTCGCACCTCTCCAGTGGGTTGATTTCCACATTCATGGAAAGTGTTTGTGATTGAGGATAAACACAGCTGAAAGAAAGCTTCAGGATTTTCTCTCTGCTGATGATGAGATCTTCTGACCTCGGTGTCCCCAGAATAAAGTTATTATAGATGAAGTGGGTGCCGTTAGCCTGTGGACAACAAAGAAAACATTTGGAATTTAGTCTAAACTGAATTCAAAGTATATTTATATATATATAAAGCCAAAAGGTTTCATCAGTCAAGTAAAATTATGATGTGTTACGTATTTATGGTGGAGAAGTTCCAGTTTCTTTTGTGGCATGGTGTTGTGTATCCTTCCCCTCTGAATCTCTTTGAGACTTTAAGAAGTCTTTAGGGAGGTTTGTTTGGGCCCTTGCTTTGGATGTTACAGATTGATCATACAGTATCCATCCTTACAGACCTCCCTACAGACTTCTCAAAGTCTCATAGAGATTCCCCAAGAGGACAAACTATTCTGGTTATATCAGGCACTACAAATGTTTAAATTGTGTACTGAATAGATTCTACATATTTAAACCTACCAGAAGATTTGTACCACAGATGTGTTCATCGTCATCAAAATGGAATTCCACTCTGCCATTCCGGACCGTTCCTTTGCAGCTGGGATCATTGAGGTGTAAGACATCAGCTGGAAAACCAGCCTCAAAGAGCTGACAGCGAGACACAGACATGGAGCCAGAGCTGCTTTCACAGGTTTCTAAAAAATCTGAGTTTAAACAAAAGACAAAAGAGGCAAAAGATTGTCAGAATTATTAAAAAAGAAAAAGGTAACAAATGACTGAATTTTCTTTTTAATGATACTAACCAAAAGAGTCAGGTTGTGGTCTGGGTTGGTCATCGTTACATAAACAGCCATAAACACCATTTTTCTTCCCACACCATTCATCCTCAGAGCAGCTGAGTTCAGAACAGCGATCTCTCACATCTAAGAGGAAAAGCACAGATAGATTTAATACAACACAAAGACACTGAGTCATGTTAAGGGACAGAGCTTAACATTCTGGTCGAATGGTCCGCCGAATCGGAATGTTTCTCACTGGATCTCGCAGTGATGATGTTATTAATTCTGAGGCGAATTAAATGGATTTCTTCACTGGATCTCCAGAGTCTTGATTTCCTAGTAGCAGTGTCATGTGATCAAGTTCGGGGCGCTGCTCCATAGACATAATATAGAGATAGACGCCCCATTGGCCACTGGGCTCTGAGAAATGCGGCCGCCATCTTAAACCGGTCATACTCATAGTTTTGTTGCGTGGCAGCAGTTAAGATGCCGAGCACTGTACAGCATATTCCTGCTCAAAATGGCGGACCATCGCAAATAGGGCTCGGGGGATTACTTCTCACAAGTAAGATTTAACATTACCGTACTATTGGTTGTATTTTGTGAATAGAATATTACCAGAGAGTTGAGAAGGAGCAAGGATATTTGATATTACTCTGAAATCGGTTTACTGCACCGGCCGGTGTTCACCCAGCTATGAACTGAGACTTGATTGAAGTCATATTCCATAACACTGACTTAGATAAGCCTACAACTGACACAAGAATGCTATTGTACAAATAAAACAAATATTACTGGTATAACATTGGCCAGCGAAATTTACACAAGTGGCACAGACTGTATTATCAGTGTTGGGCAGTCACTATTTAGTAGTAGTAACTTAGTATTTTGGTGGTAGCTTCACTATTTCCTGTGTGTGTGTGTGTGTGTGTGTGTGTGTGTGTGTGTGTGTGTGTGTGTGTGTGTGTGTGTGTGTGTGTGTGTTGGGACTCGGGAGGGGGGCTGCTATGTCAAGGGCTGGGAGGAGATGGATGCAGAAGTACGTGGTAGTACAGTGTGTGTGTGTGTGTGTGTGTGTGTGTGTGACAGAGAGAGACACAAAAAGTTTCAAGTAGACTCTAATATAATATAATAATAGTATATTGTTTCTTCAACTTATTAAACTATCTGACTTTACTGACACTATCTGTTTCTGCTTCTCTATCATATTTATAGTGTGTGATTTGCAAAATACCTATCATAGCCTACATCACATATCATATGGTGACCAGACGCCCCCGGTTTTAGGGAACAGTCCCCGCTTTTAGTTGCGTGTCCCTGGCTAAATACAGAAAAAAACTACATCTGTCTCCGTTTTATTTTTAAAGACACAACAGTAGGTTTTTCAATCAGATTGATAGTCAAAATGTCCCCGTTTTCCCCCTTTTCGGTGATTATGTTCCCAGCATCTCAGAAGTCTGATCACTTTATATATCAGAATTATATTACTGTTGAGCCCACTGTGAATATTAAAATGAACCGAACCATGTGTCCTGTATCATAGCTACATGTATGACCTTTGCAGAAAAAAAACCTGCATGAAAATCAGTTCGGTATGATTAATTAAATGCGCTGACAGCTCATTGCACCTGCCAAACAGATTACACTGAATAAAACAGAAGAGTAACATTTAGTTTTAAGTGAAAATCGCTCAATGAACAACAGCTCTTGTCTCGCACTATGTACGTCACCAACACGTTGCTCTTATGTGTTCAGTCTGGTACAAAACACTCAGCCATGACGGCGTAACGTTACGATTATAACGTAAGACTATAGAAAAAAAATGACAGACGTTAGCTTCAGTAAAGTTAGCTTCATTCATTGAGAGAAAATGTATGACGTCACATGTGCGCCTTTTGGATTTGTAGTCTCTGTAATTACGAATTTTTACAGTCTTATATCTCAACAGTTTTACATCAAACTGCGACTTTCTTGACTTTAAAATGTATCTTTTAAATTGACAAACATCATATGTGTAATTCAGGGCACAATTCAAACGAGATCAAAATATTTGTTGTCTCTCGCCATTGACTACCATACAATATTTTTCCGAATTAAGGTCCCATGGTGGTCCACCGGAAGGGGAGGGACTTAGGCTCTCTATATACTATGCCAGAGAATGTCTAATATGGCGAGAAGTTTCACTCTCAGTACACTTCCGGCTTCTGAACTGGTAGCAGTTCCACTCTGATTCCATATGAGGGCGCTCACAGGACGAGTGCAGAATGAATGGAGGTCTATGGCGCTATACACATCAAAATCCACTTTTCTCAGGATATAATTTTTTGTCTAGTAATTTGAATGTTGTATTCGAAAGGAGATGCAAAGAAATTATACATTGCTGGGTGTTAGATTTTTTAGTCACTTATTTGCTTTAAAAAGTCTTTTAAAGTGTCAATGACGTCATACACATCGTACGACCAGAGATCCTGCTTTACGGCAATCCTTCAGTCACTCTGGTGCTTTCGCGCTCTGCACTTTCTTTTCTCTCGAGGCATCGACAACACAGCGGACACAGGTAAATACACGTGCTAGAAGAGTTTTTGTTTTGTTTGTTTCTGGTCCCGCTTCGGATGCCACGATGCCATCAAGCGGTATCTCTGGTCGTAATCAGTCCTTCACTGACCAATCAGCATTCATTAGCAGAATGCTAGCGTGTTATGGGCAACAACAACTCAACTTGTAAGAAATCGAAAGGACATAAGTACTCATTCATTCAACTTTCGACCTATAACCCATGTTGAACTTGTAAAACCTACAATCAAATCTGAGATTTCTCAACGGCAATCGGGTGAAAGAGACAAATTTAGCCGTCTAGCCCCATAGACTCCCATTCATTTTGCACTCATGGGCGATCGCCCCCAGTGGAACTCTGGTGGAACTACAACCAAAATTCGGTACAATAGGACTTAATAGGGAGTGGGAAGGCTCTCCGTAGACGGGCTCTGACTATGCGCTGCTCTGTCTATTAATGGTCCGAACTAATAAACGGTCCGTGAAGCATAATAGCAAATATTTGGTTCCCCGGCAGGAAAAATGGTCGCAGTCTGGAGCCCTGTTTATACAGCAAAATTTCCACTTTTTGTTTAATAGAAATAGTTTGCACAAAGCGTCATGGGGCTTAGGAAAAAGGTGGATAGCCTACCTGTTTTCTTCAGTAATTCTACAAATAAAATAAATAAAAACATATAGAAAATGTATTAGTAATGTCATAGACATCTTTCAATTTAATTTACCCCATCATAATATTTGTATTCTATTTAAATACATATGATACAGCATAGCAGCAGTATATCAGCATGGCTATGATTACCTTTGATCTTGTGCCTATGGCTGAATCATCCTTAATATAGCTCATAATTTAATAGCCTATATGGTTTTATAAATTAATTTAAATTATTTACATGCATCACAAACACAACATGGATCTGATTTGCTTATGCCAAACAATAATCCTCCAGAGTGTAACACAATACACAATATATTACCAGTCGTGGTGTCCATGGTTGTAGTTTCTGTTGTAGTTTCATCTGTGGTTGTCTCCGGCGTGACAGTAGTAGTGGTAGTGTTTATGTTGCTTGAATCTGAAATAAATGATAAATATTACATAAATAGCAATTATGTCCTACATAAACGAAGGGCACATGTAAATATATTTACCTGCACAGTATGCCAAATGGCAGGTAGTTGGGCTCACAAACTCATAGACATAATAATCTCCTGGACAGGCTTTGACTTTAATGGGATTGGATTGGAAAAAGCAGCAGTTATTGCTCCAGTGACCGCAGACATCTCGAGTGACCACTCCATCCTCAACTGTTGGATGTCCTCCGTTCAGCCACAGTGGAGCATTAGTGCCACAACTAAACTCATCAACACATGTGTCTGGCATCTGAACGCTCTGACCCTGAATGAAGAGACGGTACCAGCCGTTCCAGCTGACCCAAGCGTCACACATTATTTGAGAGGAATGTTGATTGTTGGTGGCTCTCCATGAATCATTCAGGATATTGTAGTTGTAGCAGGGGTCAACAGGGGGAGCTGTTGTCATGGAAACATTACAAATATACATTTTGCTGAATGAATAAATGGATGATGTGATACATTTTTATTTTTGTAGTAGTTGAGCTATGAAAACGTTGTCTCCAGAAAGATCTTTACTTAAGCTCCCTGTTTCATTTGTGTTTTAAATTCAAAGCTGAAGACTTTTTTTTTGTTTTTTTGTGAGCTTTCAGAAATGAAGATTTATCCTAAAATGAAGATTCTGTCATCATAAACTCGCACTCAAGTTGTTCCCAACCTCTATGAATTTCTTTCTTCTGCTGAACAGAAAAGAAGATATTTTGAAGAATGTTTGTTAACAAACAGTTTTGGGTCACCATTGATTTTCATAGTATGGGGGAATAATACAATGGAAATCAATTGTGCCCCTCAACTGTTTGGTTACAAATATTTCTTCTATTGTGTTCAGCAGATAAACATACAGGATTGGAACAACTTTAGGGTTTTGGGGTTAAAAAATAAGTTTAGTGTTACAAAATGTGTTTGAGAAACTCTGGTGGTTTAGTTTCACTATTTACAACACTTCAGTACTTCACTTTGACTAAAAATGCATTCTTTGTTTCCATTTTAAGAGTTTGAATTGCATACTCATTTGTGAGCTGTATTACTTCTTGTTAATGTGATTCTTGTTAATGTGATTTGTTAATGTGATCTGTAGAAATTGTTATGCATTTGCTTAATGTAATAATCAGGAACATTACAATGTTAAATAATGATTCAACAATTCAATAATTCATGTTTCAGAAAAAATGCATGTCCAAAAAGATGCTCAAGAGAGTTTATTAAGGAAGCAACACAATACTTTACCAGTGGTTGTGATTGGTGGAGTCATGGATTCTATGGATGGGATCGTCTCTGTTGTTGTAGACGCTGATGAGATGGACTGGTTTGAGGCATCTGGTGTTAGGAACATTTTATATCAACATCAATAATTTTCAAACAAAATCCAGGAAAAAAAAAAAAAGGATTGGATAAGTAAATGCTCACCAACACAGTAAGCTCCACAAAATATTGGCTTGACAAACTCATAAACATAGTAATTTCCTGGACAGGCTTTGACTCTTATAGGATGGGATGTGTAAGAACAGCAGCCGCTCCATATGGAGACACAGACCTGACGGGTGACCACTCCATCTTCCAGCTGTGGGTGAGGGCCGCTGAGCGACAGTGGGTTATAAGTGCCACACATGTACAGATTTACACATGATTCTGGCATCTGAGTATTTTCACCATTGTAGAACATCCTGTACCAGCCATTCCACTCCACATTATAATCACACATACGATAGTAGTTATAGTTATTATAGTAAGGGTTGTCTGTGGCTCTCCAAGGCTCATCCAGACTGGTATAGTTGTGGCAGGGGTCGACACTTTGGGTGGAGAAAGGCACTATTAAGGAAAAAGGAGAAAGGGAGCATTATATATTGAAGATTAAATATATTCAAGATGATAATATGAATTCAAACCAATACAATTCATGATAAGCACATCAAATATAAAGATGAATGAATATACCTGCACAATATACAGGAGCTGGGATTGAAAGAGTTGGTCTGGTAAATTTGTAGATATAATAATTTCCAGGACAAGCTTTGACTTGGATCGGGTCGGATCTGTAGCGACTGCACTGATAATCACGGTAACCGTAAATTTCACGAGTAACAACTCCATCTTCTAGCCGAGGATGAGAGTCACCAAGCCACAGAGAACTAAAACTTCCACATGACATGTAAGACATACACCACTCAGGCATCTGAGCACTTGATCCATTAATGAAGAGTCGATACCAGCCATCCCATTCTACACGAGTGTCATCATGATCAGATATGTATCCATAACTAGACCAGTAATTGAGTGTGCTTCTCCAGTAGTTGTCAAGTATGTTGTAGTTATTACACGGGTCATAATCTGTTAGTGAGAAATGATGAGACCAAAACAAACAAGTTATATTTCAATGATGAACTTCACAAGTAAATGAAAAGTGCAAATCTGAACCAGTCAAACACTGTTATAATCATGAGATTCATAAACCATTCATACACAATGTGACTGTGTAATAGTAAAAATGTTTATGCATAAACATTTCCATTTAAACTGAAATGTAAATCTTTCATTAACACTAACACTCATGTATTCATTCATATATATTATTTACAACTTACTCAAGGTGATGCTGGATCCAGTGGTTATATCTGGACTTATAGTGGAAAGCGCCTGTGAAATAGTGTTGACATCTAAAAAGAAGGAAATTCATGTCATTCAGAAATTTTACAAAAAGGTTTGAAATACTTAAATAAATGAGAAAACCACAGTACCTGTACAGTATCCTGAACACCACCATGCTGGATTCACAAGTTCATAGACATAGTAATTGCCTGGACACGCTTTCACTCTGATGGGTTTTGTCTTGTATTCACAGCAGCTTCCCCAATAAGACCCTCCACAGACCTCCCTGGTCACCACTCCATCCTCTATCTGAGGGTGAGGATCATTGAGCCACAGATTGATGTATGTGTTACAGGTGAATGAACTAACACAGGTCTCTGGCATCCGGATGTCCATTCCATAGTAGAAAAGCCGGTACCAGCCATTCCAGGAGAAAGATTCATCACAGATGTAATCTCCACTTTCATTGTTGGCTCTCCAGGGATGATCCAGAGACTCATAGTTGTAGCAGGGATCACTGCTGATGTTTTGAAAAGCAACTGTCATGGAGTTTGCAAAAGTATTAAATATATATATAAATATATATATATATATATATATATATATATATATATATATATATATATATATATATATATATATATATATATATATACACACACACACACACAAGTCTACAATAGCTGACAGCAGCCTGCAGAAGCAACAGGGGCTACATATAAAAAAATATATGAAAATAAGCTTTATTCTGAGACAGAAACTTGACTGCAGATAGGCACAAGAGGACTGTAGAGTAATATTATGATATGTTCATATACAGCAGGGGTCACCAAACTTTTTTCTCTGGGGGCCACATTATTGTTCCTGACTGTGATGGGGGTGCCGGGGCCGATTCAGCTATATAACATAGAAATGTATGACCCAGACCAAAAGTACCACCAGCAGGCCTCATTGTGTAGTAGAGATTACTAGCCTGGCACAGCCATCCCCACTACTATGTCCAGGCACAGCCATCCTCCGAATCCTGTCTTCTCTTGCTTGCCCTCGCAAGCTAGCATACTCTTTGGCGGATTTCGTGGTGATGACGCAGATTATATTCTTTGAAAACCACCACACTTTCTTTACATATAATACAAACTGCACGGTCCTTACACTGAACAAAAAATAATTGTTGGTCCACTGTTCTTTGAAAACTCTGTACTCTCTATCAACTTTTTCATTTAACGCTAGCCATTTTGCTGTCCTGAACACTGACAGTTCTCTGCGCGTGCGTTGTCTGTCACTGTTTGATCTTGAGCATGTCAGGTGACAAAAAAGCGAAAAATTCGAATTTGTAAAAAAATAAACAAAATACCAGATGCAGACATGTTGTTATTTTCCAAAAAGCAATTTAAAAAAATAGGCCATGACGACTTTTGGGGATTGCCTTATAGGGCCGGTTCAAGTAGTGGGGAGCAGAGGGGCTGGGGGGCCAGTCAAAGGGGGGTGGCGGGCCTGAGTCGCCCCGCGGGCCTTAGTTTGGTGACCCATGATATACAGTATATACATATTAATTATTGAACAAATGGCATAACATGTAATTGAGGAATTGCGTAACAAAGAGATCTAGGTGCTATTGATCTGTAACATAACCTGCTATACAGAATAGATAATGGACTGCACACCACTGATTATAACTAGTTAAAACATGATTATTTTCATAAAACAAAAAATGTATGTTAAATTATCTAATATACTGTATAGAGCATTTACTCAATATAGTGAAATAAAAAATCATAACAAAAATCCCAGAGACAAGGGTTAAAATTGTACCTGCACAGTACATAGGCTGGGGGGATGATATGATGGGTTTGACCAATTCATAGACGTAATAATCTCCTGGACAGGCTTTGACTCGGATGGATGTGGAATTGTAGGCACCGCACTGATTGGACCCCCACCACCACCATGCATTAGTTCCCACGACTTCACGGGTCTCCACTCCATCCTCAAGTGTTGGATGAGAACCGCTGAGATACAGTCCAGTGTCACCACCACATCCCACATTACTCACACACCACTCAGACATCTGGGCACTTTCTCCATTCAGATACAGCCGATACCAGCCACTCCATTCAACAAGAGTGTCATCATATCCATAGTACTGATATGGGCTTTGCCGTATGTCTCTCCAATATTCATCAAGAGTGTTATAATCATAGCATGGATCAGTTGTAGGTTCTGAGAGAATAAAGAAAAGACTCATTCACTCATTCACTGAGGTGTCAAACACAAGAGTACAGGTAAACATCTAACATCTGTGTCTGTATGAAAGAGAAGATATTGGGATGGTAAACTGAAAACGGATTATTAGATAAACTGACTAAACCTACAACAAGTGTATCCTTTATACCCCTTTCTCACTAATTAAAAAAGAGCTGCCACCTTGATCTTAATTGAGTGTTAAGGAACTGTATATTTATTTTCACCACTTGAATAACAATGTTAAACTTAGTGTTGGAACTTTGATGACAAATGTGAGATTAAAATATTTAAATACAATTATTTTCCCATTGAAACAAAATATACAAAAGGGGAACAACATTCAAGATCTTCCTCAGATAATTACAGATTGTGATGCTGTTCTGTATGAAAAAATTAAAATAAAACTTAAAATAAACAAATGAATATATAACAGTACAAATGTAAAGGAAAAATAAGGGTTTGCAAAATCATATATTTCACGTTTTATCCCATTCAGACCACAAACTACTGTACATTCAATTAATTTCCTAATTTTTTTTTATTTACAATATATTTGTAATATATGAAATTCCATATTAATTTTTCATTGAAACCCATTTGTTTTATACAACATGTTAAGCTTCCCATTGATATTTTCCAGAAATTGTTCTAGAATATCCCTGAATTGAAAAACACTTGTGTCTACTTGTTTATTCCCACTAGGCTATTACCAAATATTTGATTGAGATTAATTATGCCAACACTGTTTGGTCACACTTTATTTTAAGGTGCCTGTGTTACAGTGTAATTATGCATTTAATTACTGAGTAATAATAATTACCTATATGTACTTACTTTAGGGTTAGGATTAGGATTAGGGTTTGGTTTAGGGTTAGTTGCATGTAATTATGCATAATTTATAGTTATTACTACAGTAACTACAAGTAACGTGTAACAAGGACACTGTAAAAAAAAAGTGTAACCGACTGTTTTTCTACATAAGTCATTTCATTTTTAAAAGTAATACATTTTATTAAAAGTACTATGTGTAAAAGTCAGTCTGGATAAAAAATATCTGCTTTAAGCTTCAAATGCATAATCTTTTTGTAAGTTAAAACAATACGTCCTTTTATCCCTTTGAAACAATGAAATACAGTAGCTTATTAAAAATGGTGTTTTAATATTAGTGCACACTCATGAATAATGTAATTTTCTTTAAAATATTGAATATACGGTATGCTTTCAGGTCTATATAAATAATATCCTGTGTTCCTGTTTAAGTCTGGTGTTACTGTTCTGCTGTCTATCATTGATCATCCCACCTGTTACTCCGCCCATTTCATCTGTTCATCATTACCTCTGATTATCTCATTATCTACACGCATAGCATATATCCACCTTTTTCCTATCGAGTCTACTGCGTTTTAGATTGTGGGAGCCACTTCAGGTTCGGGGAAGTTCAAAAAGACAAACAAATTATAAGGTTGAGCTACGAATAATATTTATCTGTCAATTTGACTGAATGAGCTGTACAATTTTCTTCATGTTCTATTTTCAGACATCAGGAGGATAACGTTACACTTGGTATTTTAATGTGACGTGGTATTGTGACACTGTCACACATGACACATGTTTTAACCACTCTATATATTATGATGATTATATGTACTGTATATTAGAGTTTTAATAGGTTTACATGTTGTCTTAGTCATTTTTGTCCATTTTATTCCTCTTATATATTTTAATGTGTGTAAACCATACTGGGTCTGCCTGTCATGTGACTGATCACATGACAGGAAACAGGAAATAGCCAGCATAAAGGAAGCAGCATGGCAAACAAATGAGGGCTCTGTCAAGACGACCAAAGCAGGATCGAGGAGTTTCTTTTAAGGACTTACCATTCCAGCAAACCACTTCACTTTTCATTGGATTATCACTACAGTTGGATTGTATATACACCGGTGGACACTTACACATTGGGACTTACAGCATGCGAGGACTCTTAAGGACTGCTTTATGGTATGGAACCAATAGACTCTGTGCTTTTAACAGCATAAGGCTTCTAGTTGTATTATGTTGTTTTCCTTGTCGAAGTTGTAAATACACTTAATTTATTCACTTTATTTCTGTTGTCGTCTAATCTTTTAAAACGCTTCCAAAACTCTCACAGTTTAATCTGACCCCAGTTTTAGCTCATGTAACTCATCCGATTAGGCCGATTGTTTCAGTATAACAAGAATATTTATGACAAAAGCTCTTTTCAATCACTGTATTCACTGTATTCTCCTGATTATTTTCTGTTTTGCTTTGAATTCCACTGTAACAGTATGACAAAATACAACATATCCTGCGCATTTGTGGTCTGCTCTCTCCATTTAATTTACGATTTATCACATGAATAATTCACTGGAATGCACCAATAATCTCTTCCCTTCCTCCGTAAATCCTCACGTCTCTTTCCAGGTTTGTTTTCACATGGATGCTTTAAAAATGTAATTGTCTCCCTTTTTCACTTCTAGGGCCCTATTTTAACGATCTGTAAGCGCAAGTAACTTTGTGGGCGGGTCTTGGGCGCTGTTGCTATTATACCGGCGGGATAAATGACTCTTGCGCCCGGCGCAAATCTAAAATGGTTGGTCTGAAGTAGCTTCATTATTCATAGGTGTGGTTTGGGCGTAATGTGAAATAAACCAATCAGAGCGTCATCTCACATTCCCTTTAAGAGCAGGCGCGCTTGTTCTAAAGCGGATTCCTATTATAACGGCGGATTTGCCAGGAGCGGTTCACAGCCGAGGAGACCGACGTTCTCGTCAGGGACGTTGGGGATGGAGAAACACACCCAAATTAACTTCGGTTAAAAAGGCGTATGATAATTTGGGTAAATGTGTAAGCTAGATGTATGCTTTTATAATAAATTGTCTATCTATCTATCTATCTATCTATCATAATAATGTATGATTTGCAAAAATGAAAACTGCTGCTTCTGTGTAGATGAGAGAATCAAAGTCTATGCGCGTTGTGCACACGCTACATTGATTATGGCCAAGCATGCGCCCTTAAAATAGCATATGAATAACATGCGCAACGCGCCACTGACTTTAAACAATTTTTTCCTGGTTAGTGGCGCAATTGTTTTCTAAACCTGCAAAATAGCATGAAGGAACGTTTGCGCCGGAACACGCCTCCTTTTTTGCGCTGAACCGCCCAGGGAGCGCAAGTTCATTCCCTAGTTTAGCGACGTGCTTCTGTGGAGGGAAAAGCGCGCTTTGCGCGGGTGCAAAATAGGAATGATACATGCGTCGGTGTACAAAGTCAATTGCGCTGGGTGCAAGATAGGGCCCCTAATCTCTATTAGTTGTTTACTGGAATGTTTGTAAAGCAGGTTAATAAATACAATTACTGTCTGTCAAAATAATGTAAATCACTTAGAAATATTATCAGTGTTCCAGTTAATGAACATTTTGGATCAAGGCAACACATTACATAATACAGACATATATCACTACAGTGATATTTAACACGTCTGTAATATTGCTGCAGAAATAATTAAGCTTTTGAGGTTATTTATGAACTGTTAGTCATTTGTTAATGCTTTTACACTTTTACATTTCTTTTTTATGCAAAATAGTGTCATCTCATAGTATCCAATTTTGGAAGTGCTTTTTATTGCATTTATACAGCAAACTTGTCACTGATTGTTTACAGTTAAATAGAAATAATTTGCACAAAGCGTCATGGGACTTAGGAAAAATGTAGATACCTGCTTTCTTCAGAAATTCTAAAAAAACAAAACAAAAAAACAGTATTGAAAATGTATTAGTAATGTCATAGACATCTTTCAATTTAATTTACCCCATCATAATATTTGTATTCTGGTTAAATACATATGATACAGCATAGCAGCAGTATATTAGCATGGTTACGATTACCTTTGACCTTGTGCCTATGGCTGAATCATCCTTAATATAGCTCATAATTTAATAGCCTATATGGTTTTATAAATTATTTTAAATTATTTACATGCATCACAAACACAACATGGATCTGATTTGCTTATGCCAAACAATTATCCTCCAGATTGTAACATAATACATTACATTACCAGTCGTAGTGTCCATGGTTGTAGTTTCATCTGTGGTTGTCTCCGGCGTGACAGTAGTAGTGTTTATGTTGCTTGAATCTGAAATAAATGATAAATATTACATAAATAACAATTATGTCTTACATAAACAAAGTGCACATGTAAATATATTTACCTGCACAGTAAGCCAAACTGCAGACAGTTGGGCTCACAAACTCATAGACATAATAATCTCCTGGACAGGCTTTGACTTTAATGGGATTGGATTGGAAATAGCAGCAGTTATTGCTCCAGTGACTGCAGACATCTCGAGTGACCACTCCATCCTCAACTGTTGGATGTCCTCCGTTCAGCCACAGTGGAGCATTAGTGCCACAACTATACTCATCAACACATGTGTCTGGCATCTGAACGCTCTGACCCTGAATGAAGAGACGGTACCAGCCGTTCCAGCTGACCGCAGAGTCACACATTATTTGAGAGGGATATTGATTGTTGGTGGCTCTCCATGAATCATCCAGAACATTTTAGTTGTAGCAGGGGTCAACAGGGGGAGCTGTTGTCACAGAAACATTACAAATATCAATTTTGCTGAATGAATAAATGGATGATGTGATAAAAACATTTTTTTAGTAGTTGAGCTATGAAAACGTTGTCTCCAGAACGATCTTTACTTAAGCTCCCTGTTTCATTTGTGTTTTAAGTTCAAAGCTGAAGACAATTTGTCATGAGCTGACAAAACAAGTGTTAAAAACAGCTGAACTTGAGTCCCTTTGCAAATTGAGCCCAAATGGTGCTTTTCCACTGTATGGTACAGCTCGGTAGGGCTCACTTTTTGGGGGGTTTTCCACTGTGTACAACACCTAGTACCTGGTACATTTTTTTTAGTACCACCTCATTTGAGGTTCTAAGCAAGCCGTACCATACTAAAATGTGACGTGTTAAAAACTGCAGATCACTGATTGGTCAGAGAGAATCGTCACTACCAGCAACATTGGATTTGGTGCAACTATAACGATCAGTCTATAATCCCAACCACTTTATAGCGGTGCTAAACTGCAGTGGAAAAGCAAACCAGCCAAAGTAAAGCGAGCCGAGCCGTAAATAAAGATTTTGTCATCATAAACTCACCTTCAAGTTTTTCCCAACCACTATAAATTTCTTTCTTCTGCTGAATTCAAAATAAGATATTTACTGTTAACAAACAGTTTTGGGTCACCATTTGGGTGCCTCACAACTGTTTGGTTACACATATTTTACTTTTTTATTTACTTTATTGTGTTCAGCAGATAAAATAAATTCATACAGGTTTGGAACAACTTTTGGGGTTTTGGGGTTAAAAAAATAAGTTTAGGGTTACAAAATGTGTTTGAGAAACTCTTCTTTGTTTCCATTTTAAGAGTTTGAATTGCATACTCATTTGTGAGCTGTATTACTTCTTGTTAATGTGATTTTTATTTATTTATTTATTTTTTTTATTATCTTTTTCTGTAGAAATTATAATGCATTTGCTTAATATGATAATCAGGAACATTTAAATATTCATTAATGATTCAAAAATTCAATAATTCATGTTTCAGAGAAAGTGCATGTCCAATAAGATGCTCAAGAGAGTTTATTAAGGAATCAACACAATACTTTACCAGTGGTTGTGATTGGTGGAGTCATGGATTCTATGGATGGGATTGTCTCTGTTGTTGTAGACGCTGATGAGATGGACTGGTTTGAGGCTTCTGGTATTAGGAACATTTTATATCAACATCAATCATTTTCAAACAAAATCCAGGAAAAATTAAAGAATGAGGATTGGATAAGTAAATGCTCACCTGTACAGTAAGCTCCACAAAACATTGGCTTGACAAACTCATACACATAGTACTTTCCTGGACAGGCTTTGACTCTTATAGGGTGGGATGTGTAAGTACAGCAGCCGCTCCATGAGGAGACACAGACCTGACGGGTGACCACTCCATCTTCCAGCTGTGGGTGAGGGCCGCTGAGCGACAGTGGGTTATAAGTGCCACACATGCCTTGATTTACACATGATTCTGACATCTGAGTATTTTCACCATTGTAGAACATCCTGTACCAGCCATTCCACTCCACATTAAAATCACACATGCTATTGTAGTATTGGTTATTATAGTAAGAGTTGTCTGTGGATCTCCAAGGCTCATCCAGACTGGTATAGTTGTAGCAGGGGTCGACACTTGGAGTGGAGAAAGGTACTATTAAGGAAAAAGGAGAAAGAGAGCATTATATATTGAAGATTAAATATATTCAAGATGATCATATGAATTCAAACCAATACAATTCATGATAAGCACATCAAATATAAAGATGAACAAATGTACCTGCACAATATACAGGAGCTGGGATTGAAAGAGTTGGTCTGGTAAATTTGTAGACATAATAATTTCCAGGACAAGCTTTGACTTGGATCGGGTCGGATCTGTAGCGACTGCACTGATCATTACGGGAGCCGTAAACTTCACGAGTAACAACTCCATCTTCTAGCCGAGGATGAGAGCCACCAAGCCACAGAGAAATATAATCTCCACAGGACATGTAATAAAAACACCACTCAGGCATCTGAGCACTTGATCCATTAATAAAGAGTCGATACCAGCCATCCCATTCTACACGAGTGTCATCATGATCAGATATGAATCCATAACTAGACCAGTAATTGTGTGTGCTTCTCCAGTAGTTGTCGAGTATGTTGTAGTTATTACATGGTTCATAATCTGTTAGTGAGAGATGATGAGACCAAAACAAACAAGTTATATATTTCAACAAGGAACTTCACAAGAGCAAATCTGAACCAGTCAAACACTGTTATAATCATGAGTTTCATAAACCATTCATACACAATGCAACTGTGTAATAGTAAAAATGTTCATGCATAAACATTTCCATGTAAACTGTAATGCAAATCTTTCATTGAAAAAATTATAATTTTTTATAACACTCATGTATTTGTTCATATATATTATTTACAACTTACTCAAGGTGATGCTGGATCCAGTGAATATATCTGGACTTATAGTGGAAACCGCCTGTGAAATAGTGTTGACATCTAAAAAGAAGGAAATTCATGTCATGCAGAATTTTTTTTTAAAAAAGGTTTGAAATTCTTAAATAAATGAGGAAACCACAGTACCTGTACAGTATCCTGAACACCACCATGCTGGATTCACAAGTTCATAGACATAGTAATTGCCTGGACACGCTTTCACTCTGATGGGTTTTGTCTTGTGATTACAGCAGATTCCCCAATAACCACCTCCACAGACCTCCCTGGTCACCACTCCATCCTCTATCTGAGGGTGAGGATCAATGAGCCACAGATTGAGGTCTGTGCTACAGCTGTATGAACTAACACAGGTCTCTGACATCCGGATGTCCATTCCATAGTAGAAAAGCCGGTACCAGCCATTCCAGGAGAAATGTTCATCACAAAAGTAATCTCCACTTTCATTGTTGGCTCTCCAGGGACGATCCAGAGACTCATAGTTGTAGCAGGGATCACTGCTGATGCTTTGGAAAGCAACTGTCATGGAGTTAGCAAAAGTATTAAATATATATATATATATATATATATATATATATATATATATATATATATATATATATATATACACTTGCAATTATATTCTAACTATGTTATAGCAATTATATTCTAACAAGTAGTGTACATACTATGGGATGAATATAGTATCAAAATGATTAACACGTGCAAGCACACTTATCACATGTTGCAGAAATGTTTTATCCATGCCTTTCAACTTGCTAGACAGGGTCAACTTTCACAAAATCAGAACTCCGAAGGCATTTTGTGATTATTTATATTATACAACATTTCTAGGGGTATTAAGGGGTGCTGAATCCAAATCTGCTCTACATGAAGCTCAAAAGTGTCCCAAAATGCCTCAAAATTGAGAAATTCAAAATGGCTGCCGCCACCAGGCTGAAATCTATTTTTCAATATATCTTTTTGACTAAACAAGGTACACACATGAAAGAAATATGCTTTTGTAAGTTTTCCTACATGGGCAATTCAATGCCATATTTAGATTTGAGATGTAATGTGAAGAAACTGCTTAGATATTGCAAAAATAGTTGTTTTTAACTATGAACTATTATTAACTAATTAATAATTAAGTTATTATTATTAATATTATCAGGCTACTTTTACTTGTTTGTATTTTGTTTTGAGGTAAAATGTGTCAAATGTGCTAATGCACTCCCCAACCTTTGACAAATTCACAAATGTGCGTCACTACATTTAAACTGATACAATACAATTTGTGTGTGCAAAATCCAAAATCACATGAATGTGCAGCATTTTGTACAAATAGAGACATAGTTGTTAATACAAAACCTCGATTTTGTGTTAATGTAGGCCAGAATTTGTGCATGCAACAACAAGCATGTGTATTTGTGGATGAGGTGACACGCGTGCATTCATTGACTCGTTTCTGAGTCGATCCTATTTGATTAATTTGGATTTTGAAACTTTCATTTTGCAGGTTTCACCTTGCACGATCCACACACAGATGTCTGAAAAAACCTGCTACCACTAGATGGCAGTATTCTGCTAAAACAGACAATGGCAGCGTAATCAAGTGTTCTTCCCCATTTAAGACGCTTAATGTGAGTGATACGGAAGCACCACATTTAGTACACAATATAGGCCTACCTTATTAATAAAGCATACTTATACAGGTAAGTTACTTTTACTTATATAACATATAGACCTTATGCGCCAGAGAAACGAGGGCGCCGCCATCTTTCGAATATTGTCTTTGAACTTTCGTTTTTGCGGTCGCTCTGTAGATTTCAATGACATTCATTGCTGTCCAGGAGTAATTAGCTTTTGAAGTGGATTTACTTATTGTAAAGTTGACGAAAGTTATCATGAGGATTGTAATGTTTAAAGCAACCTTTTGACGCTCTCAACGCTTTCTTTGGTCCGCTGTCAATCCCAAAATGCACAGCGCGAGCGTGAAGCTCGACTTCCATAGGAATTAATTGAAAACGGTTACTCCGCTCCGCTCGCTCTGTGCCAGTGGACCATAGACTGTATAAAAATAGTGGACACGCACCGTAAATCCAGCATACACACTGGCACAATCTGCATTTTTTTAAACTCTCAAGACGTACGTCACAACCCGAACCTCACAGCGATTGGCTGCCAACCGCGTTTTTCACCTGATATTTGCATAAAGTCGGCCCAACCTTTTGACGCTCTCGACCACTCTCACTCATACATACACACAAATATTATCAGTTAATGTACCAGTTAATGAACAATTTTGATCAAGGCAACAAATGTTACAGACAATAATAGTAATTTACTTCCGGGTAAAGATAGGATCAGTCAAATGAAACAGTACAAATAAATATTACAAATTAAAAAACGATCGGTAATGTCGTCCAATTTCCTAATACTATTATTTGATGATATATATATATATATATATATATATATATATATATATATATATATATATATATACATTTAGTAATAATCTCCTGTGACTCCGAATAAACGTTTTTTCTTTTCTTTTGGATTCTCCTGTTAAAATCAATATATAAGAAAGTGCTAAAACATGAGAAGGTTTTATATTAATAGGAAAACTATTTTATCGTATTAATTATTTCTACTACATTTAATTCAACATTTTTAATGAAAAAACAATGGATGAATTGAAGAATGGATAAAATGAAAGAATGATCATGGCCCGGTTCCCCGATAACGCTCACTCTTAGCGCGCTAAGAAGACTAGAAAGATAGGCTATATCTTAGGAAGATTATATTCTTATCCATAGGAAGCTGCTTAAGATATACCTTCCTACTGTAAGAATTGATAAATTAGGAAATTCCAGACTGTCTGTTTTGAGGGTGACCAGGCCCTGAGAGGACAAAAGGACCTCTCTGGAGATTACCATTGAGACGAAAGTCTCACCTCTGAGTCATCTTAATCTATATCTCCTTCCCTCTCCCTTCACCCCCTCTCTCTCATGCTCAGATGATAACCTGATTTCACCCAAGAAAATGTATAGTTTAATGTGAATGATTATCACAGAGTATTTTCATGTTTGGTATCGTTTAAAATGTCACAGTGCGACTGGTACAATTCTCTCATTTCGGAATAAGTAAAACAAAAGGTAATAAGATTTTAAGAGTTTACACACAATGAGAGGTGGTCTCTCAAGCAAATGGTCACCCACCCCCATGAAGGTGCGACCACTGCATTCAAATTAATTTTGTTAGTACATGTTTCCTTGTGAAAGTTTTGTGTATATAAGGAGATGCAGCAGAGAGTTCGGGGCCTTTTCTGTACTTCAGATCGGCCCGTGAGGCTAAGAGAAAGAAATCTCTCAGCCTCACGTATTTCTTAAAGTTGGGTATGGATAACTAGCATACAAGGAGGGGTTGGTCTCTCAAGCAAATGGTCACGCACCCCCAAGAGGTGCTACAGTGTACCTCTGAATGCAAATTTCTATTGTTAGCAAATGGTACCAGGTGAAAAGGTTTGTCTATTTAAGGAAGTGCAGCAGGGAGATCGGGGCCTTTTCTGTACCTCAGATCGGTCCGTTAGGCTGAGAGATATAGATCTCTCAGCCTCACGTATTTCTTAAATGTTGGGTTTGCATCTTCTCTCTATTCCAGAGCATTTGACGTTTTGTATCGATTATCTTTGAATTGATTATGAAATTGGCATGATACATTTACCTGACATAATAAATTGTTACATTTGATTATTCTAACTGACGTTGATATTATTTTCATTGAAGAGTTAAATGGAATAGTCAAACATTCACTCATGATTAATGATCCACAGATATCATTAAAACCTTTTCATTTATGGAGTCAGATGAAATTAACAAGTAAATACATATGATTAATGTATAACAAATTTAACCAACCAATACTTTGCATGAGTGAGGACAGAGCACGTGATGACCTTCCCCGTGTATTGGCGGACCGGCAGATTGGACCAATATATAACGGGCCTTACACTACGTGTGACGTTACCCGGTGCTGATTTGGTTGATATCGATGGCTCGAGAATCAGTTATTCTCTCGTGCTGGACCGGAGTAAAGATAGTTTTGCGGTTTGATATTCTTTATTCTTTTGGCTATGGTACCGCCATGCGGTGTCGTAGACATGCAAATAATATCTCATTTCGTTATTCATGATTTGTGAATTTGTGTGACGCGGTCCTCCGGTCTATTTTTTTTATACTGACTTTTATTTTTAAATTGCGTATAGCTCCAAAAGTCGGTCACTTAGAAGACTGAACCCAGCTTCATCTTGACCTGCTTGATTTGTGAATTTTTTCACAGCAAAGCTCATGTCCATAAGCGGTTTGGTATGTCCACTAGACAGGAAGTTGGAAAATAGCCGTTCTTTCACGTTTAACATCAATTTATAATAAACAAACAGACCGCTGGATTACAAAAACGTTTGTTTTATATTGAGCTTGATTTGTGAAAACCTTTACAGTGCAGTTTGGGCCAGTTAACCCTTCCCTGAGTGTTTAAATGGCCCACTCTGATTTGTGAAAGGTTCCAAAGTGCAGTTTGGATCAGTTAACCCTTCCCTGAGTGTTTAACATAACCATTCTGATTTGTGAAAGGTTCCACAGGTCAGTTTGGGTCAGTTAACCCTTCCCTGAGTGTTTAAATTAACCATTCTGATTTGTGAAAGGTTCCACAGGTCAGTTTGGGTCAGTTAACCCTTCCCTGAGTGTTTAAATTAACCATTCTGATTTGTGAAAACTTTCACAGTTTAGTTTGGGTCAGTTCACCCTTCCCTGAGTGTTTAGATGTCCCATTCTGATTTGTGAAAGGTTCCCCAGTTCAGTTTGGGTCAGTTAACCCTTCCCTGAGTGTTTAAAATAACCATTCTGATTTGTGAAAGGTTCCACAGGTCAGTTTGGGTCAGTTAACCCTTCCCTGAGTGTTTAAAATAACCATTCTGATTTGTGAAAGGTTCCACAGGTCAGTTTGGGTCAGTTAACCCTTCCCTGGGTGTTTAAAATAACCATTCTGGTTTGTGAAAGGTTCCACAGTTCAGTTTGGGTCAGTTAACCCTTCCCTGAGTGTTTAAAATAACCATTCTGATTTGTGAAAGGTTCCACAGGTCAGTTTGGGTCAGTTAACCCTTCCCTGAGTGTTTAAAATAACCATTCTGATTTGTGAAAGGTTCCACAGGTCAGTTTGGGTCAGTTAACCCTTCCCTGGGTGTTTAAAATAACCATTCTGGTTTGTGAAAGGTTCCACAGTTCAGTTTGGGCCAGTTAACCCTTCCCTGAGTGTTTAAATTAACCATTCCGATTTGTGAAAGGTTCCACAGGTCAGTTTGGGTCAGTTAACCCTGCCCTGAGTGTTTAAAATAACCATTCTGATTTGTGAAAGGTTCCACAGGTCAGTTTGGGTCAGTTAACCCTTCCCTGGGTGTTTAAAATAACCATTCTGGTTTGTGAAAGGTTCCACAGTTCAGTTTGGGCCAGTTAACCCTTCCCTGAGTGTTTAAATTAACCATTCTGATTTGTGAAAGGTTCCACAGGTCAGTTTGGGTCAGTTAACCCTTCCCTGAGTGTTTAAAATAACCATTCTGATTTGTGAAAGGTTCCACAGGTCAGTTTGGGTCAGTTAACCCTTCCCTGGGTGTTTAAAATAACAGACCGTTCTCATCCCAAGGCGTCATATACTGACGCTTTTGAAATTTCTTCAATATCCGACGCACAGGGCACCCTTAGGCGTCAATATGAGACGCAGATAAATATGAGCCTGGGAGGCGCCTCCTAGCGGTCTAACCCTAAACCTACCCCAGACCTAAACCTACCCATAACAGGCGTCTCATATTGACGCTAAAGGGTGCCCTTTGCGTCGGATATTGAAGAAATTTCAAAAGCGTCAGTAATATGATGCCCTAGGATGAGAATGCGTTGAAAATAACCATTCTGGTTTGTGAAAGGTTCCACAGGTCAGTTTGGGTCAGTTAACCCTTCCCTGAGTGTTTAAATTAACCATTCTGATTTGTGAAAGGTTTCACAGTTCAGTTTGGGTCAGTTAACCCTTCCCTGAGTGTTTAAAATAACCATTCTGATTTGTGAAAGGTTCCACAGGTCAGTTTGGGTCAGTTAACCCTTCCCTGGGTGTTTAAAATAACCATTCTGATTTGTGAAAGGTTCCACAGGTCAGTTAACCCTTCCCTGAGTGTTTAAATGGCCCACTCTGATTTGTGAAAGGTTCCACAGTGCAGTTTGGACCAGTTAACCCTTCCCTGAGTGTTTAAAATAACCATTCTGGTTTGTGAAAAGTTCCACAGTTCAGTTTGGGTCAGTTAACCCTTCCCTGAGTGTTTAAATTAACCATTCTGATTTGTGAAAACTTTCACAGTTTAGTTTGGGGCAGTTAACCCTTCCCTGAGTGTTTAGATGTCCCATTCTGATTTGTGAAAGGTTCCACAGGTCAGTTTGGGTCAGTTAACCCTTCCCTGAGTGTTTAAATGGCCCACTCTGATTTGTGAAAGGTTCCACAGGTCAGTTTGGGTCAGTTAATCCTTCCCTGTGTGTTTAAAATAACCATTCTGATTTGTGAAAGGTTCCACAGGTCAGTTAACCCTTCCCTGAGTGTTTAAATGGCCCACTCTGATTTGTGAAAGGTTCCACAGTGCAGTTTGGACCAGTTAACCCTTCCCTGAGTGTTTAAAATAACCATTCTGGTTTGTGAAAAGTTCCACAGTTCAGTTTGGGTCAGTTAACCCTTCCCTGAGTGTTTAAATTAACCATTCTGATTTGTGAAAACTTTCACAGTTTAGTTTGGGGCAGTTAACCCTTCCCTGAGTGTTTAGATGTCCCATTCTGATTTGTGAAAGGTTCCACAGGTCAGTTTGGGCCAGTTAACACTTCCCTGAGTGTTTAGATGTCCCATTCTGATTTGTGAAAGGTTCCACGGGTCAGTTTGGGTCAGTTAACGCTTCCCTGAGTGTTTAAATGGCCCACTCTGATTTGTGAAATGTTTCACAGTTCAGTTTGGGTCAGTTAACGCTTCCCTGAGTGTTTAAAATAGCCATTCTGATTTGTGAAAGGTTCCACATGTCAGTTTGGGTCAGTTAACCCTTCCCTGAGTGTTTAAATTAACCATTCTGATTTGTGAAAACTTTCACAGTTTAGTTTGGGTCAGTTAACCCTTCCCTGAGTGTTTAAATGAACCATTCTGATTTGTGAAAGGTTTCACTCAGGGAAGGTTTAACTGACCCAAACCAACTATTTACTCTTCAAATACCGTTTCTCCAAACGTGTTTATTATTTTAGGTATTTATTATCACGATAATCCATATCCATGTCCAAGAGTCCATTTCCTCGGATGAGATGTTTTTTATTCGTTATTTGACACTATAAACCATGCTATAAACACACACTGACCTCCTCGAGCTTTCATTTTGGCACTTCCGGTTACCGGCATTTTGAATTTGCATATTAGTTAAATATTTAGTTTCATCCGAAACATTTAGATTCAATATTTAGATTTAGATTTAACATTTAGATTTAGATTCAACATTTAGATTTCGATTTCGATTTAGCATTTAGATTTAACATTTAGATTTAATATTTAGATTTAAACATTTAGATTTAGCCTAGATTTAACATTTAGATTTAATATTTAGATTTAACATTTAGATTTATATTTAGATTTAACATTTAGATTTAACATTTATATTTATATTTAGATTTAACATTTAGATTTAGATTTAGCATTTAGATTTAACATTTAACATTTAGGTGTAACATTTAATACTTAGATTTAATTATTTAAAATATCTCTAAGTTGACAAATATTGTTGTAAATGTGGTAAAAAGTGTTTGAAGCTAAATGTGACAAAATGTTGCTGTTATTTTCAGCGTGAGCCGCTTTACAAACGGCGCCCCATAATATAGACCATAAATATTGCATAAATATTAATAAATTCAATAAAATGATCTCAAAATACAAAATTAAAAAGAATAAATATTATAGAACAAAAATAAATTGCATTGGTTTTACTGGGATGGAGGAAGTTTCATTTTTAGGCCTCCGGTCACTTCTGACTGGGAAGGCCCAGGATGTGACTCCGAAACGAAGACCGAGGGTTAAACTTTCAAAGCATCTTTTAACTGTTTGACTTAGCTGAAATATTGACATACACTTTGAAAGTGGAAACACGTTGCTCTATATGTGCGTGCAACTATAGCTAAGGAAGTTTGTGGGTCCAAATGGAAAACGTTAATGCCGAATCTGTAAAACTGCTTGTCATTGTATTTAGGGAGCTGCAAATAGCTCAGTTTGAGGCTATCCATATGCATACGGCAGCTGTTACGAACACTTATTTCTCATCTCCATAAATATATGTAGTCGTAAGGGCTAGAAATAAATGAATCCTTCCTCGTCATCATGAGGAGAGCGCAGTTCATGGTTGCATAGCAACGACAGACGCCACGGGAGCGCAAGCGCTTGTAGAAAGGAGAAAGCGGCCGTGCTTTCCACACGTTTTTAGACGCGATATGTGAACAGTCCCTAATCCATAATAAACAGAGAATCTATTTGGTTTAAAATCGTGTTTGTTTTGTTTAAAATGGAGATCAAGATTACATATAGGCCTATCAGACAACTACACAGAATAACATTTAAATTTATCTTATCTTCTTAGGAAAGCCATTTGCTCTACAAGAGATTAAGTGAACTAAAATAAGTAGTAGCCTACAGTTTGCACTTTATTATGCTGCGTGCTTGCTTGTTGCTACTGTGTGCAATAGTGTAATTATTTTTTATTTATGCTTAAATATTTATTTTCAGTATTTTCAGCACTGCACTTTTTTTTTTTTTACTTGTTCTACCTCACATGTTTTTAATTTTTGTCAAATATTGTTTTTTAAAGTTCAATAACTGTTCATTTTTTTAAATTGAGACTTGTAATGTTTGTTATCATCATTGTGTCATTTTTATGATGTGAATTGAGTGAGCAAAAGCAGTATCGGCTCCAAATATCTGCCCAAGAAAATCGGCAGCCTGTATCGGCCATTGACTGAGGCTGATGAAAAAAAAATCGGTATCGGCATCGTCACTAAAAAAATCCATATCGGTCGATCCCTAGTCTAAAGTGCAGGAAAAGAGAGAGTTAAAAGTTCTGTTGCAGTATCAAGTTCTTTTAAGCTATCCGGGATGCTGAGATGATGAAACTGATTAGGAAGATTATTAGGGCTGTAATCAACCAAAGAAAATCTTGGTCCACTGAAGTCCTGAAATTTTCGACTAAAAATGACGTTAGGAAAAAAACAAAAAAAAAAACGTTTAATTAATTAGCTGAGCACTGTGCGCAGTACTTAATGGTAGCCTTTTGTTGTCCACCTAAATGAATTATAAATAATATAAAAAAAAAAACTAGTAGGCTTGCAGTAGGCCTATATGAAATAGTTTTTTACCTAATTATTTTGCACTGAAATGAGTCTGACACACGAGTCTGTCGGCTCTGACAGCTTTGCATCACGTGCACCTGCGCAATATAATTTATAGCCTATGATTTCCGAAAATAATACTATGTTGTCAACTTGTGATAATCACAAGAACTTTTGAGGAAAATGGCACATAATTAAGACAATTGTTTTTGTCATATGTATTATAATAACTGACAGACACGCACAGCGCGAGGCTGAAGACAGGAGCTCAGCTTCGCGGCTGAGACACTATTATACTATATTAACTTAAAGCTTTTACTCTTAAACACAAAAGGCATGTCCACTTTAATAAAAATAATAATATTTATTAAAACGAGATCAAGAGCAGAAACGAAATAAAGTGCATAACTGAAAAATAAAGCATAGGCTCAAAACTAATACAAACAGTGGGCACAGGCTCAGCGCATTGCACATTAGGCTCCAAATAAAAAATAAAATAATAAAGTGCCTAAATCCAATAAATAATACTAGAAATATTATTACACAAAAACATTGAAATATGGCCATTCTGATATGTTCATATAGCCTACTCAAAACAGACGAGCCAACATAATGCAGACAAGTTAGCTTACCATTTTAGGTGATATGACATGTTTGTCGTCGAGCTTTGATATGCAAACTGTTGCTTGCAAAATTTGCATTTGACTTTTTTCACGTTTTCTAATTAAAAAAAAAATGCTGCCACACTGCCGATGTCTTTGTTGACATTGTAGAAGAGAACTGAGTTACTATGAATTAAACGCTCTCACAATTAAATAAATCATATTCAGCAAAGTAGCCTACTTTCTTCAATCCAACTCTCTTCTCCAGTGGGTTGGGCTAATCCAAAAGAAGTGAAAACAAGGGGGGTGTTCTGAAGACAGACTGTTACCTGTGAAACAGGGGTGATCTGAAAACACCCCCATTAGCAATTAGTGCTTTCCACCTGATGAAATGAACACCGCAAAACTGATGAACTGAACGTGGCAAAACTAATGAAAGGAACGCGGCAAAAAATCTACCAATCAGAATTTTGGTCGACCCAGAACGTGTCGACCAATTAATCGACTAATCGACTGGGGGATTACAGCCCTAAAGATTATTGATAAAGCAATCTTTAGTGGCAGAAGTGATAGGTCTAACATATTTATACCACGGAGTCGGCTTTGCAGCCTTGGCTAAATGTAATTTACACGAGACTAGATAATGATCTGAGATGTCATCGCTCTGCTGCAGAATTTCAACGGCATCAACATCTATTCCATGTGATAATATTAGATCTAGAGTATGATTCCGACAATGAGTAGGTCCTGACACATGTTGTCTAACTCCAATTGAGTTTACAATGTCTTTAAATGCCAATCCCAATGCATCTTTTTCATTATCGATGTGTATATTAAAATCACCAACAATTAATACTTTATCTGCAGTCAATATTAATTCTGATAAAAAGTCCGTAAATTCTTTGATAAAATCTTTATGATGCCCTGGTGGCCTGTATACAGTAGCCAGCACAAATCTCAAACGTAATTTATCATTTACACTATACATTTTTACATTAAGCACCAACAGTTCAAAAGAAGTATATTTAAAACTTGATTTCTTAGTGGTTTTAAAAAATATTACTATAAATTACAGCGACACCTCCCCCTTTGCGTTTTAGACGAGGTTCGTGTTTATAACTGTAATCTTGCGGGGTGGACTCATTTAAAGTAATGTAATCGTTTGGTTTTAGCCAGGTTTCTGTTGTTAGGGGTAAACAGTTTTGGACCCAAGGACCAGATGTTTGAAAGAAGACCCGGAGTCTTACTGAAAGTTTTACTGAAGATAGTTTGCAGTTTCATCAGCAGAAGTTCAGCTTCAAGACTCACACAGGAGTTCATAGGCCGCCCCACTTATGCTGGGTACACACCAAAAGATTTTTTACATATTTTAAGATTTTCAAAATGTGATAGACCACAAACATGAGGACAAAAAAATCCTAGATTTAAGCATTTTGCTCCTATAGTGTGTGGTGTGCCATGATGTGACAAAGACAGCACACCACACACCAACAGATTTTCAACCAGATTCTCAACTGTGAACACAGGAAATCTCACAAAAGCTCGCGAGACTTCAGAATAAGCATGTCGGATGATATGCAGGAAGAAATTATGATGATAGTGTTTGGAATGATTTTCACAGAAAATTCACATAAAAAAAAAAAAAAAAAACATTGTACCCACCATTATATATAACCTTTTATACAGAAATATATTAATTCTTTATTGTCTTAATTTATTCTTTATTGTATTTATTTTCTCTTTAGAAAAAGTTAGCCTATTTAATCCCTCACTGAACCCTTATAACACTGAGCTTCCTGCATGTGTGCGTGTGTGTGTGTGTGAGAATGACCGTCTTCCATCATCTCACTTTCTGATTGGATATTGTTTCGTTTCACGTGATAATCTCCAGAACGTGCGCGCGTTTGTCCTCGGGGTTCCCCCCACACATCAGGATTTCTGATCGTAAATATTAAACATGTTTAATATTTACGATTCGCGATCGGGGCGGCTCCGACGTTCTTCCGATCAGGTTCGGACACTCTTAACACACCTCACACCAAGGGAAAATCTGATAAGATAATCTGTTGAACCATCAAGATAATCGGGACATAGCTAGGATTGTCGGAAGGGGGGAAATCGGCCCGAAATCAGCCCGATTATCTTTTGGTGTGTACCCAGCATTACAGATACAAAGATCACAGCAGTTATACCATTTCCAAGGTCTAAGCTATGTCATTGCTTACAGGTTGAATGATTCTCATTGGCTAAGAAATAGATAAACATAGTAATTTTCCACACATAGATGGAAGCATATCTCCATAGATTATGCAGCTGATACTCGGACCCTGAAGTAAGGCATGTCGTGACCTTCCAGGTCGCAGATTTGGGTTGCTGGGTGCCAGCATGTCCAGAACAACAACTCAGTCAATCTCCAATAATGCCAGTGGTTCCTTAACCTGTAAGCAAGAAGACTAACACACACACTGACACATAGCTTTTCCAAGGTTGGATTCGGCCAGGCTCTAACTATAAACAGGAGTCTCGTCTCAAAACATCAAGATAAGTTCTTTCTCTCAAAGAAACTGTTACTGCATTCAGATATCAAATACAGACATTAAAAAGAATACATGAAAAGAACATTTCAGTAATCACACTGGTAACTTCCATAACAAAGTAAAATCTCCAGAGAAGTCATGCAACTCATTTGATATTTAGAAGTAAAAATATTGATCAATACCTTGATTATAATCACTCATTACATATACATTGAAGCAGCAGTGGATTCCAATCCACCCCCTTCACTGTCAAACACAGCACATCTAGGTTATTATCTGAAATCATATCATTAACAATGAGTGCTTTTGGAGTAAGGGATCGAATATTCAGCAACCCAAGCTTTAGCATTTGCTCATCTGTATTATATCTGTTTTTTATTTGTTGAATATCAATTACATTTTTTACCTTAGATGGGTTTGGACGTTTTTTGGATTTCCAGATTCGGGGAACAGACACAGTCTCTATATGATGATATCTAGGTGAAAGAGGCTCTGTGTGATGGGATTTATCTGACCTTGGTGACGCGAGGCCGCTAGCAGACGGTCGGTTAAGCCAGTCTGTCTGCTTCCTGACCTGAGCCCCAGATTGTCATGTTTGAGCTCTAAGACTATGAGCCATATTACTAGAGAGAAGAGCAGCACCATCCCAGGACGGATGAATACCATCTCTTTTTAACAGGTCAGGTTTGCCCCAAAATTTTTTCCAATTGTCTATGAATTCTATATTATTAAGCGTACACCACCTCGACAACCAACCATTGAGTGAACACAATCTACTAACTATCTCATCACTCCTGCGAACAGGAAGGGGGCCAGAGCAAATTACAGTGCCTGACATCGTACTTGCGAGTTCAAACACCTCTTTAATATTAATTTTGGTGATCTCCGACTGGCGGAGTCGAACATCATTTGTGCCGACGTGAATAATGATCTTAGAGAATTTACGATTAGCATTAGCCAGCACTTTTAAATTTGCTTTTATGTCAGGCGCTCTGGCTCACGGCAAACATGTGACTATGGTGGCTGGTGTCTCTATTTTCACGTTCCGTGTGATCGAATCACCAATTACTAAGGCACAATCAACAGAATTCTCAGTGGGTGTTTCACTGAGCGGGGCAAATCTATTTGTTATGGTAATCGGAATGGAAGAGTGGTTTTTTGATCCTCGACTAGAGCGATCCCTCACTGTCACCCATTTGCCCTGCTGCACAGGCACTACTTCAGCCGTAAGTTAACTGATTCATGTAAAGAGTTCACTATGCTAGGCACATCCAAAATAGTATCTAAAGCTCCAGCACTCTTATGATCCTCAATTAAAGTTTGGATGCGTGTCTCTAGTTCTGAAATCTTCTCCGTTAGCCTGAATGTCTCCTTGCATTTATCACATATAAATCCTATATTGCCAACAGAGAAGGCTATGCTAAACATGTGACATGAAGTGCAGGTGACAATAACAGGACAAGACATTACTCACCGTGATTGTTGACTGATTCTTACTCACCTGAGCCTTTTATGAACTCAAAGGCGCGGGCGCGCGAGAGAAAATAAATAACTGAGCGCACGGGTGGTGCGTTGACAGGCTAGCGAATTATAGTAAATTATGTAATAAAATTATTATAATAAATGATGGTTCAAAACAGAGAAAAATACGAGGCTATACGAATCTTACAGCACCGAAGCAATCAAACTCACACAGCGAGGCAAACAGGAGCAATCAGATTCAATGGTTCAGTAATTTCAATGCAGGCTACATATATTTTCCTATATTTTAAACAAAACACACACAGATATGATAGTTAATATATTTTTTTTTTTTCATATTAGACCTTTAATATCCATGTCACTAGAAGCAGTCGAAGGTCAGGACACACTTTAGAAAAACAAGACGGCCTAATACGATCATAAAATTACACAGGGACCGGAACAGTTTCACATAATCAGTCTGGATGAGGATTTCAAAAAATAGGTAACACTTTATTTTGATAGTCCGTTCGTTGAGACTCTACTAGTTATTAGTAACCATTCAGTAGCTTGTCAACAGTGCATCAGTTGACATTCAACAACACTGTTTCAACTGACAAGTAACATACGTTCAACTGACTGCCTATATACTATAAGGTACAATTCAAGTGTTAATCTACAGATTTTTCGAAAAAGTGCCTGTTGACTGTCAATGTTATTTTGCAACAGGTTATTAACCTATTGTCTACTAACTTTCAATTGTCAACTAACTTTCTGTAGATTGAGTACCAACAACTCAAGATCAATCTGTCAGTTAAATGTCAACAGTCATGTCAGCATATGAAGTATATGATACTGTATATCCTACTCAAGGGGTCTCATGTGCATCAAATTAATGATTATTTTAGCTGATTTAAAACTGTTTTTAAAAATGTTTTAACCATTTGTAGATAATCTGTTGATAGTCAACTAAAGATTAGATCTGTTGCTTATTTGTTGCTTGTCAACAAAGAAATTGTTTATGATCAGTAGACTATTAATAGACATTCTCAACTAAGCGTAAGTAGATATATTTTAGGACTATCTAATTAAAGTGAAAAACAGTTATGGGCCAGTGACAAATAAGGTTTTCAACTGATAAAAAATTCAAATAGGTTAAAACTGCACATCAAAGTAGTTATAATCTTTATGGGATGTTTTTTACTTATTACTAAAATCTCAATTTTAAACAATGTTTTTTAAGTGGTTTAACTGAGAATCATGTGACAACACCAGTCAAAATGTCGTACGGGATAACGTTAATGCATTTTCTAAATATTATGATATTAAAACTTTTCAAATCAATAATACTTAATGAATATATAAAGTGATGCAGTAAACAATATTTAGAGCTCAGAAAAAACAAATTGCACAACAATTTTTTTCTCATTATATTGTGATTTCTTTAAACGTGACCCTACTTGTTCAAGTTCTTTACCCACATTTTAACACTGCAATGTGATTTAAAATGCAAAATGTCTGAAATTGTTTTACAGGACTTGGTATCATGTTATTATTGTTTCCTCAACTCCATGAAGTGAAATTATGCATTTCAATGGAAAAAAACAGTGTTATCCCGCCTGACTTAAATTGTTACTCGGTATGACACCATATGAGTTAACACTTGAATTGTCATTTTTACAACACTTACACATAATAATGTTCATAAATAATTAATGTTTATGTTATGCAATGTTTTTCCAAGGAAATTAATTAGGCTCCACTGTAAAGAAATGCAGATGTGGTTTTCAGTGTGTAAACTGTTACACACAAACTCAGTGTGGTTTCTTCCCAGATTTGGCAAGTATACAAATACATTTAAACAATTTTTTTCATGTTTATGAATATCAAAACAGCACAACTTTTCAACATAAGTTTTAATTTAGTACTGAAAAGTACCTTGAACCATTTTATTGATGATCACACTCTACATCAATATTCATAAATAATGTAAAGGGTTAAAGTAGGCGACCTTCACTCATTTCACTGAACATCATTTATTAGAGTGGATGGCCTGTTCTTAAAGGGGCGGATTCCCCAATATGACAGGTTGGACAATAATTAAAGCTCCAATATGTAGGAATTTTGTAATAAAATTTCCAAAAATAACTTGCACAGTGTGATATATTTCCTTCAGTTGTGTACTTACAATATCTCAAAAGTCTCCAAAGATTTTTTATTTCAGAGAAATTCCGATTTTAAATAACTGGCCGTCCCGGAAAAGAAATGTCGCGCCTCAGTGACGCAATGTCCGCTCTATCCTTTTTTCCGGTGTGGACCATGTGATCGGATATTCCACCACACCGGATTTTTTTTTATTTTTTTTTTTTTTTTTTTTACAACAACTTTATTGAGGTTTTTTTCTTATCACAATAAACAATAAAGACGTCTGACAAAGAATAAAAAAAAGAATAAAAGAATAAAATATGACCCACCACACCGGAATATCGCATGGTCAAATGCGGAAGTGGTGGTTAAAGCGTTATAGCCATAGACTGTATGGTTATAGCTGTTATGGATCACAAACTCTTTGGCGAGTATTGAAGTGCCAACAAAACGAAAGCGTCCATATTCGGATACACGCGGAGTTGCGGACTGTGTGACAAACGGAGGAATAAAACCCGGATAAATATCGGCCAGGCGTTTTCGAGATGGAGAGAGCTGCGCGACAAATCTTGGACTTGACAGAGACTCTCTCGCGAGTGTATTGAGACAGGTAAGACATGCAACTGTCAATAATAGCACTTATAAACAAAGTTATATTGCTCTTTGTACTTTGGCAAGGCTTTTTATCACGTGTGGTGACCGAGATTATGGCAGTACAATTAAATACAATCGGATATGATGTTAAAAAAATATATTTAGTCATTAACGTTACTTGCAAATGTTCGTTCAAATGTACTTTTAGATATTGGTTTGAACACGTTAAACAACACGGCATTAACCATAAAAACGTAAAACTGCACAACATTAACCAAACAAATCATTTGACAAATAGCTGGATGTTGTAACGGGATAATATAGCATAACATTTCACGTTCCTTGCAGTTCATTAATTATGATGACATAAAATAATACGATCAGACATACAGGTAATACAAAAACGAATAAATTACTTCATCCGTGATCATGATTCATTAATTCCATGTAGATATATTGCTAGATGGTGAAAACGCATTAAAAACGACATCTCCCATCGTCACCTCCTTCATAGCGTCATCAAGCTTCGCCTTTGTTATTGTTGGAAACTGCGCCCTCTTGTGGTCAAATACCAAAGTCACATACTGGAGCTTTAAATGTAATTGTAATTGAATATTATTATGAATTATATAATTTGCTAATATTCAACTAAACAATGTTAATATCACAATTTGAATGGAAATTATATGGAATTATATTAAATTATATGAAATTATACAAATTAAAGCTGAAAACTGTATAAGAATATATTGTCAAACACATGTCATCCAAGATGACGGACGACATTATGGGTAGTTACAGAAAATAACTGTTATCCTATATGACAAAATTGTTATCCGGTATGACAAAACTCAGTTTAAATCTCAATCAGGCAGTATTTTTGGCTACCTATAGAAATCTGCAACCTTTACCTTCAACTTCCAAATATGTAAATTCATGCTAAATAAACATATTTACATAAAATCCACATTATATATGTTATTTTAGCGTTATCCCATATGACACAGGATTTTACTACATAGTGTGCTAGTGAGGAAAAAGGGTACCGTAAGTTAAACACATTTTATGAAAGACATATTTACCTTTCACCATTGTTTGGGGGTCCTTCAGGGTCTTCCTGATTGTGTAACATGCTGTCTCACAACGTGTCAAAATAAAATTCACAATAAAATTGCTCCAGTTTGCTTGTTATCCCGTATGACATTGGCTGAAGTTTTGGGACAGAATGCTCCAAAGCATAACAATCAACTGGATGTCATATTCTTTGTAATATTTAAATATATTGTTGTCAAGACTCATATAATAATGCCTGTGGCAGAGATGTTAGGGTTTATTAGATTTTTTACAGTTTGTTTGGCTTTTTTGTATGTCACTCTAAGGTCCGGACAGTTATCCGGTATGACATTATGTGACTATAATGTCTAATAATTCTTACACTTTGTAATACCCTCAATATATGGTCATATCATTTGATAAACAGAGATCAATAGATTCAATAAATGTGCTTTTTATTAAACATTTCCTTATTTTGACTTCATAAAGGGTTTTGGACATCAAAATTGCACGTCACGTCATTGGGCCTTATATCAGTAGAAAGTCTATAACCTATCAACAGATTAATATATTGTTTATGATCAGTTGACTATTAATAGACATTACCCACTAAGTGTTAGTAGATATCTTTTAGGACTATCTAATTAAAGTGAAAGACAGTTGATATCAGTAGAAAGTCTATAAAGTATCAACAGATTGCATACCTAACCTGACTGAAGTAGAACAAACACTATGGCCAGCACATCAGAGAAGGGTTAGGTTAGGGTTAAAAAATTCACTTTTATTAAATAAATAAAAAATAATAATAATACAACCCATTATTTACTAGGATATCACGATCACATCTGAACCATCTGATTATGTGAAAACAATTAACGTTATATTGAGCATTCCAAATGAGAAAACTCTCAATAGTCTACATCATTTCAAATGCCCGAGGCCAAGATCAAAAGTTATAAACAACAAATAACAATAATTATTAATTAATACATTTAGCCTTTCATGACAGTAAGTTTTACAGAAAATCGCATTTATTAAATGCAGTTTAACGTTATAACAGTTACTAATTTAAGAAATAATCTCTGTTCCTGCTGCAAACTCGCTTCGGAGGATTAACAGACAAGACTATAGTTTAAACCCTTAACAATACCTTCTTTAATCGTTTAACCATTTTGTAACATTTAGTTTATTTAACGTTACGGTGAGACACAAAAGGCGTTTTCTCCTATAGAACCATAATACACCAAAACACAATAAATTAACAAAATACATAATTTTTATTAGCTAACGTAACGTTAGATGTAATCCAAATCTTTATAATCCATACGCAAGCAAGAAACAGATCCAAATTCAGCCCTTCATCCACATCCAGCGATCTCCATCTCCATTCTCAGCAGCGACCGTAAATGTCAAATCCCGCGCTCGTGATGAATTTAAATTCAAAAATTGCGCCCTAGAAGCGTCTATGGTTATGACATGTTTTACGGCAGTAATATCAAACGCTCATTGGCTCTCGCCTGCTTCGTCACAGATTGCAGCATGCCGTGTTTCAGTTGAAACAACATTGAAATGCAGAAGCGCGCGCGCCGTCTTCATGCAGAGGGAAGCTGGGTTAACATTTTCATGGATTACTAACTTAAATTCTGCTGTGTCCCTTATACAAAACTATTATAATACTGCCAGAGAGGACTGCAACACATCGTCATTTGTTGTTTTTCTTCATAACGGTTATGGGTAGGTTTAGGGGCAGGAGTAGGATTAATGTTAGTGGCTCAAAATATATTTTAAAGCTATTAATAAAACTGGCATTTCCCTACACATCTCTGTCCATAAAGTGTTTTATTCTTTTTATATTCTGTATAAAATGAGTAATTTATATTTAGGTTTGGGAGTAGGGTTAAGGGAACTTACATTTATCTATAAAACGGTATATGGGAAATTATACAGATATCTTTATGATTCGTAAACGTTTTGTAGCTGTGAATTCGTAATAATTCTACGTTGCAGACATGTCTGTATCATACGTTTCAGCATCTATCCAAATGTACAAAAAAAGTATGTTTTCAATCTGTTGATAGGTTATAGACTTTCTACTGATATAAACGGTTTTTCACTTTTGTACGAAAGCCCAACAATGCCCCCTGGAGGTATCTTTATGTAAGTTACTTTGTTGGTGCTTGCACGGCATGGACAAGTCTGGGCATGTCTGAACTAGTGACAGAGGGCAGTCCATATACATAGGTGGAGAGACTGACTTGCTTTCTTACACAAAGCGGACTTTTGCATGTTTGTTGTTCCCGTGAGTGATTGATTAAGAAGTAAGTTATCTGATTTACATTCTATGCTGTTCGAACTTTAATATTCTGTATATTCAGTTACTGTCATCTGCACAATGTACTAGTTCAACTATAGTTATATTTCTGTGTGAATTGCATACTATCTAAATTCATGTAAAGTCATATTGAAACTAGTTTGATACTGTTCAGTGGTTTATGTTCTGCAGTATAATTCAGATATGTAAGCAAATCATTTATGCTATATATTTAGATTCTAAATAACTGAATACACTTTACCAGAGTAATGATAACCTGATTTACTATTACTTCTGTTTTTGTATAGTGACTATTCTTTATGCTATCGGTAATACTGTTTATACTAGCAAACTTATATTGTATTTTGTTTTCTCTGTTCATTGTAGACCACACATATACCTATGGGCAAATGCCTGTAATACTTCATACATGCTGAAATAATCCAAAATAAAACCCTTCTGCTGGGACAATCTCTCTCTTGCTCCAGTTTCTCTAACCGGAAACTCCCACCACCATTTCTACTAGTGCTTAACGAACCCTTTGAGCGTCCCATACGCTCGTATAACTTTAATTAGATAGTCCTAAAATATATCTACTAACACTTAGTGGATAATGTCTATTAATAGTCTACTGATCATAAACAATTTATTTGTTGACAAGCAACAGATCTAATCTTTAGTTGACTATCAACAGATTATCTACAAATGGTTAAAACATTTTTAAAAACCGTTTTAAATCAGCTAAAATAATAATTAATTTGATGCACATGAGACCCCTTGAGTAGGATACACAGTATCATATACTTCATATGCTGACATGACTGTTGACATTTAACTGACAGATTGATCTTGAGTTGTTGGTACTCAATCTACAGAAAGTTAGTTGACAATTGAAAGTTAGTAGACAATTGGTTAATAACCTGTTGCAAAATAACATTGACAGTCAACAGGCACTTTTTTGTAAAATCTGTAGATTAACACTTGAATTGTACCTTATGGGCAGTCAGTTGAACGTATGTTACTTGTCTGTTGAAACAGTGTTGTTGAATGTCAACTGATGCACTGTTGACAAGCTACTGAATGGCTACTAATAACTAGTAAAGTCTCAACAAACGGACTATCAAAATAAAGTGTTACCAAAAAATATTTTTATTTAGGAAGCAAGCATATCCCCCCCCCTCCCCTCCCCTCCCCTCCCTCCCTCCCTCCCTCCCTCCCTCCCTTATAATACAGTTATTAGCTGAAAGCATTTGTCTCAGTAAATATAGAGTATTTAAAATATATTTTAAGTATTTTAAGTACAATTGAAAATAAAGAAAGCAATAAAATTAAATTCTTATTTTACCATACTAGACAGAGAAAGTTATCATCATAAATGTAAGGGTCCTCATTATTATTAGGTGCAAATACAAGTCAAAGCAGAACAATTTATAAGTTCAATGCCAGTTGTTGCTAATCCAATGTACAGTGTACAAATCAGATATGACAAACAACATTTTTAAAATAGAGAAACAAAGAATCAAAGAATTCAAAGGTAATTGTATGTCTAAACATTCAACAAAGTGTAGGCACTAAGGAGTGAAACCATCAAAATGATCAAATAACCACAGAGGCCTGGTGCCCTGGACACTTGCACTTTTTCTGGGATCGGTATGTCTGTGAAGGGGGACAAGACATGATTCAGTGCATTGTAAAGTTGCAAAAAATAAATAAATATGGATTAAATCTTACTGAAATTTGAATAAGTAAAAAAAAGAAAATGAAGCATTAAGGTTAAGTTTAATGTTTACCTGAGCTCCGTTCAGACCAAACCAGAGGACCCAGGGATATGGAAGCACTGCCATGGAAGTCGAGAGACCTGCCCTCTCTCCGCTGGTGTCCAGAAGAACAGTTCTAAAGATTGAAAATGGATGTGATGAGTTTTTTACAGTCTTCAACAGTGTCTTACTGCATACGCACAGATTACTTCACTCTAAATGGCGATATAATGCCAAAAACAGATTTTGGCATTACGACTCAGAGCCAGTGTCTTCTGAAGGAACCAGAACAATCTGACACACATTTAGTGCACACTAAACTCACTGTTGAGCAGCGATTGCTTGACAGAAGGCAAAGGTGAACAGCACAGTGCAGGTAAAGCTTAGTGGAGTTTGCAGTGAAGATAAACATCCTGAAGGAGAAACGGCTGGATGTCGAGACGCCGTTCTGCAGCAGATCCACTGTGTCGTCATTTGGATTGGGACACCTGAGAATATCAATAATGACAAATTCTTTCTTTTGGAAACAGTCAATACAGAGTGATCTCCTGTAAAACATCACATCTTTGCATTCCATGTTCAAAAATTTAATATTTTCCTTTAGTCCTGAAAAACTGAAAGACATGTAACACGTAATGTAATTATCACAGTGTTGGTTTATGTTCCCTGGTGTCCACTAGAGGTCCTCTTCCCCCACGGTGTCTTTCACATTAGGTAATCCGTGAATCGTAATCCAGTCCAGGCAGGGGTCAAAATCCATAAAAGCAGTCCATAAACAAGAAACAAACAAGCAAGAAACAGCTCTCAGAAGTGGTGTGGCAATAACAAGTACTCTATAACAAACACTAAACAGGCAGGGTATTTATACACACAGAAACTAACAATCATGATGGGGAACAGCTGGGTGCAATGAACAGTGATGAGTGCAGACAAGGATTGTAGGGAATGCAGTTCCTAATGTGAAAGACACCGTGGGGAAAGAGGACCTCTAGTGGACACCAGGGAACATAAACCAACACTGAGAGTAATGTTAGGTGATATGATTATTCAGTAAAAAAGTTACATTCTTAAAAGAATAGAAACAAATCTCTGCTTTACTCTGAAAGGATGAGATCCCAGCGGAGGCTGTAATCAGGATCATTCACAGGTGTAGCCCAACACGTGTCCATCACCAGGGCAAACTGTCGGCTGTCGACCCCCTCAACACGAACTTCCACATGCATCTCCTGGTCGAGCTCTGCATCCACACGACCAGTGAAGGGCCGGGTAAACTCATCATCCTGATATGGAATCATCCGGACCTGATATCTGCCTTCACCAGCGGGAAGAGTCTTGTGCACAATACTGTCGAAATAATGGATAGATCTCTGTTAAAACTATTAAGTTTATGGATAAAATTATGTTTAAAATAGATATTCTTGGTTTCGAGAATATAACCATATATTTACTTTTTAAATATATTTATTTTTCTGCTTAAAGAATTAGTTCACATAAAAAGATTTGTAATATAGTTCAGGAGTTATATGGACCTTTTTTTTTTTTTTTTTTTTTTACCTTTCTTAAGCTTGAAATTCCCCATGGGGGTTAACTGCATTGAAAGATATGACCAGAACAATGTGTGTGTTCCTTGTAACAAATATTAACAAACAAAATGTCTGTTTTTGGTGAACTACCCCTTTCAAAAAAATAGTGCTGTTTCACTCCCACCTCTCCAGGGGGTTGATTTCCGTATTCATGGAAAGTGTTTGTGATTGAGGATAAACACAGCTGAAAGAAAGCTTCAGGATTTTCTTTCTGCTGATGATTAGACCTTCTGACCTCGGTGTCCCCAGAATAAAGTTATTATAGATGAAGTGGGTGCCGTTAGCCTGTGGACAACATATATAGCATTTGTAATTTAGTCTAAACTGAATTCAAAGTATATATATATATACATATATATAAAGCCAAAAGGTTTCATCAGTCAAGTAAAATTATGATGGGTTACGTATTAATGGAGAAGTTCCAGTTTCTTTTGTGGCATTGTGTTGTGTATCCTTCGCCACTTAATCTCTTTGTGACTTTAAGAAGTCTATAGGGAGGTCTGTTTGGGACCTTCCTTTGGTTGTTACAGATTGATTATTCAGTATCCTTACAGACCTCCCTACATACTTCTCAAAGTCTCATAGAGATTCCCCAAGAGGACAAACTATTCTGGTCATATCAGGCACTACAAATGTTTGATTGTGTATTGAATAGATTATACATAGTTAAACCTACCACAAGATTTGTACCACAGATGTGTTTATCATCATCAAAATGGAATTCCACTCTGCCATTCCGGACCGTTCCTTTACAGCTGGGATCATTGAGGTGTAAGACATCAGCTGGAAAACCAGCCTCAAAGAGCTGACAGCGAGACACAGACATGGAGCTAGAGCTGCCTTCACAGGTTTCTGAGAAATCTGAGTTTAAAACAAAAGAGCCAAAAGATTGTCAGAATTATTAAAAAAGAAAAGGGTAACAAATTACTGAATTTGTTTTTTAATGATACTAACCAAAAGAGTCAGGTTGTGGTCTGGGATGGTCTTTATCACATAAACAGCCATAAACACCATTTTTCTTCCCACATTTTTCATCCTCAGAGCAGTTGAGTTTAGAACAGGGATCTATCACATTTAAGAGGAAAAGCACAGATAGATTTAATACAACTCAAAGACACTGAGTCATGTTAAGGGACAGAGCTTAACATTCTGGTCGAATGGTCCGCCGAATCGGAATGTTTCTCACTGGATCTCGCAGTGATGATGTTATTAATTCTGAGGCGAATTAAATGGATTTCTTCACTGGATCTAAAGAGTCTTGATTTCCTAGTAGCAGTGTCACGTGATCAAGTTTGGGGCGCTGCTCCATAGACATAATATAGAGATATACGCCTCATTGGCCACTGGGTGCTGAGAAATGCGGCCGCCATCTAAAACCGGTCATACTCATAGTTTTGTTGCGTGACAGAAGTTAAGATGCCGAGCACTGTACAGCATATTCCTGCTCAAAATGGCGGACCATCGCAAATAGGGTTCAGGGGATTACTTTTCACAAGTAAGATTTAACATTACCGGACTATTGGTTGTATTTTGTGAATAGAATATTACCAGAGTTGAGAGGGAGCATGGAAATTTGATATTACTCTACTGAAATCGGTTTACCTCACCGGCTGGTGTTCACTGGGCTATGAACTGAGACATGATAAGTCATATTCCATAACACTGACTTAGATAAGCCTACAACTGACACAACTACAACTGTGTGTGTGTGTGACAGAGAGAGACACAAAAAGTTTCAAGTAGACTCTAATATAATATAATAATAGTATATTGTTTCTTCAACTTATTAAACTATCTGACTTTACTGACACTATCTCTTTCTGCTTCTCTATCATTTATAGTGTGTGATTTGCAAAATACCTATCATAGCCTACATCACATATCATATGGTGCTCCCTGCTTTTTTTTTTGCTCTTCCCTGGCTAAATAAATAAAAAAACTACCTCTGTCCCCGTTTTATTTTTGAAGAAACAACATTAGGTTTTTCCATCCGATTGATAGTCAAAATGTCCATGTTTTCCCCCTTTTCGGTGATTATGTTACCAGTTTTGAGCTCGGACATCTGGTCACTTTATATATCAGTATATTATATTACTGTTAAGCCCATTACTGTGATTAATTAAATGAGCTGACAGCTCATTGCACCTGCCAAACAGATTACACTGAATGAAGCGGGTGACCAGTCTAAGATGGCGGCACCAAGGCACGTCCGCGCAAGTAGGCAGTAGCCGTCGATAGGGCGTCTATCTCTATATTATGTCTATGCGCTGCTCTGTCTATTAGTGGTCCGAACTAATAAACAGTCTGTGAAGCATAAATGAGTAGCTCATTCACGTTCTGCTTTCATTTTGTAAATAAACATTTGGTTCACCAGCAGGAAATATGGTCGCAGTCTGGAGCCCTGTTTATACAGTACCACTGATTGTTTAATAGAAATAATTTGCACAAAGCTTCATGGGGCTTAGGAAAAAGGTGGATAGCCTACCTGCTTTCTTCAGTAATTCTCCAAAAAAATTTATTGAAAATTTATTGAAAATTGAAAATTTATTAGTAATGTCATAGACCGCTTTCAATTTAATTTACCCCATCATAATATTTGTATTACAGCATAGCAGCAGTGTATCAGCAGGGCTATGATTAAATTTGATCTTGTGCCTATGACTGAATCATCCTTACTATAGCTCATAATTTAATAGCCTATATGGTTTTATACATTATTTTAAATTATTTACATCACAAACACAACATGGATCTGATTTGCTTATTGTAACACAATACACAATATATTACCAGTTGTAGTTTCAGGTGTTGTAGTTTCTGCTGTTGTAGTTTCAGGTGTTGTAGTTTCAGTTGTTGTAGTTTCTGCTGTTGTAGTTTCAGTTGTTGTAGTTTCAGGTGTTGTAGTTTCTGCTGTTGTAGTTTCAGTTGTGGTTGTCTCTGCTGTTGTAGTTTCTGCTGTTGTAGTTTCAGGTGTTGTAGTTTCAGTTGTTGTAGTTTCAGGTGTTGTAGTTTCAGTTGTTGTAGTTTCAGGTGTTGTAGTTTCAGTTGTTGTAGTTTCAGTTGTTGTAGTTTCTGCTGTTGTAGTTTCAGGTGTTGTAGTTTCAGTTGTTGTAGTTTCAGGTGTTGTAGTTTCAGTTGTTGTAGTTTCAGGTGTTGTAGTTTCAGGTGTTGTAGTTTCAGTTGTTGTAGTTTCTGCTGTTGTAGTTTCAGTTGTGGTTGTCTCTGCTGTTGTAGTTTCTGCTGTTGTAGTTTCAGTTGTGGTTGTCTCTGCTGTTGTAGTTTCTGCTGTTGTAGTTTCAGGTGTTGTACTTTCAGTTGTTGTAGTTTCAGTTGTTGTAGTTTCTGCTGTTGTAGTTTCAGTTGTGGTTGTCTCTGCTGTTGTAGTTTCTGCTGTTGTAGTTTCAGGTGTTGTAGTTTCAGTTGTTGTAGTTTCTGCTGTTGTAGTTTCAGTTGTGGCTGTCTCTGCTGTTGTAGTTTCTGCTGTTGTAGTTTCTGCTGTTGTAGTTTCTGCTGTTGTAGTTTCAGGTGTTGTAGTTTCAGGTGTTGTAGTTTCAGTTGTTGTAGTTTCAGTTGTTGTAGTTTCAGTTGTTGTAGTTTCAGGTGTTGTAGTTTCAGTTGTGGTTGTCTCTGCTGTTGTAGTTTCAGGTGTTGTAGTTTCAGGTGTTGTAGTTTCAGTTGTTGTAGTTTCAGTTGTTGTAGTTTCAGGTGTTGTAGTTTCTGCTGTTGTAGTTTCAGTTGTGGTTGTTTCAGTTGTTGTAGTTTCAGGTGTTGTAGTTTCTGCTGTTGTAGTTTCAGTTGTGGTTGTCTCTGCTGTTGTAGTTTCTGCTGTTGTAGTTTCAGTTGTTGTAGTTTCTGCTGTTGTAGTTTCAGTTGTGGTTGTCTCTGCTGTTGTAGTTTCTGCTGTTGTAGTTTCAGGTGTTGTAGTTTCAGTTGTTGTAGTTTCAGTTGTTGTAGTTTCTGCTGTTGTAGTTTCTGCTGTTGTAGTTTCAGGTGTTGTAGTTTCAGTTGTTGTAGTTTCAGTTGTTGTAGTTTCAGTTGTTGTAGTTTCAGGTGTTGTAGTTTCAGTTGTGGTTGTCTCTGCTGTTGTAGTTTCAGGTGTTGTAGTTTCAGGTGTTGTAGTTTCAGTTGTTGTAGTTTCAGTTGTTGTAGTTTCAGGTGTTGTAGTTTCTGCTGTTGTAGTTTCAGTTGTGGTTGTTTCAGTTGTTGTAGTTTCAGGTGTTGTAGTTTCTGCTGTTGTAGTTTCAGTTGTGGTTGTCTCTGCTGTTGTAGTTTCTGCTGTTGTAGTTTCAGGTGTTGTAGTTTCTGCTGTTGTAGTTTCTGCTGTTGTAGTTTCAGTTGTGGTTGTTTCAGTTGTTGTAGTTTCAGGTGTTGTAGTTTCAGTTGTTGTAGTTTCAGGTGTTGTAGTTTCTGCTGTTGTAGTTTCATGTGTTGTAGTTTCAGGTGTTGTAGTTTCTGCTGTTGTAGTTTCAGGTGTTGTACTTTCAGGTGTTGTAGTTTCAGTTGTTGTAGTTTCTGCTGTTGTAGTTTCAGTTGTGGTTGTCTCTGCTAATAATAATAATATTTGTATTACAGCATAGCAGCAGTGTATCAGCAGGGCTATGATTACATTTGATCTTGTGCCTATGACTGAATCATCCTTACTATAGCTCATAATTTAATAGCCTATATGGTTTTATAAATTATTTTAAATTATTTACATCACAAACACAACATGGATCTGATTTGCTTATTGTAACACAATACACAATATATTACCAGTTGTAGTTTCAGGTGTTGTAGTTTCTGCTGTTGTAGGTTCATGTGTTGTAGTTTCAGGTGTTGTAGTTTCTGCTGTTGTAGTTTCAGGTGTTGTACTTTCAGGTGTTGTAGTTTCAGGTGTTGTACTTTCAGGTGTTGTAGTTTCTGCTGTTGTAGTTTCTGCTGTTGTAGTTTCAGTTGTTGTAGTTTCAGGTGTTGTAGTTTCTGCTGTTGTAGTTTCAGTTGTGGTTGTTTCAGTTGTTGTAGTTTCAGTTGTTGTAGTTTCAGGTGTTGTAGTTTCAGTTGTTGTAGTTTCAGGTGTTGTAGTTTCATGTGTTGTAGTTTCATGTGTTGTAGTTTCAGGTGTTGTAGTTTCTGCTGTTGTAGTTTCAGGTGTTGTACTTTCAGTTGTTGTAGTTTCAGTTGTTGTAGTTTCTGCTGTTGTAGTTTCAGTTGTGGCTGTCTCTGCTAATAATAATAATATTTGTATTACAGCATAGCAGCAGTGTATCAGCAGGGCTATGATTACATTTGATATTGTGCCTATGACTGAATCATTCTTACTATAGCTCATAATTTACTAGCCTATATGGTTTTATAAATTATTTTAAATTATTTACATCACAAACACAACATGGATCTGATTTGCTTATTGTAACACAATACACAATATATTACCAGTTGTAGTTTCAGGTGTTGTAGTTTCTGCTGTTGTAGTTTCTGCTGTTGTAGTTTCAGTTGTTGCAGTTTCAGGTGTTGCAGTTTCAGGTGTTGTAGTTTCAGTTGTGGTTGTCTCTGCTGTTGTAGTTTCTGCTGTTGTAGTTTCAGGTGTTGTAGTTTCAGTTGTGGTTGTCTCTGCTGTTGTAGTTTCTGCTGTTGTAGTTTCAGTTGTTGTAGTTTCAGGTGTTGTAGTTTCAGGTGTTGTAGTTTCAGTTGTTGTAGTTTCTGCTGTTGTAGTTTCAGTTGTGGTTGTCTCTGCTGTTGTAGTTTCTGCTGTTGTAGTTTCAGGTGTTGTAGTTTCAGTTGTTGTAGTTTCAGGTGTTGTAGTTTCAGGTGTTGTAGTTTCAGTTGTTGTAGTTTCTGCTGTTGTAGTTTCAGTTGTGGTTGTCTCTGCTGTTGTAGTTTCTGCTGTTGTAGTTTCAGGTGTTGTAGTTTCAGTTGTTGTAGTTTCAGGTGTTGTAGTTTCAGTTGTAGTTTCTGCTGTTGTAGTTTCAGTTGTGGTTGTCTCTGCTGTTGTAGTTTCAGGTGTTGTAGTTTCAGGTGTTGTAGTTTCAGGTATTGTAGTTTCAGTTGTTGTACTTTCAGTTGTTGTAGTTTCAGTTGTTGTAGTTTCTGCTGTTGTAGTTTCAGTTGTGGTTGTCTCTGCTGTTGTAGTTTCTGCTGTTGTAGTTTCAGGTGTTGTAGTTTCAGGTGTTGTAGTTTCAGGTGTTGTAGTTTCAGGTGTTGTAGTTTCAGGTGTTGTAGTTTCTGCTGTTGTAGTTTCAGTTGTGGTTGTCTCTGCTGTTGTAGTTTCTGCTGTTGTAGTTTCAGGTGTTGTAGTTTCAGTTGTTGTAGTTTCAGGTGTTGTAGTTTCAGCTGTTGTAGTTTCAGTTGTCTCTGCTGTTGTAGTTTCTGCTGTGGTTGTCTCTGCTAATAATAATAATATTTGTATTACAGCATAGCAGCAGTGTATCAGCAGGGCTATGATTACATTTGATCTTTTGCCTATGACTGAATCATCCTTACTATAGCTCATAATTTAATAGCCTATATGGTTTTATAAATTATTTTAAATTATTTACATCACAAACACAACATGGATCTGTTTTGCTTATTGTAACACAATACACAATATATTACCAGTTGTAGTTTCAGGTGTTGTAGTTTCTGCTGTTGTAGTTTCAGGTGTTGTAGTTTCTGCTGTTGTAGTTTCTGCTGTTGTAGTTTCAGGTGTTGTAGTTTCAGTTGTTGTACTTTCAGTTGTTGTACTTTCAGTTGTTGTACTTTCAGTTGTGGTTGTCTCTGCTGTTGTAGTTTCAGTTGTGGTTGTTTTTGTTGTTGAAGTTTCTGCTGTTGTAGTTTCAGTTGTGGTTGTCTCTGGAGTGACAGTAGTAGTGGTAGTTTTTATGTTGCTTGAATCTGAAATAAATCATAATATGAATGTTGATTGTTGGTGGCTCTCCATGAATCATCCAGAACATTTTAGTTGAAGCAGGGGTCAACAGGGGGAGCTGTTGTCATGGAAACATTACAAATATACATTTTGCTGAATAAATAAATGAGTGATGTGATAAAAAAAAAATGTGTTTTTTTTTGTAGTTTAGCTATGAAAATTTTGTCTCCAGAACGATCTTTACTTAAGTTCCCTATTTCAATTGTCTTTTAAGTTCAAAGCAGAAGACAATATGTCATGAGCTTTTAAGAACATCTCCACTCATTTAGCTGACAAAACAAGTGTAAAAACAGGTGAACTTGAGTCCCTTTGCAAATTGAGCCCAAATGGCACTTTTCCACTGCATAGTAGGCTCGGTAAGGCTCACTTTTTGGGGGGTTTTCCACTGTGTACAACACCTACAGTAGTACCTTGTACTTTTTTTTTAGTACCACCTCATTTGCGGTTCCAAGCGAGCCGTACAATGCTAAAATGTGACGTGTTAAAACTGCAGATCACTGATTGGTCAGAGACAATCGTCACTAACAGCGTCATTGGATTTGGTGCAACTATAACAATCAGTCTATAATCCCACCCACTTTATTCCGGTACTAAACTGCAGTGGAAAAGCAAACCCAGACAAAGTAAAGCGAGCCGAGCCGTAAATGAAGATTTTGTCATCATAGACTCGCACTCAAGTTTTTCTCAACCTCTGTGAATTTAGACGCTGATGAGATGGACTGGTTTCAGGCTTCTGGTATTAGGAACATTTTATATGAACATCAATAATTTTCAAACAAAATCCAGAAAAAAATTCAAGAATGAGGATTGGATAAGTAAATGCTCACCTGTACAGTAAGCTCCGCAAAAAATTGGCTTGACAAACTCATAAACATAGTAATTTCCTGGACAGGCTTTGACTCTTATAGGGTGGGATGTGTAAGTACAGCAGCCGCTCCACGAGGAGACACAGACCTGACGGGTGACCACTCCATCTTCCAGCTGTGGGTGAGGGCCGCTAAGCGACAGTGGTTCAAAAGTGCCACACATGCCTCGATTTACACATGATTCTGGCATCTGAGTATTTTTACCATTGTAGAACATCCTGTACCAGCCATTCCACTCCACATTATAATCACACATACTATAGTAGTTATAATTATTATAGTAAGAGTTATTTGTTGCTCTCCAAGGCTCATCCAGACTGGTATAGTTGTAGCAGGGATTGACACTTGGGGTGGAGAAAGGCACTATTAAGGAAAAAGGAGAAAGACAGCACTATATATTGAAGATTAAATATATTCAAGATAATAATATGAATTAAAAACCAATACAATTCATGATAAGTACATAAAATAAAAAGATGAACTAATGTACCTGCACAATATACAGGAGTTGGGATTGAAAGAGTTGGTCTGGTAAATTTGTAGACATAATAATTTCCAGGACAAGCTTTGACTTGGATCGGGTCGGATCTGTAGCGACTACACTGTTCATTACGAGAGCCAAAAATTTCACGAGTAACAACTCCATCTTCTAGCCGAGGATGAGAGCCATTAAGCCACAGAGAACTATAACCTCCACATGACATGTAAGACATACACCACTCAGGCATCTGAGCACTTGATCCATCAATGAAGAGTCGATACCAGCCGTGCCAGTCTACACTAGTGTCATCATGACCAGATATGTATCCATACATATACCAATAATTGAGTGTGCTTCTCCAGTAGTTGTCGAGTATGTTGTAGTTATTACACGGGTCATAATCTGTTAGTGAGAGATGATGACACCAAAACAAACAAGTTATATTTCAATGAGAAACTTCACAAGTGCAAATCGGAATCAGTGAAACACAGTTATAATCATGAGATTCCTAAATCATTCATACACAATGCGACTGTGTAATAGTAAAACTGTTTATGCATAAACATTTCCATTTAAACTGAAATGCAAATCTTTCATTGAAAAAAAAAAAAAGATAATTTTTAATAAAACTCCTGTATTCGTTCATAGGTATTATTTACAACTTACTCAAGGTGATGCTGGATCCAGTGAATATATTTGGACTCACAGTGGAAACCGCCTGTGAAATAGTCTTGACATCTAGAAAGAAGGAAATTCATGTCATGACAGAAATCACTTACAAAAAAGGTTTGAAATACTTAAATAAATGAGGAAACCACAGTACCTGTACAGTATCCTGAACACCAGAATTGTGGATTCACAAGTTGATAGACATAGTAATTGCCTGGACACGCTTTAACTCTGATGGGTTTTGTCTTGAATTTACAGCAGCCTCCCCAATTATAACCTCCACCACAGACCTTCCTGGTCACCACTCCATCCTCTATCTTAGGGTGAGGATCATTGAGCCACAGATTGATGTATGTGTTACAGGTGAATGAACTAACACAGGTCTCTGACATCCGGATGTCCCTTCCAAAGTAGAAAAGCCGGTACCAGCCATTCCAGGAGAAACGTTCATCACAAATGTAATCTCCACTTTCATTGTTGGCTCTCCAGGGACGATCCAGAGACTCATAGTTGTAGCAGGGATCACTGCTGATGCTTTGGAAAGAAACTGTCATGGAGTTTGCAAAAGTATTATTAAATATATTTGCCTATACTGTATAAGAGTATTATATCCTAAAACCTATTATGACAGTTAATTACATCATTTTTAACAAATATATTATAACCAGCTGTGTACTTTCAGGCTCAAAATGGGGCAAATATACTGTAGCTGACAGCAGCTACACTGTATATATATATACAGTGGGTACGGAAAGTATTCAGACCCCCTTAAATTTTCGGCCCAGTCTGAGGTCCAGAGCACTCTGGAGAAGGTTTTCGTCCAGGATATCCCTGTACTTGGCCGCATTCATCTTTCCCTCGATTGCAACCAGTCGTCCTGTCCCTGCAATTGAAAAACACCCCCACAGCATGATGCTGCCACCACCATGCTTCACTGCTGAGACTGTATTGGACAGGTGATGAGCAGTGCCTGGTTTTCTCTACACATACCGCTTAGAATTAAGGCCAAAAAGTTCTATCTTGGTCTCATCAGACCAGAGAATCTTATTTATCACCATCTTGGAGTCCTTCAGGTGTTTTTTAGCAAACTTTCATGTGTCTTGCACTGAGGAGAGGCTTCCGTCGGGCCACTCTCCCATAAAGCCCCGACTGGTGGATGGTTGACTTACTACAACTTTCTCCCATCTCCCGACTGCATCTCTGGAGCTCAGCCAGAGTGATCTTTGGGTTCTTCTTTACCTCTCTCACCAAGGCTCTTCTCTCCCGATAGCTCCGTTTGGCCGGACGGCCAGCTCTAGGAAGGGTTCTGGTGGTCCCAAACGTCTTCCATTTAAGGATTATGGAGGCCACTGTGCTTTTAGGAACCTTAAGTGCAGCAGAATTTTTTTTGTAACCTTGGCCAGATCTGTGCCTTGCCACAATTCTGTCTCTGAGCTCTTCAGGCAGTTCCTTTGACCTCATGATTCTCATTTGCTCTGACATGCACTGTGAGCTGTAAGGTCTTATATAGACAGGTGTGTGGCTTTCCTAATCAAGTCCAATCAGTATAATCAAACACAGCTGGACTCAAATGAAGGTGTAGAACCAGTGGCGGATTTAGCAAATTGGGGGCCCAAGGCGAAGGTATGTATGGGCCCCCCATCCGATCTTTAAAGGTGCAATGTGTCATATTCTGAGGATCTATTGACGGAAATGCCTTGTTTTCAGTGGTGTATAAAGACCTGAACCGTTATGTTCTTATTACCTTAGAATGAGTCATTTATATCTACATAACCGCGGGAACCCCCTTCTATGAAGATCGACATATTGTGACATCTAAAAATCACACACTGCACCTTTAAAAGAGAGCAAAATCTTTTTTTTACAGACTGAATGGTGAATAGGCAGTTAAAGGTTGGAGAGGAGAAATAAAACTTCCCCTTTAAACCTTGCATACACTTATTCACTCCTAAATAGAAACGTTACAATGTTTAGGCTATACAATTTCTGGTAAGCTCTGTTTTGTTTTTGTTTTTTTGTTTTTTGCTTGACAAATTTCACCATTTCGATTCAATTCTTGTGATTTGATTCAATATTGACTCATTTGTATACATATTAGGTACACAAGATAGGCGTTAATTTTTCTCAAGAAAAAAAACTCACATAATGCTGTGAACATACAGAGAGCCATATCAGCTGGTATTATTTAAAGCTACACTGTGTGATTTTTACCCCCATCTAGCGGTGAAATTGTATATGACTACCCAATGAATTTTAGTTTCTGTTCCTCTCAATTCCGAGGGCGTTTTTACTCCTACGGTGGCCGTATTATTCCAAGATTAACATGGCTTCCAGTTATCACTTCGTCCATGACAATAATAAACAATACGTCTAAAATGAATAAAACTACAGGACAGATGTCAGGAGGTAAACGTCACCCTTGGAATCGGCTATCCCAGCATAATCAGATTAGGCTAACGTTACAATGTGTACAAAGTAAAAGCAATTAAAAATAACTAAAACGTTCAGTGTCCTTTTTTATATAGCTTAAAAAATTGCGCCTTTAAAACTATTCATTACCTGTGATCCGTCGCAGCACAGATTTATGTTACAAGGTAAACAATACTTTTTCACCATTGACGCGAGGATGAAGTTATACTAGAGGTCGATCTGGCGTTATGCACAACCATGCTATGGTTAGACAAGCAACTATAAAACTTCGAATTTACACAAATGAATTACAACAGGCTGAATTACCTGTCGAGAAGAAAGCAGGCAACCTCGGCGTCCGTTTTAAAATCTTTTCTCCTCATGAGCTCTTTCCATCTGGGAAAAGTTACTCCAATATTGACTATGGTCTTGCTGATTTGTCTGTCGTGTTGACGTTTTAATTCTCTCTTTCAAATGTGAGTACGCACGCACACACACACACACACACCACACTATCTTTCAAATCTGCCGGCACTCGCGAGCTCGCGAGTAATCTCCCCCTCGCATTCGTCACGGTGTCACTGAGTGAAAAACGCAAAAGGCGAAGCTTGAATTTACAGGTATGTCCCTCTTTGGCTAATGTAGTTTCAAGATGGAGGGGCAACATGGCGACCGGCATTCAAACCCCTTACCCGTATGTATTTTCAATGGCAGATTATAAACTTAAGAGAATACTTTATTACTTGAAAGAAGTAAATATACATTAATGAGCACATATATTTTTGAAAGAACTAAGTGTTTTTTGCTAAGAATCAACTAAAAAAGTTACACAGTGTAGCTTTAAAGGGGCTATATGCAACTTTTTCCCCAATATAAACGTAACAATAGCCTTTTTATTTTACCATTTATGACTCAAACATCTCCTGATGAGCATACTGACACCTTGTCCGCTCACAGTGGGTGCACCTATAACCCTGTATCCTATTTTTCCTATTTTCTGTCGGGTCGGATTTTTCCCGCGCTGTCTGCGGATGTGACGTCAAGCGCGGTCATGTTAAACGTTTCAGATCACTCTGCCACCACCGCTAGTCAGCAAGTAGCCTACACTCGCAAGCAGTGCAATGGATGATAAGAGAACACTTATCTCAAACAATATATATATTTGACTGTTCTTACCTCAGTAAACATAATGTTGACCTCCTTGCAGCAGATGACTTGTGAAGTGTGCACGTACAAGCGCGCTGCGAGAGCGAGCAGAAAGGAAGAGCAGTTCTGTTTTTTGGCCACAGGTGTCAGTCGCGAGTTTAAATTTCAGAAAAACGCATATAGCCCCTTTAAGGTTAAAAATAACTAAAATGAAACATAATGCGCTAAACAATATACTAAATAAATAATATAGTACACATATTTAGCTAAATACTCTTTATATCTTAGTCAACTAACATGCTATAACCTATATTATGGTAAGTAAATGGCTTTCCTGAGGTAACGTTAGGCTAAACGTTATGTGACGATTGTTCTTCGGTCAGCTTACCTCTTCCGCGGTTGAACTGATTGGTCGATATTATGAATAAGGAATGTACATTTTGGTAAGTTATTACTGAAGATGATCAGTTCACGTGCCTCTAGGGATCTGTCACGTCACATTACAAGCTCCAAACGGTATTGATTTTTTGAATTTTGTAATAGAATTGACAGAATCTGAGAGCTGAGATTTTTCATATCATAAGTAATTTAAACTGCTCTGTTTTGTCTGTCGGTCTCTATGTCCCCTTTGCTTCACGATTTTTCTGTGCGTTGGACGTTTGTTGTTCCTAGCCATAAAAAAGTTTGTCATCTTTGGCAGCTTTCCCAAATACTTACAGTATCTGAGTCTTTTTTTCTTTTTTTTCTTTTATTTGAGACGCTTGGGTAACTTCGAAACTTTCAATTTTCACGTTTAGACTCATCTTGCTCTGTTTGTGTATTTCCTGTATCGTTAGTGTTGTTGTCATTGTCAGGGGGCATCACAAAAAAGTTTGTTACCTTATTCTGCAATTTTTCCTCCTTTTTTCAGCACCGCTTGGGTAGCTTCGCTTAGTTTTTACTCTACTAGGCTACTCTGTACACTCTGTCAATCACTTCTTTTTCTCTGTCAGTTTTTTGTCTCAATACAGCCTTGTCACTTTCGCAGATGCGTGAGATAATGGAATAGTCCAATGTAGTGAGGTGGGGGGCCCCCTCCTTTCTGCGACTTTCGCAAATGGAGATTTAGAAATATATAATTTGCGAAAAGTAAAAATAATAATAATAATAAAAAAAAACTTAAGCATAAGTTAATGAGGCATTTTGGGGGCACCTAGGTAGCTTGGGGCCCAAGGCAATTGCCGACCTTTGCCTAATGGTAAAGTCTGCCCCTGTGTAGAACCATCTCAAGGATGATCAGAAGAAATGGACAGCACCTGAGTTAAATATATGAGTGTCACAGCAAAGGGTCTGAATACTTAGGACCATGTGATATTTCAGTTTTTCTTTTTTAATGAATGTGCAAAAATGGCAACAATTCTGTGTTTTTTCTGTCAATATGGGGTGCAGTGTGTACAATAATGAGGAAAAAAAAATTAACTTAAATGATTTTAGCAAATGGCTGCAATATATCAAAGAGTGAAAAATTTAAGGGGGTTTGAATACTTTCCGTACCCATGTGTGTATATATATATATATATATATATATATATATATATATATACACATATTTTCTGTATATATTTTTCTATTTGTAATTTTGTATATATACATATATATATACATCCCTAGGGAGAGTCCCCGCAATTAATGAATCCCAATTTAACCCCTGTATATATATATATACTCCAAATTTTTTTTTTCTTTTCTTTTGGATTCTCCTGTTAAAATCAATGTGTAAGAAAGTGCTAAAACATGAGAAGGTTTTATATCAATAGGAAAACTGTTTTATCATATGAATTATTTCTACTACATTTAATTTAACATTTTTAATGAAAAACAAAGGATGAATTGAAGATTGGATGAAATGAAAGGATGATTGTACCTTTTGGTTGTCCATTGGTTATTTCACCTGTTAAAAACACAATATAAGTGCAATTGTTTATGATTGAGAAAATAATTCAGTAATTTTATATGACAGATTATAAAACACTCACCATTAATAAGCAACAGTAGTGAAACACACGAGATCAGAAACCTCATTGTGATGAACAGCACCTGCACACACACACACATATACAACATACACACATGAAATATGGTTCTTATATGTTGTATTTTATTCTTTCTTTGTTGTGCACATTTGTAAAAGAACTATAACATTCTCTTTAATATTTAAATAACACACTAATTTTACATAATATAAGAAACAGCCAAACTCATTAGAGCCAAAAGGGATAAAACAGAAGTGACTTTACCTGAGGTGAGATGCTGCTGCAGAGCAAACTCAGATTGATGACTGATCTATGAGATTCTCTCTTCAGTAGTTCAACACAGTGATGCTGAACTGCAGCACTCACTATCTTATCGATGCCTTTATTAATAACTGTGGGTGGACCTTTACTGGAACTAGATAACAACAGCTTAAACCAGTTTTTATTTTTCATTTGACATCAAGATATTTGTTATTTGAACTGATGTTTCCTTGTGTACGCCTGCATTCAGAAAGACATTCTTTCACTCTTTGTTCACATAGATGTGAATCTAGATGGAATAACGATGCAGTTTGATGACTTCAGTACTTTAGTAAATGTACAAAAATAGTACCTTAAAACACACAGTGAGTGATCCAAGTCACAGAAAAAAAAAATGTATTAATAATGGTAATTAATTATTAGTTTAAAAAATTAAGGATCACATTAAAAGCTTTAGAGTTCATCACTAAGACATACTGGATGCAGGCAGTGGTCAAGTAAGGCAAGGTGTGTAAGTTGTGCAAACTAACAAGATCATAACAGGAATGCAGAAATACATATCAAATGTTTTTTGAATGCAACTCAACCTCAAAGCTAAACCCTAAAGTAAACTGTAATGCCTTTGAAAATGGCTGGGAAACGGCATGCTAGTTTGCAAATTAATTAGGCAAATCAATATCTAATATTTGGGTATTGACAATGAAGGAAAAAACAATGAGAATCAGCAACAAATCCTAATTATGGAACTTGATTTACAAAGACCACAGAGAATAGCTAAAATTAGGCCAAACAAACAAATGCTGCCCTTCCCTAAATGAGAACATGTCATATACATAGGAAAAAATTTTTATATATATAGTTTTTGCATTAACAACATCATAAGACCTGTAACTCTGGCCTTTGTAATTAAAGAATTTAAAGAAGTGAACGTTATGTTCTTCGTTTACCCGGAGGAGCAACAGGCTTCATTGAATGATGATGAAGTCTTGTGCTGTGTGCAGGTGATTAATTTAGAAAAATTCTAATTAGTTTAATTGTTGGTCCTCCGGGTAAACGGTGAACATAATGTTCACTCCCTTAAATTCTTTAAGAACAAAGGCCAGAGTTACAGAGTTGCAAAGACCATGTCATCAACATGGTGACACATCTAGTTTAAATGTTCCTGCTTATTTAACTATGTGTAAATGTATATGTGTGTGTGTGTATTTGTATACACACAGATACACATTTACACATATAGTTAATAAGTAACATTTAAACTAGATGTGTCACCATGTTGATTTGGTCTATATTCTTACCAGTTATCAAATGTGCAATGCTTTTTATATTTATGTCAAGAATTTTTTGTAAAGAATTGAACAGTAAGGTTTGATGAATTAGTCATGACATTATTATGTCATTTACACACTCCTTTTTTGAGAGTTTGAGTTTGAGAGCATGATAATTTTTTAACAAGCAGAGTAAATGAAGGTTCATGTATTATGAGTTTAAATTCACACAGTAAATCTGGCACTAATATAAAGAACATTTCATCCTCTGAACTACAGTAAAGTATGAGCATCTCGTGAGAAGGACTTTTCATTTCAGAGCTTTTAGGCTTACTGGATTTTTCCAGTAATTGTTGCAAATGCAGTTGATCGAGAATCCCTCAAATCTACTTACAGTACGTGACTGTCACCACTCCATTAACAGTCTTTTTATTTTATTTTGCATTATCACACAACGACAAATATGATGATAGCAGTTTATTGCAAATTGCCAAAATAATTATAAGTAACAGTCATAAGTCATAAGTAATATAATAATTATATAATATATATATATATATATATATATATAGTAATATATCATATATAATAATAAGTAATAATCAGTCATAAGAATGCAGTAGATCATGTAATAAAAAGTAAAAGGGTTAAAAATTATGACAAGGTAATCTAACCATCGATAAAGACAAACAGTGAAGCTCAAACGTCATGTATAAAAGTGTTATAGAGACTCACTGAAGAGGATGAATATTATCTAATTACTCCCTAAACAATCTCTGATTAGCATCTCATTGAATTAAAATGGATACTAATTTGACCCAAATGTTCATAAGCTTTTGTATGTTTAGGGTAAATGGATGTGCAATGAAAGATAAGCAAATGTATATCTAACACATTTAAAAACCTGTTATACTGAATATACCGGCTAAACTACAAGTTGTTCTGTGGTAAAATTATAGCCGAACCCAGATCAAACAGTTCCATGTAAACTGAAGTGTTGAGCTGTTCACAACATAATTACAAGCTTTTCAATACACACAGAAATTACCATGCAGCTACTAAGGGTGTAGAAATATGACATTATGTTATTTATTGGTAATTTTAACATTATTAGTTAAAATATTGAGTAATATTAGGGCAAACAAGTCACTTTTATAGAGGTTGTTTAATAGTGTTTAAGATGTTTTTCATTACAAATACCATAGTTTATTAAGTGTGCTTGCTGAAAGCAGCACACTTATTGTTCTTCTTAAGTTTTCTTAATGTCATTTTTTTTTTTTAATAATTATTATTATTATTCCCGGGAGAAAAAATTTGGCCAGCTCCTGCGCCTAGGCCCTTTGAGACAGAGACACCGTTCCAACTTTAAAATGTACGGTCAGTACCGGTGTAAGTTGCTCGCGAAGATGACATCATGAGTCCATGTCGTTCGTCCGCCATAGTGGATTGAACAGAAAGCGAAACGTCTCGGTTACGGATGTAACCCTCGTTCCCTGAGTGGGAACGGAGACGTTACGTCGGATGACGACGATTGGGGTTTCGCCTAGAAGCCTATCACCTTCGAGTATATAAAACGAGCCAATGGCAATGAAATGCCATGGGTCTGCGGAATTTGCATAGCGTAACTCCGCCCGCCGCAGGGGGTATATAAGGAAGTACGCTGCACAAATGCAGATATGTCTTCGCTGAGGAGCCGAGACTGGCCCCAGGCGTTTTTCAGCGGTACAGCGGAAGTGGCAGGAAGACGTAACGTCTCCGTTCCCACTCAGGGAACGAGGGTTACATCCGTAACCGAGACGTTCCCTTTCGTGGTCACTCCGAGTTACGTCGGATGACGACGATTGGGGTTCCAGTCTAATCACGCCACCTCGGCTGTCTTCCAGTGCCCGGCGTAAGTCTGAGCTCCCTGTTGTGAGACTAGCACGAACGAAGGAGTCCTACTTAACACAGGGATACCACGGTACACTGGGAAGCATATCTCCAGAGAGAAATATGCAATTATGCCCAGCCATTAATGGGGGGGACTTAGAATACACATATGACCCAGAGGGCTGCATATGGAAAATCACTGGGGTGTCCAGCCGCAGGTGGAATTTTAAACCCCAGGGGTGGCAAGGTGGCTTGCCAAGGGAAAGACACACGCTCACAAGGAGACTTACAGTGGAATACACATGTGGGGGTCGCCCAGAGGGGGAACCATGCACATGGAGGCACCTAGTCAAGCGCAAAAGCTGTGTTATGGAAATTGGCATAACTCAGGCGATGACGTAACCAGTGCTGGAGGAACTCAGAGCTTATCAGACTCACCTGAGAAGATGATCGCACGTATCCCGTCCATGGAGAGGAATGGCGAGCAAGCGAAGACACCTGAGCAGAATCTAGCACCGGCTGGTTGAAGCGAGTACATGAGAAGAAACTGGCTCTACTCGGAGATTATAGAATCTCGCGAATGTGTTGGGTGTCGCCCAGCCTGCAGCTCTACAAATGTCTGTTAGCGAGGCGCCATGCGCTAGAGCCCAAGAGGAAGCCACACTACGTGTGGAGTGGGCTTTCACACCAAGGGGGCACGGACGACCTTGCTGCTGGTATGCCAAAGCAATGGTATCCACTATCCAGTGAGATAACCTCTGCTTTGAGAGAGCCTTTCCCTTCAGCTTCCCACCATGACAGACAAAGAGCTGGTCTGAGGTCCTGAAACACCGCGTTCTGTCTACGTAAGCACGGAGGGCGCGTACTGGACAGAGCAGTGCCAAGGCTGGGTCTGCCTCCTCCAAGGGCAGCGCTTGCAGGTTCACTACCTGGTCTCGAAAGGGTGTGGTAGGAACCTTGGGCACGTATCCAAGCCGGGGTCTCAGGATCACGTGAGAGTTAGCCGGCCCGAATTCCAGGCACGCTTCGTCAACCGAAAATGCCTGCAGGTCCCCTACCCTCTTGATGGAGGCCAATGCAACCAGGAGCGCTGTCTTCATTGACAGGAACTTAAGCTCCACTGACTGTAAAGGCTCAAATGTAGCACTCTGCAGGGCAGTTAGAACCACTGAGAGGTCCCAAGAGGGTACGAGGGGAGGACGAGGAGGATTTAGTCTCCTCGCTCCCCTCAGGAACCTGACGATCAGGTCGTGCTTTCCCAGAGACTTACCATCAACTGCTTCGTGATGTGCGGCAATGGCGGCAACATACACTTTCAGGGTGGAGGGAGACAGCCTTCGCTCCAACCCTTCTTGCAGGAAGGAAAGCACGACACTGATCGGGCATTTCGTGGGTTCTTGATGTTTAGAAGAACACCAGTTGACAAAGAGGTTCCACTTCAACGCATAGGCATGTCTCGTGGACGATGCTCTAGCGGAAGTGATGGTAGCCACCACCGCAGGTGGTAGGGTACTCAAACCTGCCTCGTCCCGTCCAGGAGCCACACGTGGAGGTTCCAAAGATCGGGACGAGGGTGCCATAAGGTGCCCCGTCCCTGAGAAAGGAGGTCCTTCCTCAGAGGAATTGGCCAGGGAGGTGCCGTCGCGAGGAGTACTAGTTCGGAGAACCAGGTCCGGTTGGGCCAATACGGGGCAACCAAAATGACCTGCTCCTCGTCCTCCCTGATCTTGCGCAAGGTCTGCGCAAGAAGGCTCACTGGGGGAAACGCATACTTGCGTAGACCCCGCGGCCAGCTGTGCGCCAGTGCATCCGTGCCGAGCGTGCCCTCGGTCAGGGAATAAAACAGGTCGCAATGGGACGAGTCGTGGGAGGCAAACAGGTCTACCTGTGCGTCGCCGAACTGATCCCAAATCAGCTGGACCGTCTGGGGATGGAGTCGCCATTCTCCAGCGAGAGGCCGAACTCGAGACAGCTCGTCGGCCGCCTGGTTCAGGTGTCCCGGGATATAAATGGCTCGAAGCGACCTCAGATGCTTCTGACTCCATATGAGGAGGTGGCGAGCGAGTTGCGACATACGGCGGGAGCGTAGACCACCCTGATGGTTGATGTACGCTACTGTTGCGGTATTGTCTGATCGGACTAGTACGTGCTGGCCCCTGAGCAGCGCATGGAAGCGGTGCAGGGCGAGACGTACAGCCAGCAACTCGAGGCAATTGACATGCCAAAGGCGCTGGGGTCCTGTCCAGGAGCCCGCGGCAGCATGACCATTGCACATGGCGCCCCAGCCCGTGTTGGAGGCATCTGTTGATACAACAACATGCCGAGAAACTCGTTCTAAGGGCACTCCGGCCCGTAGAAAATTGAGGTTCGCCCACGGGGTGAAGGTCTGACGGCAGGCTGGAGTCACTGGGACTCGGAGCGTGCCGTGTTGCCATGCCCACCTCGGGACTCGATCGCGAAGCCAAAGCTGAAGCGGTCTCATATGAAGCAATCCCAGCGGCGTTACTGCGGCTGCGGATGCCATATGCCCCAGGAGCCTCTGAAATAGTTTCAGTGGAACCGCACTCTTGCCCTCGAATTGGCGAAGACAAGTCAGCAGTGACTGCGCGCGCTCGCTCGTAAGCTGCGCGCACATGGCGACCGAGTCGATCTCCATACCGAGAAAAGAGATCCTCTGCACGGGGCAGAGTTTGCTCTTCTCCCAGTTGACCCGAAGGCCCAGACGAACTAGGTGCTGAAGCACTAGGTCCCTGTGTTCGCAAACCTGGTCTCGAGAGTGAGCTAGGATTAGCCAGTCGTCGAGATAGTTCAGGATGCGAACCCCGTGTTCCCGGAGGGGAACAAGGGCTGCCTCGACGACCTTCGTGAAGACGCGAGGAGACAGGGCTAGCCCGAAAGGGAGAACCGCGTACTGGTATGCCTGCCCCTCGAAAGCAAACCGTAGAAACGGTCTGTGTCGAGGTAAAATGGAGACATGGAAGTAGGCGTCCTTCAGGTCGATCGCTGCAAACCAATCCTGCGGCCGCACACACTGGAGGATGTGTTTGGCCGTTAGCATCTTGAACGGCAGCCTGTGAAGGGAGCGGTTCAAGACGCGCAGGTCGAGGATTGGCCGTAACCCACCGGACTTCTTGGGTACAATGAAGTAAGGGCTGTAGAAGCCGGACTTCATTTCGGCTGGAGGGACAATCTCGATCGCACCCTTCGCCAGCAGGGTGGCGACCTCCGCTCTCATGACAGGGGCATTGCCACCGACCATAGTGAAGCGGACTCCCCTGAAGCGGGGAGGAGATCGCGCGAACTGAATCGCGTAGCCGAGCCTGATGGTTCTCGCGACCCAGCGGGACAGTCTGGGAAGCTCTAGCCAGGCCTCCAGAAAGTGCACCAGCGGGGTCATACGAACCACAGACGTACCGTCGGTGGGGCAGCGAGGCGGAATGACCGGCACCGGCGAGGGTGGCATAGCGGCCCTGTGCGGGGGCACGGTCATTAACCGCGTCCTGCCAGAGGAGGCCAGGGGAGGGCGCGCGTCCCACGGGGGCGTGCTCTGGCAGGGGTCTGGCGACAGAGGGGGATGAGAGGAGCGTGGCCCGTGGGCGGCGCATGCTGTCATCCCGCACCTCTGGGACAGAGGAGGGCGGCAGTGGCGGGACCCGAGGGTGGCGCGCACTGTGGCCCTCAAGCTCTGTGGGCTCAGGATTGGGGAATTCGATTCTGTCTTTAACCACATTAGGGTGCTGCCCGTCGTGGGACGAGCAGCGGGGAGTGGAGAACAAAAGATTCTCCCCCGGCCCTCCACCGGGGGAAGGAGTGGCCCTGCTACCACCTCCTGGACAGAAAGAAAAGCCAATCCTGAGCTGCCCGTCTCAGGAGCGCCGCTTGGCCTGGCGTTTAGCGGGCGGCGGGGCTGGAGAGGGCTGTGGCGCCTTCCTGCGGCTTCCTCCACGACGCGGCCCAGATGAAGGCTGCTGCTGGGGCCGTGTGGGAGGGGCGGGAGCCGCAGGAGGGCGCCCTCGGCGGCGAGCAGGCTGAGGATTCTGTACCGGTGGCTTAGCAGCAACAGCACGCCGGGGCAGAATGTGCTTGATCGCCTCAGTCTGCTTCTGGGCAGTCGAGAACTGTTGGGCAAAATCCTCGACTGCACCGCCGAAAAGGCCGGCCTGGGATATGGGAGCGTCAAGCAGACGAGTCCGCTCGGGCTCACGCATATCAGCCAGGTTCAGCCAGAGATGTCTCTCCTGGACCACAGCTGTGGACATCACCAAACCCAGGGAGCGCGCGGTCACCTTCGTCGCCCGGAGAGCGAGGTCGGTGGCGGCGCGCAGCTCATCAAAGAGCCCTGGGTCTGTCCTACCCTCGTGCATGTCACGGAGCATCTTGGCCTGGTAAACCTGCAAGATGGCCATGGCATGCAGAGAAGCAGCTGCCTGTCCCGCCGCTCTGTAAGACTTCGCCACCATAGTAGACGAGAATCTACAGGCTTTGGACGGGTGCTTTGGATCGCCACGTGATGAAGCGCTTGACGGACACAGCTGCATCGCGACAGAACGTTCAACCGTGGGAATCCCAGTGTACCCACAAGCATCAGCTCTATCGAGGGGAGGAAAGGCGGAGAAAGCCGACGAACGATCGCGGGAAGACATGGGAGCCTTCCAGGACCGCGTGACTTCCTCATGCACTTCCGGGAAGAATGGTATTGGGGTTGGGCGGCGACGAGTGTCAGCGGCCGCTCCCAAAAACCAATCATCCAGCCGCGAGCGCACTGGATCAGGTGGCGGGGACCACTCAATACCAATGGCCGCGGCTGCCCGGGAAAGCATGGCGGTCAGCTCCGGATCAGACTCGGACAATGCTGGCACGCCCGAGGGCGGCAACACAGCCGAATCCTCACTTCCCGAAGACTCGCGCCCACCTTGTGATGCCGCGATCGACATGGTATCTTCCTCTGGAGCTCCAAACGAGACGCGCTGGGGCTCCGAAGAGGGACCAGCGGTCTCAGTTTGTACACTCGCGGGTACCAATGCTGAAGAGGGGTGTGTGGACCGTGGACGTGTCGGCGGTATGTCCCACACAGTCACCCTCAGGTCACCCCGGCCACCAGCCGAAGTACTAGCCCTCTCGGAGTCAGTAGATCGGGGTGTGGGTAGGGGGACTCTCGCTCTGACGAGTTCATTGAGTCTCGACCGCAGCATGGAGATGGTCATATTCCCGCAATGGGAACATGAGTCATCCACGAACGCTGCTTTAGCGTGATCAACGCCCAAACACGCCAAGCAGAGATCGTGCCCATCAGAGAAAAATATCTCGCGACCGCAACCAGAAGTGCACGGGCGAGGCATCTTTAAAAAGACGTGCCACGTGCAATGCTCTTTTTGTGAGAGGATAAACTCCGCGGATGCTGAAGCGAACAGGGAGAAACACACTAACTGTCAGATCACTGAACAGATCAGCAGGGAAGTGAGCACTCGCTGAAATCGCCGTCGCACCAACACCGGAGAGTTCGCTCGTCTCGAAGGTAAGAGAAGACTAACTCAGAATATTTGGCTTACAGGAGTGGAGAAGTTCTCGGCTCCGAAGCGAAAAACATATCTGCATTTGTGCAGCGTACTTCCTTATATACCCCCTGCGGCGGGCGGAGTTACGCTATGCAAATTCCGCAGACCCATGGCATTTCATTGCCATTGGCTCGTTTTATATACTCGAAGGTGATAGGCTTCTAGGCGAAACCCCAATCGTCGTCATCCGACGTAACTCGGAGTGACCACGAAAGGGAACTAAAGTTTCACAGGTCACAAATTTGGTCCGAACTTCACGAAACTAGACGTACATGATCCCTCTAGAGGTGCGTTGTGGACTGCGAAGTGGACTTCATAGGGTATTCCGCCATCTTAAGTTAGGCTAGATTCTAATCCGAAGGGAGCGAACATGTTCAGTTCGAAGGGCACTGCGCACGGCATAGGGAATAAGGGAACATCGATACATCACTTCACAGGAAGTGGAGAGCGATGATCACCATGATCACGTCATTTCGCGCACCACGCCATCACCAGTCAGAACGGTCATAACTAACGATGGAGGAGTTTACGTATGTGTGTAAGTATTCATACATTTCGCCATTGTTATACAAATGACAGTATTTTTAACGGTTATTGTTGTGAATATTACATATACTATTTTTGATGATTATAATTTACCTCAGTGAATGCAGCCAGCTTAGCTAGTTTGTGAAGTAAAGTGATTTTATTTTAGGTAGTTGTAAAATAGTGCAATATAATTGTAAATATATAATATAATAATAAAAATTAAAATATGAATGTAGTCCTATATATATTTATGTTATATCATAATCTGCACGACCCCGTCGTTGAATTTCTTTGATGACGTTTGCAGGGCGTTTCAAATGAGTGGTTATTGTCAGTGAAGTCCACTTCAACTGATATACCGTGCTCAGGGAGTAGGGGAGCAGTGAACACGGCATATGGACCCTGTCGAATGGAACGCACCTTAGGCTATGTTCACACTTAGCGTCTTTTTTCAAACTGCCAGCGTCTGTTCTACATTATAACCCTATGGAGTAAACCGTTTTTTCAAAAAAGTCCTGAGCGATTTTTTAGACGCCACCGCCGGTGTCTTTTTCTGCAGCTCAGAGCGTCTTTTTAAGTTGAAAAAAGTTCAACTTTTCTGAAAAGAACGCCCTACGTCAAGCGCCTTTTTGACAGCTGACCAATGACAAGCGAGTAGCGAGACCTGTCGTTTCCATAACAACAAGAACAACAAGAAAAAATGGAGACGGTGCCGGTAGATAAACTAATCGTCCTTGTTTCGGAGCAAACAAACATTTCCCCGTATAATGTCGTGCACCCACAAACGTCTTTGTGAACCGACATTCTCCTCCCCGGTAACTTCAAAAGCCAACGCAAGAGCCAACTTTCTCTTTCTCGACATATTTTGCATCACACAGCACGAGGCTACTGTTGCAGCTGTTGTTATAGCAACAAAAGACGCGCTCGGCTGCTATTTGTAACTGAACGCTGCCAGCGTTTTTTTTTTGCTAAAAACGCCGTTGTCAACTTTTTCTTGTCAAAAAAGACGCTAAGTGTGAACATAGCCTAAGATGTGTAAAAACAAGTGGAAAGCGCGGGCGCGCCGCTGTCTCCTTTCTAGTGATGGGCATTCCGGCTCTTTTCCGTGAGTCGGCTCGTTTGACTCAGCTCACTGAAAAGAGCCGGCTCTTTTGACTCACAAATGGCTCTTTAAAAAAATATGTTTTAAGTCGCTGAAAGTCCACCACACAACTGTGCAACGTGAATATTAACATTTTTAATTGTCCATAACAACCCGAAAACTTGTCTGCTTGCCTTGCACATCTAATTAATGGGCATAGTTATGACTGACTATTTTTCGTACCTGCTTTTTTTATTTTATTTTTTTATTCCACGACTGGTAGCTATAGGCTACGATTGGCTGTTTTAAACTATAACTAATATCGAAATAAAACAAAAACAAAATAACCCTCTCATCTACGAGACGTTTAGCCCTCCTCCAATAGTAGGCTACTGACAGCTGGGCTCATAGCTTGCTTGTGTGTGCGTTAGTTGGCTCGGCCCTCCCTCATGCAGTTTAATTGGTTGACATCGCGTGTATGATTGACGAGCAGAATGTGAGGCTGATCAGACATTCGAAACAAATGTGTGTGCGCCTTTAGGCCTATATAATTATGTTTTTGTTGGTCTTTGAATTAGTCAATTATTTTAAATGCAATTAAAATCATTCATTATTTCATTATTAGCCTACATAATGATTTAATTTCTATAGGCTATATTTTTAAAAAGAGTCGGCTCTTCAGATATGCGAGCCAGCTCCCGACGTTCACCTACAAGCGCCGGCTCTTAGATCCGGCTCATTCGCGAACGACCCATCACAGTCTAGGCCTACTCCTTTCCACAAGCGCTTGCTCTCCCGTGGCGTCTGTCGTTGCTATGCAACCATGAACTGCGCTCTCCATGATGACAAGGAAGTATCAGCAAAAGATTAATTGATTTCTAGCCCCTGCATTAGCTTTACTATTAGATATATTTATGGAGATGAAAAATAATAAGGCGCCCTGTATCAGCTGTTCGGCCGAGCATTTAATGTTGTTACGCTGTAAGCCAGTGGCGGATTTAGCAAATCGGGGGCCCAAGGCGAAGGTAGGTAGGCTATGGGCCCCTCCCCATCCAATCTTTAACGAAAAAAATATGTACTGACTGAATGGAGGATAGGCAGGTAAAGCTAATATACGGGGAAGTAAAGGTTAGAGAGGAGAAAAAAAACGTCCCCTTTAAACCCTACATACACTTCTTTACTCCTAAACAGAAACATGTTACAATGTTTACATTTTTTTTTTTTTGCTGGACAAATTTCACCATTTCGATTCAATTCTTGTGATTTGATTCAATATTGACTCATTTGGATAAATATTAGGTAATGTTTCAAAAGATAGGCGTTACTTTTTCTCAAGAAAAAAAGGCCTTATCAGCTGGTATAATTTAAGGTTAAAATAAGTAATATAGTACACATATTTAGCCAAACACTCTATATAGCTCTTTTTATTCTAGCCAATTAAATGGCTTTCCTGAGGTAAATGTTATGTGACGATTGTTCTCCAGCTGTTTTACCTCTTTCCGCGGTTGAAAAACACTTATTGATCGATATTATGAATTAGGAATATACATTTCGGTAAGTTATACAGTATCTTTCAACATTGTTAATTCGTGTTAATTTACTATTAGCTAGAGATGATCAGTTCACGTGCCGCTATAGGAATCTGTCACGTCACATTAAAACGGCAAAACGGTTATTGTTTGAATTTCGTAATAGAATTGACAGAATCTGAGAGCTGAGATTTTTTTAAATATCATGATTCATAAGTAAACTGCTAAGTTTTGTCTGTCGATATCCGTGTCCTCTTTGCTTCACGATTTTTCTGTGCGTTGGACGTTGTTGTTCCTGATCTGTATCCCCAACAGTAGCCGTAAAAAAGTTTGTCATCTTTGGCAGCGTTCCCAAATACTTATCAGCGTCTTTTCACTTTTTTTCTTTTATTTGAGCCGCTTGGGTAACTTCGAAACTTAAAATTTTCGCGTTTAGACTCGTCTTGCTCTGTTTGTGTATTTCCCAGTCCTCCTGTTACTGCGTGTTTATCTTTCGCGCCGCGCATTTTTACGGACTTTTTGCTTTCCTCCCGCTTCCTCCTTTTTTCAGCACCGCTTGGGTAGCTAGCTTTGCTTCATTTTTACTCTGTCTACTACTCTGTACACTCTGTCTGTCACTCTGTCAATCACTACTTTTTCTCCGTCAGTTTTTTGGCACAGCCTTGTCACTTTCGCAGATGTGCAATAAGTGAGATAATGGAATAGTCCAATGTAGTGAGGCGGGGGACCCCTCCTGTCTGCGACACTAATGATTTGATGCCATTTTTCGCAAATTGAGTTTTAGAAATATATAGCCTAATTTGAAAAAAACAAACAAACAAACAAAAAAAAAACTTAAGCATAAGTTAATAGGGCATTTTGGGGGCCCCTAGGTAGCTCGGGGCCCAAGGCAATTCCCGACCTTTGCCTAATGGTAAAGTCCGCCAGTGCTGTAAGCTGATCAGTTGGTTCGTTGCTGCCGCGCTCTATCACTCGCACACCATAAAGAGCAAATCGTTTTTTAATGTTTCAATTTCGTAATTAAAATGACATAATTTGGAAACGGATAATTTCTTCACAAACAGCTCATTATGACTCAATGTTAGAATGCTGCACCTACACTCGATAGTGTGAATAAGATCAGCGCAACGCAGACCACTGCATTGACAGCGTGAAACATATGATCTGTCTACGGCCAAGGCTCAGCGGAAGACAGAAAATGCCGGTGTTACACCAGATTCTGTGACCGTCATAATATGTGACCGTAGTGGGCGCGGTTGTCACTGTGCTGCGTGATCTACGCAAACAGCGTAACTTCTGACTTTAAGACAAAGGGGAAGTATTTACGACACGTTTGTTTAGAAATGCTGGTTATTTACACCATAAATGATTATTTGCTTGCCCAGATTGAGTTCAATGTGTGTTTTTTTCAGAGAAGCCTTCTACGTGTGTTTCAGTGTTGTTCATTAAACATTCACGCGAGAACGACCCTAACGTCCGTGCATGTTTAGGAAAAGTTTTTTTTTTTCTCAGTTTGTTTTGCTATTCAGAATAATATGTTATAATTGGATATTATTTTATAGGTTATATGTTTAATTTACGGAACCAGTAGTCAATGAGTATGGCGGTGAGGGAGGGTACTACAATGTGTACTACAATACAAGATTTGTTTTTTTTTTTGTAAATATTACATTAATGCACAGAATGATTACAATAATTTCACTCAAAATGGCTGTAACAAAACAGTTTTAAAGGTCACAGAATTCTGTTACCCTCCTCTATTTCACCCATAATGAAGGTGAAATCCTCCAAAGTCACTCTGATGATGTCTGATGTCTCCTCAGCTTCTTACAGTAGAAATCATTTTGGGCTGACATGAACAGAAACAGACATACAATATAGGGTCACCAAATCTGATAAGGCTATTTTAAAGGTTACCGAATTCTGTTACCCTCCTCTATTTCACTCATAATGAAGGTGATGTTATTTACTTATTTAAATAGCTTTATAGCTTTATTAAAGAGCTTTATCCACCTTATTCTGCTCTAAACAATGCGCGCTGCCATAACGACGACTCCGGTTGCCTACTTCCGGTTCGTAGCACTTGACCTGTACTAGCAGCGAGAGAATGAGTTCAAGCTCCTCATGTGCTGTTGTTGGTTGTTTTAACAATTCAAAGAAGATTTCAAACTTTTTAGAAACTGAGTGTTTCGAGCATAAGATAAGAAGGATATAATGCCCATGTCCGGTTCCGTATCAGAAACATTCAATAAAGTAAACGTTTAGACCCAAAGCCATATTTGGCAAGACCAGTGGCCGAGACCAGGACAAGGCCGAGCCTGGGACAAGTCCGAGTCCGAATGCCAGCGAGTCCGAGACCATAGAAAAACGTTCTCGAGTCCAAGACCGGACTCGAGTACTACGGCCCTATCTACTACTTTTAATAACTACAAACGATCACCGTAGCCTTTACGCTAGTACTAACATTCTATGTAAACAAACACTTCAACCGGAAATAGAAAACCGTTTAGTCAGTTGAAACCGCTATGAATCATGGGAAATAGAACGGGCACAGAATAAGGTGAATAGCCTGGATAAATTAAGGACAAAGGTATGACGTTTGTGTAGATATGTTCAATTCTAATAAATTTTACTAATTTAACTTTAAATATTATTGAACATATTTACATATTTTATATATATATATATATATATATATATATATATATATATAACAACTAAGAGCCTTGCAATATAATGCAATACTAATATTGTTAAGTTCATTTGCAGTATACTCAAAAATATTTATTTTTATTTGTTTCTGTTTTTTATTTGTTCAGTAATCAATTTATTTATTCCAATTTAAAGGACTTAACCCAGCAAACATTAATGAGGAAACGTATGGAGACAGAAAGAAGACATTCTAATGTTAAACCTATTTAAAGTAAACTAAGTCATATATGCGCAAAAGTTGTTGCTGTTTCTGGAAACCTGTTTGACCTCATATTTAGTGTTAATGCATTTATGCTTTTAATATGTTGTAACCTGGAATATTTTCATATTTGATATACTGTAGAGATACAATACGTTGTATATCTGTGTTAAAGATATGGCTTTTCTTAATGTTCTTAATGTGGGCCTGACTACAACATGACATACACTGTTAGAAATTTCTTGTAATTTTACAGGAAATTCCTGACTAATAGTTGCTGTAAATTTACTGTAAACAGTATACAGGACTGTTATTGTAAAATAACTACAACAAGGTACTATACACTGTAAAAAAAATCTAACCTCCCCAACTCAAAATTTTCTAGTGACTAATAACATCTACATTTTTCAATTGGCCCAAGTGAAATTCTGTAAATTATAAAATTAAATTTACAGATTTTCACTTGGGCCAATTGAAATGTACAGAAGTTCACTTGGGCCAATTGAAAAATTTAGATGTTATTAGTCACTAGAAATTTTTTACAGTGTACTTAATAGAATTTCCTGTCATTTCACACGATAGAATACTGTAAATATTACAGCAAAATGTTATATTTACGGCAACTCAGTAGCCAGGAATTTCCTGTAATTTTAGGGATTTCCTGTAATTTCACAGGACAGAATATTGTAAATATTGCAATTAAATGTTGTAACTTGGATAAATGTCCTCTTTCAGACTTCTGCAAAGAAAAACAAAACACTTAGTATTTTATATATATATATATATATATATATATATATATATATATATATATACTTTTATTTTCTCTTAAAACTGATGAGAAAACAGAGTGCACAATGCACAAACAAACAATCTATTACTGTACCAAACTGGTTGAACATGAGTTGTCAAACATACTAATGTCCTCTAATGTCCCCTGCCCACTAATGTCCCCTAATGTCCCCTGCCCGCCAATTCAAAATCCAGCAGTTTCCTCAAAAGTGTGCAAACTGGTGCGTTCAGCCCTCATTTTTTCTCTGCCTTGCTGCCTGTCTGGAGATTTATGCCGCAAAAGGCTCTGAAAACAGGGGGAAAAACACACTTATCAGGTAACATTTAAGACTGATATGACATGGTCATAACCATGACATGAAACATTAAGGGATCTTTATGAATGAATGAGTGCTTGTGTGTGTGAGACTGAGAGTCATTGTAGGCTATATAAGTATGTGTGTGTCTGTGTGTATGTGTCTGGCTTGGCACGATCGATGCAAGGGTCTGCGATGCGAGTGCACCGGTTGGAGTGCTGTGCATCGGATAGAAACTGGGCTGAAACCTTGATGCATCTCCCTTTAAAAGCTTTGCATTGGTAAAATCTGATTTCCTATTATATATAGGCCTGTATATTTTTAAATGATTACTTTCATTCAATTTACTTTCATCATTATCTCAGCCATTTCCCAAACAAGCAGACTATTAGATGCGGAGGGGTAGGTCTATTTTCAGGTCTAAATTCATGAGCATTGTTAACTCTTGTGATCTCTAAACCGTGATTCTAACACACGATCTACACCGGGCCTCTACACGCGCGTCGCGCGTATTATGCTGAATTCTACGCACTCGTAGATTCAGCTGATGTCAGCGATTCTGGCTACACCAGGAACGTGGACAGCGCGGACCCGGCGCACGCATGCTTTAAAATAGGAATTGGTTCTATTTTTCCACGCACTCACACATCACGCATCTGCGAGACAGAGAAAACTTTCATCTTGTTGGATAGCTGCACGCTGTTATAGCTAGCAAACACAAGTCCCACCCTACTCTGCTTCTGATTGGCTAAACACGTTTTTTTTTTTTTTTTTTAAGTGAGAGCTGCCATAGGTTTTAGGGAACTTAAAAATGATAAACCTTTCCGAATTTCTATCCTGATGAAAATTTCTTCACAAACGTGTCACGCCGGAGATCCGGCATAGTGCCGGAATACTTTAACCCCTGAGTGTGTGCCTGTGAGAGATTGAGTGAGTGTTTGTGTGTGCGATCGTCAACCCTCTCTCCCCATCCCCTCTCCTCACTCATGCCTCTCCTCACTCATCCCTTTCTCACTAAATTGGATAGCATAATTTGAGTTTTTTCTTATACCTGCAAAGCAATGTTTAAAATCTGATCACTCAAAATGCGAAGTATAAATGTTTTTGCATTAAGTGGGCCGGGGTCCCTAACTCTAACAAAAAATGTCAATTACAGAAAAGTTATAAACATTGATTAAGATCCCTTCATTTATCAAGTCATTGCTTATGGAGGTATATTTGATTCAAATCAACTGAACACCTGTGACAGTGCGATTTGTAGTTGTAAAGAAAAGCCACACATGTGTATCAGTAAATTTGAAGTAACAGAGAGAAATGTTTTAAGAGTTGCAAACTTGTAGACTTTTTTTTCTCTCCCACAAACACAACACAACAGTTACACCTTCTCAAATTTTTCATTGCAGGTTCACAAATCCTATTCTACAAATCACAAATTAAGAAACTTGTACGCTCACATTTTTGATACAATTGCTGCAGTGAATATGGTGCAAAACGCATCTACACACCCGCATCAAGAAATGTGAAGTCGTGGAGAAATTTTGCACATCCGCAAATCAGTATGTGAATTCATCCAATGAGAGTTGCACACTTGAAGAACATTTATTGTATAGGTCTTGTATATGTTTCTAGCACAAACACAAGTACATAACTACAGCTGCTTGAATCTGCTGCAACGAATCTCAAACACTGTTTTTCGCTTTCAAGTGACAAGTTTCGCGCGCTCTCCATTTTGCACCGTGATATTTGGTGTGTAGCTTCCAAATGTGACAGTGGTTTTGAAATATTTCACATTGTGTGTGTACGTCTTTCTGTAGTTCCAGTACACTACTTCCACTTTCTGGCGTATCATATCACAGCCCTTGCAGAGTTGTCACTCACTCTGTGAAGGGTCTTTCAGACATGAGGCATTGTAATGACTTTGACATTGTTGGTGCTTCAGCATATGCACTTATGTTCAAAGCAAATTTAACCACAGAGTGATGGAAAGCATTAGCAAGACAGCAAAAGGAAGGGTGGTGTATTGCGTAGACAACCATTCCTAGAAGTACTGTTATTTCATAATGCACTGAAGCATAAAACATATTGCCCACTAAAATGCACCTCCATTAAACATGAAAAGAACATGATAGACTCAGCACCCAACAAATCTAGAGATGTAAATTAAATCAAAGTTAATTAATCGCATCAGGAGGTACGTAACATGGTGCAGGAGGAAGCATGCATGAAGTACCTTGAGTGTTACTCTGAATCAAAGTAATTATCCTCTCAGAGAAAAAAAAACAATGTGCAACCTTCAGTGAGTGATGCTGTGGATTATCCAACTACACTTCTGACTATTCAAGATTAATCTCTATTCAAAAGCGTATCATATTTATTTTTTTAAACTCATGTTCCCGCCATAATCCTTAATCAAAAAACTTGATCAAAACTTCTGCTCCCCCACAGATTGATGATGCATTTTCAAAGTTATCAACATCACAAATGTAGTAGTTTTACATATTTTAATTTAAAAAAATGTAATACACATTTATAACGCTATCTATTTTGTGTTATATTACCTTGGCAGTAAATGACAAAAAACAAATTAACGCTTTGTTGAGGGTGCTTCTAATACAATTGCTGAGGGAGTGATGGCATATATATATTTTTTTTTCTCTTCTGACAATTGTAATCAATCTCTCTATATTTATCCTCCTTTTAGAAAGTCGTGGAAACTCAATCACAGATTTTTTCTTGTGCTAATGAAGCAAATGGAAATACAAAGTATATTGCTGTTGTTTCCTGTTCACTGCTATAGAAGTTTACCCAACTATAACGACTTCCGCTTCTGAGAACCCCGGAAATGAGAAAAGGATCCATGACATCTCTTTTCTGATGACGTGTGAACCGGCGCAATGGCTGCAATAATTCTTTCCCTCCAGCAACCTGTCAGTCACATGAGATTGCAGCAGTTAGCAAAAGACAACGATTCAATCAATCCTGACGGACAAAATTAAGTAATTCGAGAAACTGTTACACTTATGCATTTGGCAGTTTTACTTGTTCTCTCCTGTTTATCAAAATGTCCTTATTCAATGTCTTTTTTTCTTCCACATTGTCATGGTGGGTTTGTTTTCCAAGGCATATTGTAAGTTTTGGACAGTCAATCAGCAGCAACAGCAAAATATAGCTTATAACAGTAAAAAAAACAAAAAAACAAAAAAAAAAACCGTTAGGTTTTTTTTCTTACTGCTTTATTAAAGTCTTAATCAGTGTGCACAGGTCTGAACTACTAACTTGCTCTTATTGTATGTTTTTTTGTCACTGTGACAAAAAAGAGATTTGGATCAATGCTGTGATGCTAAACAGCTGTAGTTCAACCTGTCCATTCATTGTACTGGAGTCTGTTTTCATACTAAACAAAAATAATGTTGTTAAGCTGCTGTGCATTAAAAAAATAAATACAGGCCAAAGAGTCTTTCACATGTTCAGCATGTTAACCCTTAGAGACCAACTGGAACACAATCAATACCTTTTATAGGTTAAAAGCAGTTCATACTTTATCTATACTTTCTACTTTATCATACATATATGATAGCTCATATATTTATCTTAACATGTTTGATAGGAATTTGTAATCTGAATCACACAATATGGTCATTGACTACTGACATACTGCTTATTGTTTATGATCTTCTAAAACAATCTTCAGAAATCTTCTAAGTATTTCATCTGTAATATTTTGTTGTCAAATTCAAACATATTTAGTAATAGAAACTATGACGAGCAGGACGAGGCCGAGGGCCGTGGCGTAATTACTGATGAGCGACTCCTGCGCGACGCACCGGTCTCGTGTCTCTCAAGGAGGAGCGACGACAGTGAAGAGGGAGAGAGGAATAGGCCTGAGTTTGTGTTGTGCTTTGTTTCATTTTATTGTGACAGCAGTCGTCCGTGAGGGGCTGCTGTCTTTTACTTTCGTTTTGTATTTGTTTTATTTTTATTATTAAAATATTTGAATGTTCGCCGG